>NW_024722610.1:3537901-3680401 GCF_018991925.1 Homarus americanus | reverse complement strand
TGGAAGAATGTTAATCCACCACCAAGTGAAAAAAAAAAGAAGCTAGAGCAGCAGCGTCATTATGAACAATCAGCACGATCTAGGTCATTCCAGATGTCATGGTATGCGGAGTTTGACTGACTGCTATATGGTACTGCTGCAGAGGCTAAAGCCTTTGCTCATAGTGGTATGTAGTGCTATCTCTACAAAATGAGTAAAATATCAAGTGTTTCAAAACTGTTCTGGCAGCAAATAAATGAATCATATAGAAAAAAGTGTGACTCCTTTCTCCATTTACTTGATCTTCTGCTGTCCATTCCAACCAGTTCTGCTGATGCTGAATGTGGCTTCAGTCAGGTCAAGCTCATCAAGACACTCTGGCGAAGTCGTCTCACCAATGACCACATGACAGATCTCCTAGTGGTCCAGTTGCAGTCTGCATGTGTTAGGAACTTCAATCCAGAGCAAGCCATCAACAGATTTTTAACAGCTGGGGCCTGCCGTGATGTTGGGTATAACAACACAGATGGCTGCAGCACAGAGGAAGTGCTGGATGATATCGAAAAATTGGACAAGGAGCTTAAACAGAAACGTATTGACGAAATCCAGTGAAGAAGAAAGCCCTCAGTTACTTGCAGTTACACATTTATACAGTAAATTAGTTTTTTAAGAGGATCTAAAAAAAAAATTTAAATTTCAGTTAATGATAAAGTAAAGAAGGAAACAGATATCCATATTATTTGCAATTTGTATATAATTTACCTTTTGCTATTAAGTTACTTGAAGTGTCAAAGTCAACAACTTTCTATGTGGGCCTACCCAGTAAATGTCAACTACAGTATTACCCCGCCTAACGCGGTTTCACTTAGCGCGTTTTACCGTATACGCGGTGCCTCGCCAGAGCTGAACTTTCACTTAACGCGGGTTTTTTCCACATATACGCGGTGAGTGTCCGGCTGGAGATGCTATTTTTAGATTTGCCCCACCCGCCACCCTGCCTGACTGCCTGTTTTAGCTCATAAAATTCATACAAATTACCCGGCCAGAATATAATTTACATTGCTGGAATTCTTACAATATGATGATCATTTTGAATATAAACATCATATATTTTGCATTAGACATACAAATTTTAGATAAAATGTTTACTCTGAGTAAATATGTTCTCTTTTGTGCAAAATATATGACATTTATATTCAAAATATTCCTGGTCTTACAAGGAATCCAGCAATGTCAATTGTATTATCCTAACTTTAGTTTGAGGTATTATTTATTAAAATTTAGTGGTTTTCCCCCAAAAATTTCTCAGAGAGGGAAGAGCCAGCAGTGTAGTGTGAGAAGAGGGGGAGGGAGTTGAGTCCATTATTTGAATGGACATTAACTTGGCGACTGTATTTCTCTTAAGTATTAATTGTGTGCATATACCATCATAAAATTAAGATGTTAATTTTACTACAACATAGTTATGTGTCGTCAAAAAGTGGAGTTTGGGGGTCGGGCCGGTTTCTATTGGAATTAATCCCATATGTTCTGTTGTTCACTTAATGCGGTTTTCACTTAACACGGTACCCTCTGGGTTTTATTGACCGCGTTAAGTGGGGTACAACTGTATTGAAATTTGAATGTTATTTTTTGTTATGTCTTGTAAAATTTGGAAGGGCTAATAAACTTTGGGAAGGGCTTGTAACTTTTCGGTTCTATTAGCCCGGCTGGCTACCTGAAAAAAACGGCAAATTTCTACCCCTGCTTATTTTATGATCACTTATTCATGGGCTCACGGTGACAGCTTATTGAGTCAAGACTCAGCAAAGACATCGCTGACAACATTTTTAAAGCATTTGCTGCAATCATCGCCTCAGAATTTCATGGCTAAAGGGGAGCTCAATGTTATTTCCTTTTTTTCTTACTTTAGATTCAAACTTTAGATCAGTTTAATAGGATTGTTTCCATTAGGGGTCTATATAAGCATAGCACTAGGAGCCTTTGTGTACTATGTCTTTCCTTTCTAGGTGTTTTTGGGTCCAGTATAGTCACTCAAATCTTCCTTTAGATTATAAATGCTGAAGTTCATTTTCATAATTGAATCAGGATAAAGCAAGGACTAGGGGTTATTTATAAAGGTTTTGTGTTATTTAACCAAAATCAGTAAGTGAAGGGATTGAAGCATCTCACAGTATGCTTATAACAATGCTGCTAAGCCTTTGTCCTTTTTTAGTTTGCTTTTTTATGCAATACATATTCTTCAATGACCCAGTATGAAAGTACAGATAAATGTTAATGTAATCATCAGATTTATTTGGTTTGTGGGTCCCAGTCACAAGTTAGGATGTTACTACTTGGTGACTATACAGAGTTGCTTACTATTAAATCAGTAATGAAACAAGATTTCAGAATCAATCCTCCATATTTCACTAACTTTTTATCAGTAAGTTATAGAATTCATAATAAAGCATGACATTTTAAGGATCCTGTACATCATATGATTGATTCTGGAGACTTTAACATACGGTACCAGTACTGTATGTTGTTTAGTTCAGCGTCAGTCATCAAATGCTTAGTTTTGAAATTAGGGAAATTATTTTATTTTTAGTAGTTCTAGAATTTTGCTAGATTCATGATAATATTAATCTTGCAGGGTTTAACAATTGTGAAGCCTCTGGTGTACGGGAATGTGGCAAGATACTTTGGTAAGAAGAGGGAGGAAGACGGACACACTCATGAATGGACAGTGTATGTTAAACCATATAACAATGAGGACATGTCTACATATGTTAAGAAGGTGATTTAAGATATTAATTTGAATGTTTCTTCTATTTTTACTGTTATCTAGGCCTGGTCATCACCCATGTGAGGATTGACAGTACTGTACAGTACATGTATGTTAAAGTGATGGACATTAACTAGATATTTGTTTTTTAATACTAAATAAGGAAGGTTTGTTCACCAACCTGCTTATCATTCAGTACAGATCTTATTGGATATTTTGAATTATGTCACTGTCTGCAGATATCCCTCTTTATATTAATTATATGCCACATTTCTACTTTTTGCATCCATCACAACAATCACATACTGTATTGAATACATACAGTACAGTACTCCTTTTGTTTTCTATATTTTTTTCTCATTTTGATTTTGATGTAACAGCACTCATAAGAACTTTTGTATTATCATTACAATACAGGGCCTTCAATATTTGTTGGTTCTGCTTGTATAGTCTTGGTTATTCACAGGTCACACAACAGCACTCCATTCAAACTAACATTATTTCTCCTTGTCTCCTTCTACTTATTGTCCTCATAAATAACTCTGAATATCTATTTCAGATCCACTTCAAGTTACATGAGAGTTATGCTAACCAGAATCGAGTACTAACAAAGCCACCCTATGAAGTAACTGAAACAGGTTGGGGAGAATTTGAAATTGTAATCAAGATATTTTTCCATGACCCCAATGAAAGGCCGGTAAGTTTAATTTTGAAGAGTCCTTTCCTTGCATTTTTAAAAGAAAATATCACACTGGTCTAGGCATTTGGCTTTAAGGAAAGGTTCCATGTATACCTTGTGTATTGTAAAAGGCAGCTAAAAGGGGAGATAGAGGTAGGGTCAGAAAAAAATCCAATTTAAAAAATATATATCAAAATAGTCGATTTTTTTATTATAATAATTTTTTTTTACCCAATTATTCACATTTCATTCTTTTATACAATAATGCAAGTCTTTTTCTATGTAGTATGTTTAAAGCTACTATCTCATATATATGTAATACTGTATACAGTACAGTATATGAAAATTACCATACAGTATATTTTATTTTTTTTTACTGTGGATATAATTTGGCTCGATTATATTCATGAAATGTTATTGTACACTTGATTGAAAAACTTATCATTTATTGAATTTGTATATAATAATGAAATTTAATCAAATTTCTTTCAACTACAGCTCCTCCCCGACTTACGACGGGGTTAGGGACTCAAATCCAGGTTGTAAGTCGAAATAGTCGTAAGTAAAAAATGCTTAAACAATACATAGAAAATCTAAAATGGGTGTCCCTTTTTCTTCTCAGCACCACAAAACTCTTACTTTTAAGCTTGCCAGCCATTTTAAAGTGAATTACAAAAGAAAATTTTCTCTGTACTGACGTTGTGACTCGAATACGTAATTTGACAAAATTTGGGTACGACTGAGGCAGGTCGTAAGTGCGGGTGGTCGTAAGTCGAGTGGGTCGTAAGTCGGGGAGGAGCTGTATTCTGTTACTGAAAAGAATTTTCCAAAAATAAAAGCAATATGGCCTTTTTGAAAATAATAAACATAATTGTTGAAAAAATGCACTGAGATCCAGGAACCTACATATAACGTGATTATGAAACACGTTGAATCCAAATTAGTTAGATCTATATGAACATAATATATTAATAAGAAAATAATGCTTATGATTTCTAGAATTAGGAAATATGCTTATATATTTATATGAAATGAATACTATAATATTACATTATAGAAGACAAAAGCATTAGTAAAGTTCATTGTAACCACTTAAATACACATAATTCAGTGAGGTATATAATAATGCACACTGAGCATGTAAGTACAGTCGGCCCTTAACATACGCGGGGGTTACGTAACAGAGATACCCGTGGATGTTAAAAATCCGCGTATATGTGCTGCCCCCCCCCCCCAAAAACAAACCTGGCCCCCCCCATGTCCTTATTTACCGTATATACCTGTGTGTAGTTCAAGTTTTTAAGACCAAATTATTTGGCAAAAAATTGGGGGTCGACCTCTAAACGGGTAATAGTTTCGTTAGGTTGAAAAATATTTACCAGTAACTACCAGTAAACAATGGAAACGATGCACCAACGCACCACCAGCTGTGAGTGTCGGTACAGTTGCCAGGGCAGATCTCTTGCGTCATCATAGCAAGCCCAAAGTAGCCAAATCCATGGTATGGTAGCACAGGACGATGTAAAACATAAAGTATTCATTTATTAAAGTGTATTTATAGATACTGTACATAAATTTTTTTCATTACATTTGAAACATCAATCTTTGTTAATTAAATTTGAAACAAAAGAAAACTACGATACCGTATTTTCATTAAAATATTACATCACAAGTATATTTTACCTTAACTGTGACTGAATGAATATACGTATTCTCAGAAATAAATATGGAAATATAATATTTTTGCTGGAATGATGTACATATTACAGTGGAAAGATAAAATCATGAAAACAATGACTTTCGCTTTCTTTCGTTGTTCAAAAGATTTTACCGTAATCGCTTTTCGAATGGTTTTCAGTTAAAAAACTGTTGTACTCGTACTGTATTACAATAATATTCTATCCTATCATTAGCCTTATAATCCCACAACTGAAAACCATTCGAAAAGCGATTACGGTAACATCTTTTGAACGAAAGAAAGAGAAAGTCATTGCTTTCGTCACAATTTTATCCCACTTTCCACTGTAATACGTACATCATTTCAGCAAAAATATTACATTTCCATGTTCTCAGAAATAAATGGTAGTTTTGTTGAAACGTAATGTACAGTATTTAATATTAAAATGCAAAAATAGCTATAAAAACAATTAATACACCCGAAATGTACTGGCTGGCATCTCCACTCGTCCCTGCTCCCGCGTCCAAGGTCACCACTCCTCCCAACTCGCTCCCTCCGCCTCCTCCACCTCCTCACCGTCACTACTGCCGACAACAAACACAAATGTTTTGTGAATAACTGCACCTCCACTTCCTATGTACAGTACTGAACTGTACTGTGCTGTGCATTTTTACAAACAATAAACATGGCAAGAAAAGCTATTAAAAAAAAAGAGATAAAAATTTCACTTTACTGTACAGTACCTATCCTCGGCGACAGGACGGGGGTCATCGGGCTCATCGTCACTGAATTCCATAACGGGTGGTGAAGTGGGGGCGACGGTGGATTCAGCTGCTTCCTCACTGCCGCCAGTGATTGATGGTGTTAAATCTCTCCTTCGGTGATCAAAGAACATGGTGATGGGGAGTTGTCGTCTCTTTCTTTCATTTCTTCCATGATGTTTTTGTATGGAGCAAAAACGTCATCCATCCCTCGCATGAATTTCAGGGCACGCACCATGGAGGGGTCCATACTATAGGCCAGGTTTTTCAGTGCCTCAATATTCCAGGTCATCTCCCCCAACTTCTCCAACGTTATTTCTTGGTGCTCTTCCTCTTCCTCTTTCCCTTTCGCTTCCTCTTCCTCGCCTGAGTCTACTAACTCCTGTAGATCCTCCTCGGTCAGCTCAGTGTCGTGCTCTTCAATTAGCTCCCTAATCTCGTCCTCTGTCATGTCCTGGAAGCCTTCAGCAGCCACTTTCCTTGACAGTGCCAGGGTCTTTCTGAATATTTTCATTAAAATCCATCAAAATCATTTTCCTTGTCATCGTCTTAAGCACCAAACAGCTCCTCCCAGTCTTCTCCTTGAACAGGGCTAGAGGGTACGTGTTTTTCGAATCGTTTTCAATTAAAAAAATGTTACAGCACATGTATATTTTACCTAAACTGTGCCTGAATGAATATATTCTCAGAAATAAATAGTAGTTTTGCTGAAACGTGATGTATTTCAATGTAAAATAGGATAAAATACATGACGAAAACAAAAGACTTTACCTAACCTTCGAATGTTCAAGAGATGTTACTCGTTTTTTTAATAGTTTTCGGTTAAAATACTGTTATATTACAATGATATTCTATTCATACTGTGCTTGATATACTACATTCACGGAAATGTAATATTTTTGCTGAAATGACTTACGTATTACAGTGGAAAGTGGGATAAAATCGTGACGAAAACAATGACTTTCGCTTTCTTTCGTTCAAAAGATGTTACCGTAATCGCTTTTCGAATGGTTTTCAGTTAAAAAAGCTGTTGCATCACAAGTGAATTAGGACAGAATATTATTGTAATACAACAGTTTTTTAACTGAAAACCATTCGAAAAGCGATTACGTTAACATCTTTTGAACGAAAGAAAGCGAGTCATTGCTTTTGTCACTTTCCACTGTAATACGTACGTCATTTCAGGAAAATATTACATTTCCATATTCTCAGAAATAAATAGTAGTTTTGCTGAAACGTAATGCATTTCAATGTAAATTAGGATAAACTACATGAAAACAAAAGACTTTACCTAACCTTCCGATGTTCAAGATATGTTACTCGTTTTTTTTAGTAGTTTTCGGTTAAAATACTCTTATATTAGTGATATTCTATTCATACTGTGCTTGATATAATACATTCACAGAAATTTAATATTTTTGCAACTACAATGCTGATGTCAACACAAGCGTGGTTACAGCGAGACTGACTGAGTGAGGGAGAGCTATGCGTGTGTGTGTGAGGTTGCGGGAGCGGGCGGTGTCCCATGTTCGGTGCCGCGCGCGAGTTTAATGGCGCGCGATTTGAATGTAATTCAATGTACAGAATATTCCTCCGGCGGGGCAATCTGCGTATTTGCAAATCCGTGTATTATAAACCCGCGTATGTTAAGGGCCGACTGTAATATCTTCTAAGTCATACGTGAACACAGACCATGACAAAACGAGTAAATTCACCCAGTAAATTTACCCAGCTGATATTCCTCACGGGGTGATATGGCTCTGGGAAGAGTTGCCAAGTAGTAGTATGTTAAAAAGAAGCATTAGTAAACCCATAGTAACCACCTAAATACACCTAATTTAGTGAGGTAATAATGCAAACTGAGTACAAATATAACTTCATTAGTCATACATGAACATTAACAATGGCAAAAAGGTCAATGTGTTGACTTTGTCTATCTATCTGTATGTTGTTATAGATTTTTAGATGATAAATTGTGATAGTACACAAAATAGTGTCAAATATCTTTTTACTTTTTTAGATTATTTTATTTAAAATAAAATTAATTTTGATTATAATGACAACCCTGGATCATAGAGGGTTTGGTACCCTTTGACTTACGACACACTCGACCTACAACCACCAGGACATACGACCGCCTCAGTCGTATCAAAATTTTGTCAAATTACGTATTTTCGAGTCCCAACGTTAGTGATTGCGCTGTGTACTGACAAAATTTTCGTTTGTAATTCACTTGAAAATGGCTGGCAAGCTTAAAAGTTAGAGCTTTATGGTGCTGAGAAGAAAAAGAGACACCCATTTTAGATTTTCTATGTATTTAAGCATTTTCGACTTACGACCAATTCGGCTTACTACCTGGATTTGGGTCCCTAACCCCGTCATAAGTCGAGGAGCAGCTATTCTATTATGTAAAAAAAGAATAAGATACTTGGATGGAGGTGAAATCTTTGGAACCACCCTTGCCAAACTCAGTAGGTGGTGCAAATGGGTGTGTGGGATATAATATACAGTAAACCCCCGCTTTACGCGATTTCACTTTACGCATTTCCACGTTTACGCGGTACCCTGCCGAAACCGGAATGCTCACTTTCCGCGGTGTGTGTACCCTTTTACGCGGAGAGCGGCGCGAGCAGGGTGCGCACAAGGTCGCCCAGTCATCAAAACATTACTGAGTTCTTCACCCGCCACCCACCACAGCCGGCCCAAGTCAGTGATAGTGATAATGATAGTGAGGATATGGACTTATATGGACTTAGAGGGGTTTGACAAAGAGGCCCTGCAAGCCTTTGTGGTGGATAGTGATACAAGTGATACAGGTGAGGGCCAATAATCTGCCCTCTGCCTCGGAACAAACCCCCCATCCCCGTGTGCCCAGCCATCTTTTCTACTAATGTAAATGTTAAAAAACCCAATATTATTGATATTTCTCTTAATTATTAATTGTGTGTGCATACCATCATAAAATTAAGAAGTTATTTTTACTACAACGTAGGTATTGTGTCTGAAAAAGTGGAGTTTGGGGGTCGGCCCGGTCTCTATTTCAATTAATCCCATATGTTATGTTGTTCACTTTACGCGTTTCTCACTTTACGCGGGCCGCCATGGGTTCAGTTGACCTCGTAAAGTGAGGGTTCACTGTATGTGAATAATGAAAGTAAGAGAATAGAATAGGAAATATTTACAGAAAGGGCGGTCTGAGGATCCTTAAAATACATCGTTAACTGCCCATATCTCCAGCTGTTCTTGATATATTGACATCTACATACAGTGAACCCTTGAAGATCTGGACTAAAAAGAGGGACCACCTGTCCGGAAAAGCCGATTGTCCGAATCTTTCTGCGAATGTAGTAAATGTATAAAAATGATAAATAATGATATAAAAACACCAAAAATACAGTCCATATTATCCTGACCACTGGGGTTAGTTATACAGACTTTTTCCTGTGAAAAAGCCATAATTTTGAGCAACATATTACTGTACTCAAATGTATTAGACTAAGGGACTAAAATGTTTATCTTTTTTACAATATATGTAATGTCTCTACTCAAATTATTTGCTGTCTTGCAAGGATTTCAGCAGTGCAAGTTATATTCTGCTAAGTTTAGTCTGTGAAATTTTATATGATAGAAACTTTAAGCCTAAAACTACCTTCACCCATGGGGTAAGGGGAGGTGATGTGTTGAGAGCCAGGCAGGGGGGTGAGGTGACGTATTGACCAGCCGACGGCAAAGGTTACCTAGTGGTATTTATTTATGTCATGAAGGTGGAGTTTAAGTTCTTTGCTTATAAAATGTCACTGAAATGACTTGGGAGAATACAGTTAAAGTCCAAAAATCCGGATGCCAGAAATCCGGACCACCCGAGAATCCGGACTCTTCGAAAACTCATTTTTTTTTTTTAGCGGGCTTTTGTGTGTATGTGCGCATGCGTGAGCGCCACAGCTGCACAGCGACAACAAGCGACCACGTGGTCGCCACTTTAAAACTAACAATCAAACTGTGACAACATACCGTATATACTCGTCTATAACCCCCCCTCGTTTATCGGTCAACCCTGATTTCTTGACCAAGAAATCGTTAATTTATGATATTCCTTGTTTATAGTTCAACCCACGTTTTTGAGGGTAATGGAACAACAAAACCTTCAGTAAAAACGCTCTACGTCCTATAAACTGAGGCTCGCCATGCCTGAAACACGAGTGCCGAAGGCAAATTGTTTACCATTTATTATTACGACACTTTACACTGAACGCGGGTAGTTTCAACAAAAATATTGTATATTTCCATTCAAGTATTTATTCAAGTCAATTAGGAGGGAATATTATTGTAATACAACAGTTTTTTAACTAAACCATTCGAAAAGCGATTACGGTAACATCTTTTGAATGAAAGAAAGCGAAAGTCATTGTTTTCGTCACGATTTTATCCCACTTTCCACTGTAATACGTATGTAATTTCAGCAAAAATATTACATTTCCGTGAATGTATTATATCAAGCAAGTATGAATAGAATATCATTGTAATATAACAGAATTTTAACCGAAAACTATCAAAAAACGAGTAACATCTCAAGAACATCGGAACCTTAGGTAAAGTCTTTTGTTTTCGTCATGTATTTTATCCTATTTTACATTGAAATACATCACGTTTCAGCAAAACTACTATTTATTTCCGAGAATATATTCATTCAGGCGCAGTTTAGGTAAAATATACGTGTGATGTAATAGTTTTTAACTGAAAACGATTCGAAAAACACGTACCCTCTAGCCCTGTTCAAGGAGAGGACTGGGAGAAGCTGTTTGGTGCTGCAGATGATGACAAGGAAAATGATTTTGATGAATTTTAATGAAAATATTCAGAAATATGGTATCGTAGTACAGCTAGACCCCGACTTACAACGGGGTTAGGGACCCAAATCCAGGTCGTAAGTCCGAATGGTCGTAAGTCCGACAGATAAAAAAAAAAAAAAAAATTTAATAAAAAATCTACAATGAAATACAGTACAGTAAGAGTAATAAATAATGAGGAATGGATACAGTGTGACTGAGCACTTACCTTTAATGTAGTCAGCTGAATGCACATGGGGCCCCCATAATTTTCTAATTATACATGGAGACTACATTAACTGGAAACGTTTCGGTATAGAAAATGCATGCGTCATTTGAAGAAAAAAAAAATTTGGAAAAAAAAATGGTCACAACTGCGGCGGTCGTAAGTCCCGACGGTCGTAAGTCGAAGCAGTCGTAAGTCGGGGTCTAGCTGTATTTATTCAAGTCAATTAGGATAGAATATTATTGTAATACAACAGTTTTTTAACTGAAAACCATTCGAAAAGCGATTTCGGTAACATCTTTTGAACGAAAGAAAGCGAACGTCATTGTTTTCGTCACGATTTTATCCCACTTTCCACTGTAATACATACGTCATTTCAGCAAAAATATTACATTTCTGTGAATGCATTATATCAAGCACAGTATGAATAGAATACCATTGTAATATAACAATATTTTGAGTCCTACTCTTTCCATTTACAGAATACTGTACAAGCCCATAATAATGGCTCCTAAAGTAGATAAACTTCGTTGTGTGAAGAGAAAGAAGAACACGTTGAAATTGGGTGACAAACTTGAAATAATTAAGAAACTAGAACGTGGTGTGAGCAATACTGTTCTAATGGAAACATACGACATTGGAAAGTCTACAATTTATGATATAAATAAGGCAAAGAATAAAATTCTAGAATTCACAGCTTTTTCATGAAAACTGCTCGTTTTGATAAATGAAGCATGCTATATTTGCTAATGAATAAACTATCAAAATGTACCTGTTCATCTCTTCTTTATTCCTCCTTAAATTTGAATTTTAAAAGTACTGCCTGAGAATAAGGAAAATCCGAAAATCCGGACCGACCCAATCCCAAGCAGTCCAGATTTTTGGACTTCTACTGTATAACTTACATTACTGGAATGTGTGTACGATAGTGATTAATTTGAATATAAACATGCTATAGTTTGCACTAGACATAAAAATCTTAGTAATTATTTAGTACATTTGAGTACAGTACAGGTTTGCCCCTAGGACAATTATTTCTTTTACTTTTTCACAATGTATTTAGGATGGTGTGTGCATGTAAATGAATAAAATAAATGAAGAAAATTACGTATATCTACCCAAAAATACGAGTTGAATAACTTGTACTTAAATGTACTACACTAAAGGACTAAAAATTTTATCTCGTGCAAAATATGTAATGTCTACAGTATATTCAAATTATTCGCTGTCTTGCAAAGATTCCAGGATTCCAGCAATGCAAGTTATAATTTCTGACAATTTTAATCTGTGGCATTTTATAAGATAAAAACTTAAAGCCTAAAACTACCTTCACCCTGTTTTGGGGATGCTTCTTAGGGAGGCTTCTTAACCCAGAATCCCCAATTTTGTTGTCCGAATCTTCCGAAATTCGGATTTACCGGGTCCGGATCTTCGAGGGTTTACTGTATATCTTAGTTAATATTTCCTTTTACCTAATAAGGATAAATCCAGGAATTTTTCAAGGAGGGGAATGCACCCACACAGAATAGTACAAATATGTAGGACCTGAAAGAGTATTTACAAACAGTATTATGCAGTACCGGTATGTGTCAACACCACTGTTTTAAGTTTTTGCTGTTTATCTAGACTTAATTTAATGAAGAAAAATGTATAAACAGGGGCTCTGCAGGTATTACCATTTCGATGGCTTTATTCAAAGGAAGAACTCACAGGGGATTTCCTTTTACTATATACTGTATAGTGCTCATGCTGTTGAATTCCAGAAACAAATCTTGGCCTGTTTCACTTGCTATTTGGTTATGCAGTACAGGTAGTTATGTTTTGTTTGTTTTGCAATGTTGTCACACACATACGAGTACACATACATTTATCCCTTGCATTATAGAACGGATTCAGTCTTGTAAAGTTTCACATTAATATGAAATTGTGTCAGACTTGTGCATTTTTAATAAGATGTTGACCTTCAATAATTAGTTTTCTTATTAATATGTGTTTAAAAAGATTTATTATATGTGTGATTTTATAATGCTTTATGGAAGTTAAAAGGAAAATTAGGGTTAAATTTGGGACTTTCATATTCCAGGAAGCTTTTCAAGGGTATGACTCTACTTAGTGATAAAATAGGTAGTGTATTTTAGACCTTAATGACAGGATAGATGGTGTGTTATTGGACATAACCCTCTGGTACTCCTGCCCACGGTGGTAAATCTCACCACTTCGCAGTCTTTCAATGCAGGTTGCGTCGGTAACAGGAAATTTTTTTTTCCATTTTATAAATATTGGGTAAAGTGATCCAGACCCAAATAGCACCCTTAGAGATGTATCTGCCAGTCCACAAGACCTAGTGGAGGAACTTTGATGGTTGATAGGGAAGGTACATTGTTCCTACATTTCTTCTTACGGCAGGGGTGCTCTCAGTGTAAGTTACAGCTGAGTGGGAGGGGATTGCGCCAGCACGGGAGTGCTTAGCAATGCAATTTGCATCAAAAGACCACGAGAGGGTTAAGGATAAGATGCATGTTTTATTTAGACCTTAGTAATCGTATAACGTGAGTCAGTGAGTGAGTGGATGCCAAAATGTTGGGACAGATGGTGTAACTGACCTATTGGTATGGACTGAATCTCTTGTTTCAAGTCACCAGCTCTTGTTTCAAGTCGCCATCTCTTGTTTCAGGTCACCATCTATCACATCCTGAAATTGTTTCAGTCGCCACCTGGAACCACTCCAGCTGCAGTGCCAAATGACTTCAAAAAGCCTCTAGTGTCTGAGTTCTATGAAGAGCTTATATTCCAAGATCCTTCAGCTATGATGAGGCAGTTGCTCACCAATACAAGACAACTCACTCTGGGGGAATATAAACATGACACGGACTGTAAGTTTTTTAAGAGTATATTATCTGATAAGCTATAATTATATATAGAGTATTTGAAATATTTAATTTGACTGTAGTCTACATATGAATATTTTTTTTAAACATGTATTTTTGCAAAGCTTAATCTTGGTCATCTTTATTTTTATTTCTGTATTTGTAATTTGGAATGCTTGACTTAAGAATAGGAAGTACAGGTGTACAGTGATCCCCACTTTAGTGAGGTACAGTATTATGTCATAATAGTTGCTGTGATGTAGCCAAACCACTTTTCTCATAGAAGTTAATCATGGATTAACATAGATTCATTTCATCTCCTCTCCTACCAACTCCCTCCTACCCATCTGAATGCAAGATAGTTTGTCTGTCTTCACTGAAGGTAACCTCTTGTCGTATGATTACTGTATTTATTAACCTCTGTTTTCTGTTTTCAGTTGAAGAAAAGAAAGAAAAGACTCTGAAGAATTTGTTAATTGCCAAGGAAAAGATAGCTAATGAAATATTGGACCTTCGAGAGAAGATAAAACTTGCCAAGGACACCATAACTAAGTTTAAAGATGAGATTAACAAGTCCCAAGCAGATGTACCTGTAGATGTTTCAGGATTATCATAGAATTACTAACGTTGTGTGCAGTGGTACATGCCATGGTAATATTGCATCTGTCATGCACATTCTCAGCCTAGAAGTACCTTTGAATAACCAATTTCATTTATTAAAACCTGTAACCAACAAAAAAGTTAAAAACCTCATGTCTAAAGACAGCATAAGTAGTGCATCAAAGTACTGTACCTTTACAATTTCAGTGGAACAATTCAATAATTGGGAAGTTGTGACAGTCTTTTGGGTGACTTATGATCACTGCCAAGGAATGTGTGAAGTACCTAAACCTTTTCATAAGATACCAGTAGTAAGTAAATAAATCGACATACCTTGTCTGTCAAGAAATAATAATTTGTAGATCTGTGATCCACATTTTCCATCATGATTAATTTGTGAATGCTCTGCACATGCTGTGGATATTTAAGGCCTTCAGAAACGTAATTTTGTGTCAGGAAAACATTCGTCTCCCGCCCACAGTTTAGTAACACTCAACTCAAGTCACTAATCAAGACCACTCATGGTTCAGTTCACTCACCGGTTCAGTTCACTCACCATGGAAATTGCATAGCTATGAGACAAGAGTGAGGCAAGAGATGATTACAGTGATATGAGTTAAGATACTGTACAGTCATGAACTATAGGAAATTCCCCCAAATTTAAGCAGTCTTTTTTGTACTCACTCTTTTAGGCACGACTCTGATTTACAAACTCACCCATGAAAGGGTTAAGGATGTCAAAGTAGTTTAATGTTGAGATTGGTTTGTAATTAGATATTTGCAAGGAATAGTTTACCTAAGGAGATGATGAAAAATATGAATGAGAATAGTGAAAACTATTTATATTACATAGCTACTGTATATATTTACCAAGTAATTTAGGTTTTATCATACATTTAATGATATTTTAAGCAATTGATATGAATATTATTTACAGTTTACAGAAAAGGTAAAGCATGCCCTTACAATTCGCGGCCTTTGATTGTTCGCGGATGACACCCTGGATGTATCCAAGGATGTCTGCAGGTAGTTTTCAAGTTGGCAACATTTTCACGGCTGGGACAGGGAGCCTGCGAGTTTTTTACGTTCCGTAAGGTGTCTCTCTTGTCCCAGGTGGCTAGGCCATGTGCGTTCACTCTGCCTCGTGACAGTCCGGGTTAAATACTTGTCCTTTGCACGTGTGCTACTCTGTTCTCTTAACATCAGTGCTCCTTGTGCTTGTAACGACTCCTAAACGCCCTCTATCACCTTCATCCTGCTTTGGGAAGGTCCCCAAACAAGTGAAAAGAGAAAAGGTCGTGTATTTCTCCCATACGTACGCCTGGCAACGGGAGCGGGTAAGGGGAGTGAGTGACTGCCAGTTAGCTCGTCATTTGCAGTTGTAACTATCCTCACTCCCTGCCATATTTCACTGTTTACTGATAGACTAGTGCTTAATAGTGATTAATCTTGGCATTGTAGCTAGGTTAGCTCATCATTGTAACCACCAGGCTACTGAGCCAAGCTGTGAGGTGTTATGGTTTCTTCAACTCGTTTTTGCAGGTAGATATACGTAACTTTCTTCATTTATTTTTACTCAGTTACATGCACACACCTTCCTAGGTACATATTGTGAAAAAATGTAAAAGAAATAATTGTCATAAGGGCAAACACGTAATGGGAGGAGAGCGCCGAGTGCAGCTGGTGGAGAGCATAAATAAACAAATAAATACTTCACTAGACCTTCGGCCCCAACTGTCAAACATGTCACTGTCACCTCTCCATCCTCCCTCCCTCCCTCCCAGCCAGGGTTTGGTGGTTGTAGGCTTATAGTGTTTTATCTTAACTACTATCACAGACTAAAGTTAGGAGAATATAATTTGTATTGCTAGAATCCTTGCAAGACAGCGAATAATTTGAATATAAACGTCATTTTTGCACAAGAGATAAAATTTTTAGTCACTTGTAATAAATTTCCTAATTAGAACTAAAATTTGTAAGTCTAATGCGAACTATAGCATGTTTATATTAAAATTATTCTCTGTCTTATAAGAATTCCAGCAATGTAAATTATATTCTCCCCGGTCACTTCTGTGACATTTTATAAATAAACACAAAAACGCAATCTAAAGGACATAAATAAACAAATAAATACTTCACTAGACCTTCGGCCCCAACTGTCAAACGTGTCACTGTCACCTACCCCCTCCCAGCCCGGGTTTATTGGTTATAGGCTTTAAGTTATCTTATATAATATCACGGACTAAGGTTAGGATAATATAATTTGCATTGCTAGAATCCTTGCAAGACAAAAAATAATTTGAATATAAATGTAAATATTTTGCACAAGAGATAAAAATTTTAGCCCATTGTAATAAAATTAATTAAAACTAAAATTTTTGTCTATTGCAAACTATAGCATGTATATATTCAAACTAATCACTATCTTATAAGTCACCCTTAAGGACGGATTAAATAAATAAGCACTAGACCTTGGCATCAACTGTCAAGCATATCACCTCCCCCCATCAAAAAAAAAATTCCCTTCAGCTGATTGCCAGTAAACAGACCATTTCACGTCCCATAATTTTAGCTGTGTTGATTTATGAGTGTTTATTTTAACATAATACTACAAAAAACAATGTTTTATTTATTCTAAGAGATGGGCTGAGGTGCATCTGGCTAGATGCAGTCTTTTTATTATTTTGTGTTTCTCTCAAGTATACCAAACTAAATTATTCCATTGAAACAACACTTCGATTGAATGCGAATTCGGTTTAAAGCGACCTCTCTTGGAACATATCTCGTGTTATATTGACATTATACAGTACATTTCTTTGCACCCGAGCAAAAATGTAACCCCTTCTCCCGGTCAGCAAATGATATTTGTGGTTTTGGCATTTTATGGCCATTTTGAGACCCCAAACCCCCACAAATTTTAAGGGCATGATGTATGTGGACATGCTCATACATGCACACAGCCACCATTGTGTTAAGAAATATTCTTTTCCATACAATAGGTAGCATATGTAGGGTGGGATTCTTATGTTTATGGGATTTGATAAAAATACATGCACATTAACAAATAACATTTTATCCAGAATCAATGGTGTAATTCATGTAATAAAATTTCAGTAGTACAGTGTACTTTCAAACTTAGATCTACATCCTTAGTACAGTACCATATTACATGTTTTAACTGAAATTTATTTATTCAGTAAGTTTAATTAAATTGAGGATGTGACACCTCATAGAAACTTGAAGAGTTTGTTAAGGTTATTAGTTGCACCTTATAAGATAGATGTCTGTCATTTATATGGTTGTCACAATCGAAGAATGTGTCAATATTTGAAATATTTAAGTCATATATACTGTACTGTACTAACAGTAAGACATGTTCCCTTTTTTTTTTTTTACTTGACTCCTAAATATTGTATTAAAAAATAAACACAAAAATATTTTTGCAAATACAGTACATGTACTGTACTGTAAACTCAGTACCAAATTAGATTTAACCATACTCTGTACAGTACTCAGTTTTCAGAGTACAGTGTTCCCTCGGTTAACGAGCGCCTCAGTTAACGAGATTTCGGTTAACGAGTTACCTTCCATAAGATTCTTAACTTCGGTTAACGAGCAATCCCTCGATTAACGAGTTTTTTACGAGCCGACCTCAACATGTTTTCGCTTGCATTTGGCGGTCCACCAGCTGTAGTATAAGTCCGCCAATACAGTAATCAGTTTTAGGACTTAAATTCCTTACTATTTTAGTAAATATCAAGAAGTTTATACTATTCAATAATTTTAAAAGTTTAATATTAATTTTTTTAGTAATTTTAACAATTATTGAACATAAATGTAGGTAAGGAAACTAGTTTCATGTGCGCCATCCAGCTTGGCAACACACCAAATAGGCGCCAGTCTCTCTGTCTTTTCAGTGGAGATAACATCTTGCTTCAGACTCTCTTCAACTAAATGCTTTTTTTCTGTGTTTGCAAGCAAATTATTGGTCTTTTTGAAATTTATTTTACATATTGACAATATATAATGCAGTGTAGTGTTGATTTAAAGAAAATAATCTTGAATTACACCAAGAGAACTAAAATTTTATGGGTGAAATGGCACCATGGGGTGACTTTTCTTCCACCCCAATGCCTTCTCTTCTCCCTTCTTCTCCACCCCCATTCTAATTCCCATCATCATCATCATCCAGGAGCCTTCTACATACACACCTCAAAGTAAGTGTACTTTTCTACCTCTTTTGTTGAATTTAGGCAATTTTCGGTGAGCTGGAACCAATTACCCAAAAGCTCATTGAAACAATGGTTTCGGTTAACGAGCAACCTGCTGGAACGGATTGTGCTCGTTGACCGAGGGACCACTGTACTGTATCATGAAGTTCAGAATAAATAGTTAAAAAATTATTTTATATGGTATATATTGGAAACTCTATCTTTACTATGTAAACACGTTAGTTTTCACTTCGCGAAAAATATCATTTACGTAAAAAATTCGCCTGACCTTAATACCTTAGTTTTTGGCACTTGGGGTAAAAAAAAATAGATTTTGTTTCAATTTCATACAAAGGTGCTGCTTTACATGCTGATTATGAATCTGGGTTCACAATTTAAAAAATTTGAGTAATTAGTGTTAATTAATGACCTTTGAAATAATTACAGATATTTAAAAAGTCAATTACAGTCGACCCTCGTTAATCGGACTGATAGGGTGGGGAAGAGTGTCCGTTTTAGCCGATTGTCCGAATTAACCGATTTAGGGGTTAATATTGCATTATATTTCAAAGAAAATGCAGTGAGTGTGTCCTTAGCCTTGCATACCGTATATACTCGTTTATAGGTCGACCCTGATTTTTTGACCAAGAAATCGTTAATTTATGATATTCCTCGTTTATAGTTCGACCCAAGTTTTTGAGGGTAATGGAACAACAAAACCTTCAGTAAAAACGCTCTACGTCCTATAAACTGAGGCTCGCCGTGCCTGAAGCACCGAGTGCCGAAGGCAAATTGTTTACCATTTATTATTACGACAATTTACACTGAAACGCGGGTAGTTTCAACAAAAACATTGTATATTTCCATTCAAGTATTTATTCAAGTCAATTAGGAGGGAATATTATTGTAATACAACAGTTTTTTAACTAAACCATTCGAAAAGCGATTACCGTAACATCTTTTGAACGAAAGCAAAAGTCATTGTTTTCGTCACGATTTTATCCAACTTTCCACTGTAATACGTACGTAATTTCAGCAAAAATATTACATTTCCGTGAATGTATTATATCAGGCACACTATGAATAGAATATCATTGTAATATAACAGTATTTTAACCGAAAACTATTAAAAAAACGAATAACATCTCAAGAACATCGGAAGCTTAGGTAAAGTCTTTTGTTTTCGTCATGTATTTTATCCTATTTTACATTGAAATATATCACGTTTCAGCAAAACTACTATTTATTTCCGAGAATATATTCATTCAGGCACAGTTAAGGTAAAATATACGTGTGATGTAACAGTTTTTTAACTGAAAACGATTCGAAAAACACGTGTACCGTCTAGCTGATACTCAACAGCTGGTGGTGCGTCATGCGTCATTGTAAACAATAGGAGGTTGAAGTAGATTAACGGGTATTATATTAAGTGTGAAATATCGAAAAGGTTTTTATTACCGGTATTTTTTGTAGATCAATGAGAACTGTGATACCGTATATGATATGATAAGTTAGCCTGTATTAAAAACTTCAACATAGACTACTGAAAACACGTAAGGTAATTTAGCCTATTGTAAGTTGGTGAGCTTCATCTGCTGAAGGAACTGCACAACGTTTCATTACTAATTGGTACATATTTTACGTTTCCATTGTTTACTGGCAGTAAATGGTAAATATTTTTCATGTCTGAAGCTAAAAGTTGCATCCCCCCCCCCCCAACACTAGTGGTGGAGATGTTACATTTAACCAAAAAGACGCTGGTGTTTTATCCCAGCAGTGGGTGGACCAGAATTTTAGCTGAAGGTCCGCATAGGTAATATTCCAAAAAAAAATAAGATTTTGTCCGAATTATCCGAAATCCGGATTAAAGGGGTCCGAATTAACGAGGGTCGACTGTACACTATACCCGTAAGTTTTAAATCACCTTTATATGCATTTTCTTAAAAGTATAGACTATTTTTACTATACAGTATAAACACGTTAGTTTTCACTTTACCCAAAAATATTTATTTACGTCGTCAAAAATACGCCTGACCTACTACAGTATGCAGTACTGTACTGTATTTACTTTTATCATTCTTAACTGAGTTGAGATGGATGAAATAAAAGGACAATTTCAATGCAGTGCCACAATGGATGGAGAAGAAGTAGAGGTTGAGAATGAATTTAAGTACAGTACAGTACTGCACATTACATGGGAGCAATATTAGACAAAGATGGAAGCAGATAATTTAAAATTAATGAGAGGAAGATTAATTGAAGACTTGAGAAGGTGTACAAATGGTAGGAATTTGAGAGTAGATTGTGTAAGGAGACTGCCTGAAGCTATCTTTGTTCTAACTCCTATGTATATATGTGGATCTTTGATATTTCAGAGTACATAGTGACAATTCAAGACAGAGATCAGTAGATTGGATAGACTACAAAGTACAATATCATTGGAGTAAGAAAGTATACATACAATTCATAGATATCTATAATCTATTCAGTAAAAAGAAATACAAATTTACATTGTCTCAACGTGTACAGTATATACATAGAGTGTGCAGGTACAGTATACAAAAGTAAGTCGATTCGACCATGGGTAGCCAACAAAGCCATCATATGCTTCTTTCCAGTCGGGTTACTGATGAGAGATTGGTGAAGAAGGTTGGTGATAGCACAGAGGCACAGCGATAAGAAGGAATTAATTTGTATATGGTAAAATTTCTCCTGTTTCATTTGAGGTGCCAATTGCCATCATAATATAGCAGAATTATACCAATAGTAGGTCGGATAAGGTTAAGCTAGGTTAGGTTAAATTTAGTCAGGTTTGGTTTGATTTTGAATGAAACTTTTCATTTAAACGTAATTTTATGATCTACATCAGGGGTTCCCAAGCATTTACCACTGCGACCCCATCTAGAGCTGTCACCTTTGAGGGTGCAGGTCTCTAGGCCAGAGCGAAAAATGGAAAAATAGTAGTAGAAGGAAATGAGCTCAAACAACGTCGGGAATATCATGCTATAGCTGCTCTCCAGCTGGAGTGTGGGTCACTCACACCACCAGTGGGGAGGGCAAACTAATGCTCAATAAACTGAAAACACTCGTGAGATGTTGTCGACGATGTCAGTAGCGGACGGTCCAGTCAGCAAAGTTGGCCAAAATTGGCAGCAGAGAGAGGGCAGGTCTTCACAGCTCCAGGTCCGGCAGTCGAATGATCCTGGAATTGTTGCTGCAGACATTTGTAGTGGACAGTCCCCTACAACTGATCAGCAGAAGAGTATCCACTACAGTACCCCCCTTCTAACACCACTGTGAGAGCCCAAGAAAGCAAAAGTAAAGAGAGCTGTTTATCCGTACCCCGCAGTACGTCCCTCCGTGGTGAGTCAGGCAAGTGCCACAAGTCTCGACTCGTACGAGTCGGGCAGAGGGGGACAGGTGTTAGGGAAGAAGAAAGGGGTTACATGTGGTCGATCTTGTTTAACATTTAGGGTAAAGCAGTGTTTGTGTTTCCTTTTGTCTATATGGTACATACGAGATAACAGAGGTACCAGTGATAATCACCTTGTTCCTCACTTAAATTCCGTTGAAATATATTTTGTATTATAAGTAGTTTAATTAACAAGCTGTATTCGAGGACGTTGTCCGGCGCGGTGTCGGCTGTGCGTCAACCGAGCAACAAGCGGCTAGCACTCGGGAAGGAGTGTCAGGAGACATGAGAGGGAGGAACATCGCCCCCCATCCCCCAATACCTGTCTTTATTATGGTAGGTGAATCCATGTTATAAGAACATTTTATGAGTTATGTCTATCTTGTCTCTGCACTGCAACATTAATGTGGACCTGACAACCTAGTGAGTTATATAATACTGTCTCCGTCAAGATGTGTGTAAAGGTATTCCAAAACGGCAATTTATGCTCACAAACCCTTTTGTCTTTTTATTTCTCTTACCATGTAACCTAATTTAAATGCATTAGTTTAAGTATATAAACAAATAAAACCATATGCTCTGTGGGCTCCAAGAATGGTTGAAGAAATGGCTGCTGAGATTCAATGTCACGAAGTGTAAGAGGATGCAACTGGGGCGTACCAACGGTAAGGAGGCGTATCATATGTCTCAATGGGATGAAGAAACTGCACTAGTTGAGACGGTGTGTGAGAAGGACCTAGGTGTGTATGTTGACAATGAGCTGAAGTTCTCGGGCCATTGCGAGAAGAAGGTAAATCAGGCAAATAAATTATTGGGTCTTATAAGAAGGTCGTTCAGATATCTACAGTAGACGGTCCGTCCCTCGTACCGATCTTCAGGAGTGAAGTGCTTCCCCATCTGGAGTACTGTCACCCCATCTGGTCCCTGAGATATGCTAGGGACTGTCAGTTGGTTGAAAATGTTCAAAGGAGGGCCACCAGACTGGTGCCTGCACTTCGGCACCTCAGCTACCCTGAGAGATTGGAGCGCCTGAACTTGCCTAGCTTATACTACAGAGGGGCAAGGGGGGACCTAGTTGAGGTGTATAAGCATCTCAGTGGGCACTACTCAGTTGAGTGTCCTTAGTTGGAGCTGGCGGACGCTCGCCCCACAAGGGGTCACAGCTCAAGATTGAAGAAGCCGCAAGTCCAGAAAACTGAAAGGGCAAACTTTTTCGGAGTGAGGGTTGTAAACTCTTGGAACAATCTACCAGAAAGTGTTGTGAAGGCACCGAGTGTGAGCTCTTTCAAGACAAGACTTGACCAACACTGGAGCGGGTTCAGGTACATTCAGGAGCCGGTGAATGCCCAGTACTTTCCAACAGTGCGTGACAGAGACGTGACCAATCGCCCGGGCGGCTAGCGAGCCGATCTTTTGGTGAAGAGGATAAAAGAAGGAGAAAAGTAATCAGAAACGTGACCGATCGCCCAAGCGGCTAATGAGCTGATCAGTGGTGAAGAGGATTAAAAAAAATGCACATGTACAGGTTATTCACAAGTTAATTCTGCACTTTTATACTATGCCTGAGTTAAGAAAAATTTCATTTTAATATATATATATATATATATATATATATATATATATATATATATATATATATATATATATATATATATATATATATATATATATATATATATACACAGCTAGACACCGACTTACGACGGGGTTAGGGACCCAAATCCAGGTCATAAGTCCGAATGGTCGTAAATCCGACATAGATTAAAAAAAAAAATTTTTAATAAAGAATCTACAATGAAATACAGTACAGTAAAAGTAATAAATAATGAGGAATGGATACAGTGTGACTGAGCACTTACCTTTAATGTACAGTAGTCAGCTGAATGCACACAGGGCCCCCATAATTTTCTAATTATACATGGAGTCTACATTAACTGAAAACGTTTCGGTATAGAAAGTGCATGCGTCATTTGAAGAAAAAAAAAATTTGAAAAAAAAAATGGTCACAACTGCGGCGGTCGTAAGTCGAAGCAGTCGTAAGTCGGGGTCCAGCTGTATATACTGTATATATATATATATACATATATATATATATATATATATATATATATATATATATATATATATATATATATGTATATATATATATATATATATATATATATATATATATATATATATATATATATATATATATATATATATATATGTATGTATATATATATGCAAATAAATCACTGTAGGTGCGCTGATCCAGGTTATATGCTGATAACCACACAAATTACACAAAGTGCTTGGGAACTTCGGGTTTTCCTTGTGTATATATATATATATATATATATATATATATATATATATATATATATATATATATATATATATATATATAATATATATATATATATATATATATATATATATATATATATATATATATATATATATATATATATATATATAGATATATATATATATATATATATATATATATATATATATATATATATATATATATATATATATATATATATATATATATATATATATATATATATATATATATGTATATATATATATATATATATATATATATATATATATATATATATATATATATATATATATATATATATATATATATATATATATATATATATATATATATATATATATATATATATATATATATATATATATATATATATTCTTGGCCAACCTTCGATCTATGGATTGTACAATACAGTATATTGTGGGGTTATGTGATATTTGGTTCACACTCAGGATGGGATGGAGAAAGGAAACTCACAATGTGCTCTCTGTATACATATTGTATTGGATGTACAATGCAGCTTGTTGCTGGGTAGGTAGCATGGTAATAGCTGAGTAGAGAGAGCGTGGTGAGGGTGCCCAGAGTGAGGACACGCGGCTTGAGGGACGCGTCAAGCTGGCGGAGCGGGCCGCTGGCTGGCGCGGAGGAGGAGGTGTTGCTTGCTGGTGGCACTGTGTAGAAAGAGAGAGGGCTGGTCACAGCGGTGTCAGGCCTTATAAGGCGGGGGTAGGCGTGAGTAGATAGTTGACCCCCGCTCCGTGGGCGGCGCTGGATGCGTAGGCTGGGGAATTCGAACGGTTACGAGTTTGATAACGTGGCGCGGATACGTCCGGATACGCCGACCTGCCCCAAGAAATTAAACCTCCTAGTTCTCAAGAAGTTCTTTGAAACTAATGAGATCGTGGGGGTCACCAAGGTGGAACGACTGAAGCTCCATGGTGACACCAAGATCACCTTCGCCGAGAAGGGTATGCCCGTACAGCTCGTGGAGATCCCAGACATCAACGGCATTCCATTTAAAAATGATTGCCTACAAGTGGACAACCTGAAGCTGGGAGTAATCTCCCACGCCGAAATTGCCCATGACCAAGCAGAGCTGAGTGAGCTCCTCAAGGGGCAACTCCAAGTTGTGAAGAAGCTGTCCGACACCACTGCCCCCATCGGACACCATACAACCTTACCCAAGGAGGCTCAACTGGCGGGTAACTGTGCCAGTCAAGCCCTACTGCAGACCGAAACGCTGTTACAAATGCCAGCACTACGGACACACTGTCAACAAGTGTGAGGCGCAGGAGGACACCTGCTCCCTGTGTGGCAGCCCTCGGACACCGCTACACGGTCTGCCCCAACAGTAAAAATGCGCTGCCTGTGGCCCACAACACTCTCCCGCCGATCGGACCTGCCCGAAATGGAAGGAGGAATGCAGGATAGCTAAGGCTCGACTCGACAAGAAACTGAGCTACAAAGAGGCCCTCCTTTGCTGTACGCTCCCAAGACAAGAAAAACCAGCAGAAAAGAAAACCCAAGAAAAGAAAACTCAAGAAAAGAAAACAAGAAAAGACACCTGCCACACAGAATCAAGAACACCACGAGGCCCGTGGAGCTGAAGCCCACGTGGTCAACATCACCGTCTCCGACTTCTTCCACACCTATGAGGACTTAAGACACGAGGAAGACGAACAACAAGACCCAAACACGAACGAATGGACACTTCAAGAGAGCAAGAAGAGAGTTAGAAGAAAATCTACATCAAGCTAAGAAGAATACCAAGACAGAAGACCAATACATTTCCTCCATACAAGAAAACAACACACACAATCTAGCCGACCAAGCACTGAGAATCCATGGCCCAACACGCACCTGACGCTAGCCTGACTCTGTCCTGCTGCCTCCTGTCCGCGTCCAGGCGAGTTGCTGCTGCCTCCAACTTATACTCCCTCACGCAAGCGGTGTTTAGCCACTGCACCTATTCTCCTCCTAAAATTCACTTCAATCCTTTAGTCTTCCCCTGAACCTCCTTCCCCCCTGTCACTAGCATTTCATGTTCATGTTCATGCTGTACGCTGATTGGCTGGTAGGCGCGCGGCCGGAGCTCAGTTGGGAGTTATAGGGGAGAGGAGCCACTACACTGAACCTAATCACGCAAGATGTAAGTTCAAATATAATTACTATAACCTCAGCATATCTGGTTGAGCCCGGATACTGTCAATCTCTTACTTTCCTTCAAATTTCTTCCCTCTTTTCCTTGATCCTAAACCAATCCCCTCTCCCCCAAATCGCCACCAAAGAACTTCCAATCCTAATCCCGGCCCTCCCACCCAGCATTACAAGCAATAGCCTTCTATCTTATCTACAGACGTCAAGTCAAGACCAGCCTCTTTCTACACAGTGCCACCAGCAAGCAACACCTCTTCCTCCGCGCCAGCCGTGCGGCTGCCGCTCCCGCCAGCGACCTTGGCGCCCCTCAAGCCGCGTGTCCTCACCTGGGCACCCTCACCACCCAGCTCTCTCTACTCAACGCTTATTACCATGCTACCTACCCAGCAACAAGCTACATTGTACATCCAATACAATATGCATACAGTGAGCACATCGTGAGTTTCCTTTCTCCATCCCATCCTGAGTGTGAACCAATATCTCATACTCCACAAGTGCTCATTTTTGCACCAATGTGACATCCCCTGCAATTTTGTAAAAGAACTCCGGTGTAACACTTTTTTTAATAATAATAGTAACTGATCAATTAAACACGTTTTAAAAACATGGTAGGTGGATTTGCAAGTACTGGCATACAATCTGTAGAATGTTATGTACTACCTGGCTGCGCCAGTGTTGGTCAAGTCTGTCTTGAATGAGCTCGCTCTCGACGGTGCCATCACAACGCTCTGGCATGTTGTTACAAGAGTTCACCAGTCACAACCCGCACCACGAAAAGGTGTGCCCTGATAATTTTTGATCTTGTGGCTTCTTGAACCTTAACTGTGACCTCTAGTGGGGCGGACACCAGATAGTAAGGTTAAAATTATATTTTATTAATAATTATGGCCAAGGGCCATTCAGCTCAGCAGAGAAAAGGTGGTCAAGTACACTTCACTTGAAGGGTACAAAACAATTTCATGTAGCACTTAGGAAGGTGGCATTTCTGGGGTAGAACTAAATGCTTTTGATGAAAATCAAGTTAAGGTCATCTAAGGCAGAACACAGTGACAATGACCACATATATTTTTCGCGATTTTTCCACAATCACAAACTAACCCACCCCCTATTTTTTTTACTCTATCCTTTTCGCCACGATCGACCTATTAGCCGCTTGGTCACCAAAAGGATCAATTTCATAAGATAAATTAACTCCGAGAGTAACCGACATCTCGTCTACTCTGTGAGTGACTTACAAACATGTTAAAATATATTTTTTTAGTCAATTCTCAATTTAAACGCGACTTTAGGCATAAGAAATTACCAATATTAAATTTTTAGACAAATGAGACTCGCGTAAGCACAGAAATTGAATATTGACAAACTTTGAACATGATGTGTTTTTTTAAAATATGTTTCTCCACATAAACAATATATAAATAAGCTTCAACGGGTAAAATATATTGTTTACATGACCCGGATTCAGATGGATGTACAGATTATATTAGCAACTCTTAAATTATGGAAATTTTGGGTATTACCGTTTTCTTTATGAAACGTAGAACTAAACTATCTGATTCGAACGAGTAGGGTTCCAGTATTTACGCCAAGCCAAATGATAATCAATAAATTCTAGGCTGGGAACGCGGGGCAGGTCCCCACGCGCGCATGCGCTCTTGTGTAGGCTCAGTTGCGGGCGAAAGTTGAACTATGATTGGTCGGCGCACCATGAGGAAGATCAGCTCGTGCAGTGATTGGTCTATATAACACTCTACAGCCGGTACGAGTCTCTCTCACCCACTACGCCGTCTGGCCACAACACGCACAATTGTGCCGCTTTGAGGATATCTTCTCATAACCGCTCCACACAATAAATAACCTCATGGCGGACCAAGATGGAGCAGCAAGACTTCACGGAGGACTACAGTGGCGGAGACTTCCAGGAGAATGGAGCTGGGGCGACGGAAAGCCAAGAACAGAGTGGCGAAAGCCATGCCGGGAATGTACAGGATAGTGGAGCTGCTGACGCTCCAGGCCGGGACGACGATAGGTATGGTGCTGGGACGGTCTCCTCCGTTAATATTGGGGCTCTGTACAAAGTTAGAAGCGTGAGAATTTTGATCAGTATTGTATGCCAGGAGTTGCAGGTACAGTAGAGTACGTAACGAGCGTTGTTTGAGGTAGTTAGAACACGGCGACGCGAACACGTTGCCACGCGTTGTCCCCGCCGATTATAGCGTCATTAATGGTTCTGCTTGTTGCACCCTTATGCCAGTGCTAGAGTTTATATGGAATGATTGGGTTATTGTTAAACAATTCACAAAGGAAATGCGCTTTCCGTTGTCGAATTTCGTTTCAATCATAGGCTAGCATGAAATGTACTTGACGTTCACACGCTCTTAGGCTTAATGCTCAAATTCATTTTTCATAATTAATGTCTCAACTCTTAGTGACAATAAAGTCGATATCGTTGGTTGTTTTTCAGCAGTAGAGTATTGTCGCATCCAACATGCTAGCCTAGTTTCAGATGGTAATGATCATGGACTTCCTACCTTAATGTAACTCATAACCTCTTCTACGTGACCGTCGTAAGTCTTGTTAAATTTTGGTTCTAGGGCATAAAGTTGCATGGGCCCTATATGTTTGCGATCCCACATTAACTAGGCAACTACGCTTATTGTATCTTGCCCCTTTGCAGTGGCTAGCGGTCATCAGCACTGCGTAGATTCCCCCACTCCTGTGCTAGATTCAGTTTAAATTTAGGTTTAAGGGACTAATTTGTGCACTAAATATGTGACCAGATTCAGGATTCAGAACTATTTGGTAAGGTATAACTTATGAACTGTTTTCCTTCTTGGCTGAGGCTGTGGAAAGAGAAAGTTTTAGGCGTGTGTAGAAAACTTATTTTTTTCTTTTGCACAGTGAAAGTTTACGGTTTTCCTTGAGTATTTATAGATTCCTTATTATCAGTAATACATAGTAAAAATTTGTCTATGGGTTATGCTTCAGCACACTGCACATGCAATGAGGTTAAAATGTATGTTTTGGCTTTACAACACTTATTTACAGTATTTATTATTCCAAGTGATATTAAGCTAATATTGTATTTAATCGTGTAAAATCACAAGCACCTTTGTTGACATTAGCCACAATGTTGCTTCACTCATTTACAGGTACTTTAACGGACATTGTTTGGTGGATTTGGCATCCTGTGTACCACCGGCATGGCAGTGGTCTCGTAACACGCGTCTTGTTTCTCTGTGGCCGACGGTCATACTTTCTTTCCTCAGGCAGCCAAACTGTGGAATTCTCTAACGTCTTTGTTTCCATACTATTTCAATCTGTTTCTCTTCAAAAGCTGGTTTCCGGCATCATCGTTTGCCAATCAAAGCCAGTCAAAGCAAAATATCCACCGCGTTTATTGAAATAAACTAAATAATGTAACGGTAGCCGATGCATTGGAAAAGTCCCCAGGCTCGTCGATTGTTAATAAAGGCTTTGTGATTTTATGCCCATTAAATATAGGATTACCGGTAGTAACTTGATGTTTCAATGCACATATCAAGTCTTGAAATCGTGGGTTGTGATGGATATAACGTTTACCAGCAGACAAGGTGAACCATTGATTCCTAAACCTGACCTATTGATCACGGTGCTGGACAACTCGTACTCAAGCAAATTGTACCCATCAGAACATGTCAAGATACCCAATTACAAGGTAACTTGTACCCAATTTACGATATGGTTCGTACCCATATATTGACAAAACATATATATAAATATATGAGAAATCCACAGTATGCGGGAAGGAAATTTAATTAAATAAGATAAAAATTAGAATGTTCGTATACACTAATGAACTGGATATAGTAAGCAACAACATCCAAGAAGTAGATACGATGGCAACAATCTTTAAAGAAATAGCAAATTCAACGGGACTTGAGATAAATGTGGATAAGATCAAAACAATGATCATGGAAAGAAACCAAAGGCAAAACCCACATTGTATCTGTACAAGTGGAATTCATATTTGAAAAATCGAGTCCTTTAAATACCTTGAATCACTTATGACATAAGAATGCAAGATTGAAGAAATTATGTAAAACCAATGTAAATTATCGCCAGGATTGGAGCCGGTAATAGATGCTACTACAGTCTTCTGGGCATACGAAACAAAGAAACGTATTGAGAACAACAAAGCTGAGAATTTACAACACAATAAGAAGTCCAGTTGTTAATCAAGGGATACTTTAATGCAAATTTGTGAGCCTCATTTCTGATATCATTATCCTTTTGTCAGCATTCTATCACTACTATGAACCAATTGTGTACATTTTTATAAGCTTCAACATGCTGCTTTCGTTGTCTAATTGTGGTTACTCTTTATTCTGCAGTACTACATAAAGCCTGTGCTTCCGTCTCAAAAAATCAAAGCGCGATTTGGGTACTAGTTAACTTTTTTTAGTACGATTTATTTTGGGTATTAGATGACCCTAACCCTATTGATCATTGGTTATTTTTGGGTGTTGGTTGGTTTGCCCCGTGCTGCCATAAACGAGTTTTGTTGCCCCAAGTTTCTAAGATCACGCATTCCATTTTAATGGATAATACAAAACAAACCTGGTGGGGGTGCAAGGAAAGTAAATCCTGAAAATTTGGTAAATTTATAGTTTCGGTCATCCATCTGTTTTTCCGACGGTTTTTGTCGTGTTTTGAATTATTATGATTTTACCTACCCCAACCAACCTAACATAGCCACCGAACCCAGGAACTATAGCTAACCTAATCTAAATTCCCAAGATTCCCCGGATGACCGAAACGATAACAAAAAAATTCTATTTGATGTAGGACAAGGACCAGCCAAACCTAACCAGTATAGTATAACCAGATGATCTGAGGCAAGATTTGGTTGGTTGGTACTTTTGGTTTTCATCATGTAAAACTTAACTCCTTTAAGTCCTAACTGTATAGCATACATTATCCAACTATCCCACCTGACCTAACTAATGTAAGACTTGGCTAATTATTTTTCTGGATCAGTAAGAAAGAGTTTGCACTTGCCATAAATCACCAGCAGTGATAATTTTAACTCCAGTTTTACATTGGCGATGGGAGCATGACCTTGTGATAATGGCTTAAATCAAACGTAGCAGGATGTCAAACATTTTTTCCTTCGTAGTTAATTTTGAATAGTATTTGTAAAACTTATTTTATTAGCATTTGCAGGGAGGGTGGTATTCCCTCCTATAACCAGGACAAAAAGGGTTAAACTGTTCCTTGCTCCTCTACATTAATTTCTACCCAATACTCTTGTGCATTAAAGGAAACACAAAGTGAAGAGACCATAAAAATATTTAGTTAGGTAGTGGAGCTGGATTTGTTAGTTTCTCCGAATAGGCAATGTCTGTGAGTGTGTGCTTGAGATGTTACTGCAGTGTTTTGGACAAATTGAGTTAGGTTCCAATTATTGCTTTGTGGGCTTCTCAAATTAGTTTGATAATCTGCTTTAACCCCCTTTTTTTTTTCATTGGTTAACAGTTAAGACAATCTTTTATGGGTAGATTTGCGGTTGAATAGCTCCGTTTAAGTATATATATTTATTTTAGTTTAATATTACCGATATATATGTTCCTTAAAACTTCACTGCATGTAAATGTGTTAGGTAAATAGAAGGTAAACATGATAGTTCGGCCACTGTGTGCCATTCAAGATATACAGGTATGTTATGGGATTAAGATTCATTTGTAATGCTCTAGGCATTTTTATTTTATTTTGGGGGGGGGGTGCCAATGTGTGTAAAAGCTCTTGGGGATTACAATGGTGATTTGCTGCACTATGGAGTTGGGAGAATATTTTTGATAATTTGTTTATAGCACCAGATCTGTATTTCAAATTTGGATTTTGTTTTTGCATAGATAAAACCTTAATGTGAGTATGGCTTCATATAAACTGCGATGCCAGATATACCTGGGTTTGTGTTCCCAATAATAATATTTGAATGCAGTCCATCCCATTAGCCATTGTATATTGTAAACTTTCTTGATTAATGTTTGTCCCTAGAATTGAATCATTCCAGTTGAACAGTTAACTTTGTTTGTATGGAGGGTTAGATATATCCAATTGGTAAAATTCCTGTAATTATCTAGAATGATAGCTAAAGCCTCTATGCAAATTGTCATATGATGGATAAGCTGTAAGAATAACTTGTGACTCGTTATGGGAGGGGAGCATGATTACCGAACATTATATCAGCAAGAGAGTGATAGATGACACATGTAGGGGGGGGATAGATGGTTTGCACTTGATTTTGATCACCATGTATCTAGTTGGGAAAAGACTTTCCAGATAATTTTATTTTTATTTTTTAGAGTTCATATTTACTGTACAGTCTGCGCGGAATGTTAGATCGTGTGCTGAAAAATATTGATATTTAAGATTGTTATATAAATAGTCAAGTAACACTTACCACCTCAATTAATACTTTGTAGTGTTTCCTCTGCGCTTCAGACAGTCTTTTAGCCTTCGAGGAACACTGTCAGCAAGGTTTTGCAAGAGGTCAGGTGGCAAGTTAGCCCAGGTATCCTTGATGGCTGCCTCTAGCTTCGAGATTGATGATGTGTCAGCGTCGCGCAGACGACACTTAACAATGGACCACAAATTTTCTATTGGGTTAAGATCTGGGCTACTGCCAGGCCAGTCATTAAAGAAAGGTACCTCACAGTCTTTGTGCCACTGTATGACACTTTTAGCAGTGTGGCATGGGGCACCGTCCTGCATGAAAAGGCTTGCCTTAGCTTTATCAAATGATTCAGGTATGAACTCACTGAGCAGTTCAAGATAGTTGTACTGATTCATCATCTGGTTCGTAGGGAGGAGTACTAGTTCACCAACACCATAATAAGTAAAGAAAGCCCAAACCATAAGCGAGGCAGGGTGCTTAAGTCTTTACAGTGTACTGTGGGGGGGGGCGGTACACCCTCCCTCCATTACTCCCAGTCACAGAAAACGTAGCCTCATCCAACCATAATGCACTCCTCCATGTCTCTAAATCCCACACTTCATATTTCTTGCAAAATTTCACTATTTTCCTTCTGTCTCTTTGTCAACAGAGGTTTACGGCGGGCACGAAAGCTCTTAAATCCCAGGTCATCATGCAGGGCTTGTTGAACACAACGTAACGAGACGTGACTCAAAAGACGGGGGTTTCTCTCTCTCACTTCACGTGCTGTGAGTGTGGGATTGGACCGAACTTGTCGAGAAATAACCTTAAGTGTCCGTGGAGACAATAATTTAGGCCTACCAGACTTAGGTAATGGAGTTGTTGACTCTTCCACTCCAAGGTCACGGAAATGTTTGACAAAATTTTGAACAACTCGTAATGCCACACCAGTCTGAGCCGATATTTCTCTCAGTACGTGGTTCGCTTTGTACAATGCAATCACTGCTGCAATATCGTCTCTTGTAACCCTCCTGGACATCTCTGATGGCCACTATGTCGGGTTAATGCACCTTAAACTAGACAAAACATGGCACGGGAACCCGCACAATAAATATTCCCCTCACAGCTGCCAGAGGCGCACTGACTACAAGCCGTGACGTGTTCTCAGTTGCCAAATGTCAGCACTTGCCAACAAACCAAGCGTTTTGACATCTCGCATCCCAGGCCAGGCTTCACAACATATGATCTTATTTTTGCGAGAACTTAGTTCGTCGGCCCTATTGCGACTTAACATTCCGCGCAGACTGTATGTGTGGTGAATTATCTTTTAGCTGAAAAATGTTGGTGTTCCAAAACGGACAATTACTGCAGTGGGCTAAGAATGTATCATTGACAACCATAGGTTAAGATGCTTGTGATTGGAAGGACATGGGGAATGTTTTTAAATTGTTGATTATAAGGTCCACAACTTCCTTAAATTTAAATTGCTAAATCTTAAGAAAACCACAGGTGCAATAAAAAAAGAAGTTTTCACATGAACTCTGCCAAATTGTTTCTGATCCTGAAGCTTGTTATCTTTTTATAATTTTTTTGTCTTAGATTCTGCATCACTAAAGTTTTAAAACTTGTAAAGTAAAAAACTAGGTAAGTAGTGGAAATGATCACACTTTATTGAATTGCCAATTTGTTTGGGAGACTAGATTTTATAAAATCTTAACTATTTGGGAGTTTAAATTTTAGTTTTTTTGTGTGTGAATTTGATTAATTTAAAGTTTTAAAGTACAGTAATACCAATAACTGGGAGTCAAGGGTGGTATGCTGATGTCTTGCTTGCTGTGTTGATCACTTCCCCTGCATTTTGAATGTTTTGCCTTAAAGCTGCCCTGTTGCTGCCATCATGAAGCTGTAACGTAACTGAAGCAGACATCAGTGGGCATCTTGCTCCAGCTGTGTTCTTCTTGCCCAATGGTAACGTAATGAGGTAACGTAACGTCTCTAGGGAAGGTTCAGGTGGTCCATCCCCACGGACTAACGGAGACTCCTCTTTCCTCTAGGTGGCCGCTACTTCGGGAAGAATGTTGCCCACATGTAGCGCTTCGCATCGACACCAGGGTATTTATCTTGTTCACCTTATGGTCCAACTTGACACACGGTTACCTGTCTTTCCATATATGATCAACTTGAGGCAAAGGTCATCTGGGTGGTTCTTGCTGTAATCCTTTGCAGCATTAGCACAATAATATTTTCTCATTAATTTTTTCCCCCAAACTTTTTGTTGTTCTCTGTTGCCCAGACATTTTCAGAGTTAATGTATAGAGCAGACTGGGCAGTTGCATTATTGCCAACTTTGTCGTGCTGGAGTGGGTTTAAGATTTTGAATTGCTGCCATCATAACTAGAAGCCGTAATCCAACTTTAAGGTAAAGTACATCCACAAATTAGATCACTCCACCCAGCCCATTACCATGAAGGACAGCTGACATTTCCTCTCTATTTCAGGAAACTTTTTGTTGGTGGACTAAGTTGGGAAACTACAGAGAGTGAGTATTGTATATGTCACCATTTTGTTTAAAAGTTTGAGTACAGTATTATTATTTGGTGGGGGGGATATTTATTGCTGAGATAGATAGATATATATATATATATATATATATATATATATATATATATATATATATATATATATATATATATATATATATATATATATATATATATATATATATATATATATATATATATATATTCAATTTGTTGTAAATTTACTGGAACAAATTTTCGGGACAACACAAATGGAGAATTACATTTTACAAGGTACCGTTAGTTGAAAGTTCTGTTGCCTCTCCTGCTGCACCTTGAATTCAGAGACTGACTCTTGAAGCAGTAGAGACATCCATCATTTTTTTCTCGGGTGCTTTAGATTCACGAGTATCTCGGGATTTGTGGAGCAGCAAGAGGGGCAACAGGACTTTTGACCATAACTGTACACCATAATATCAAGCCTGAAACCGTATTACTAACATTTTCACATTTTAAAGAATATGTAGCGACTATAAAGCCTAGAGTTACGACTGTAATGTGTGCTCCAATATTGCGTGAAAGGCGGATTGTTGCATCGTGAATCATTAATTACCATTAAAATAGGGCAATACTAATCAGATGCTTACCCTAGTTTGACCTTTTCAGATCTTTTGTGTGGCTATTTACCCATGCTTTAAAAATAATGGAAAATAAGATTGCTTTAATGTTTATTAATGTAACATAGTATCGTCACATCTCTTAAGAATACCAAATATTCATTATTGTTTATTACTAAAGGTATATATGATTCATTAAATGTATTATATGCAAAATGAACAATACAATTTACTAGTAATATGTAGGAACATCTGCGTTGTTAGTGTTTACGTGCAGGACGATGGTTCTTCGTCTAACTGAAAGTGACCCTGGCTGTAGTTGTAGTAAAATTAATTAAAAAGAATGTGTTTTAATGTTATTTAGAGTAAACGGAACAATAGAAGTAACCACTGGCGTAAAGAAAAAGAGATGGGTGGTGGAATCCCAACGTATGTATGTTATCACACATGCAAACATGGCATCACTTCTCTACATAAGAATATTAAAGAAATGCTTATTACTGCACATGTGTTATAAATGATGTTTATGCATGTACAATTTAAATTCAACTCCCCCAATGGTAGTACAGCCAAAAACATAGGACAGCCATTGTTTTGAATTTTTAATCTGATGACAATAAAGTGCTTAAATTGTTGGATTCTCTCATAGCTTTTGAACCAGCATTACCTACACTTTTTGTACAATAATGTACAGTATTCATTCCGTATCTGTGTGAAAATGGAATGTTATTTTATTTTTCTTCTAATTTCGTAAATACTGTATAAATAAAATGCCGATGTAAATAGTCTGGTACTAAATTAACTGGGGTTTTTAATATGAATCGTCATAATTCGGGGCCTTCCTGTAAAAGATTTGTCATGTGAGTTACTAAGTTTTTGCTTGGACTTTCGCCCATCATGGTTCCAAAGTATTTCATTGGTGGTGTATTGTGTAATACAGATACTGCAATTTTGTTACACTAGAATATTTTGATTATGGTAAACATTATTTGGTACTTTTACCCCAACGAAATTTTAGATTGTAAGTTAGTTTTTCAACTAACCAAACCTAAGTTAGTTGGAAAAACTGATGATCTAAAAAAGAATTTGCGTGGGTGTAGCAGAAAAGTACCTTTTGTTTTAACAATACCTATAGAGGTATTGTATACTTCTGGATATATCCCCCACGTGATGGTAGAGCATACTACTGTTATTGGCAGAAAAGTTTTTTTTTTTTTTATATATACTGTATCCAATCTCTGATCAGTGCATATGCTGAAACTATGAATTTGTGTAATTTAAGGCTTAACCATATATTACATACTTTAGTGAACATTCATATTTAAAATTTGTCTAGAATCTGTCATAAAACCTCGTATATATATTGTATATGTACCCCTCAACTGTTACTGTGGGATTTATCTTAAACTCTCTTGCCATCCAGTATTGCTTTTTAGCTTCATTATTCTAAATGAAAAAAGCTGTGTAAATGTTTTTCATGATGAAAATTTCCAGTTCTGCTACTGACGACTTTGATGTAGCCTAGTTTTCTGAGGACATGATGTTGTATATATAGCACATTAATCTTTGCATTTTCTTGATTACATTTTTTTAATTTTCTTAACAGAGGAACTCCGTGAACACTTCAGCAAGTATGGTGATATTGAAAGTATTAATGTTAAAACAGACCCCAATACTGGCCGATCAAGAGGATTTGCTTTTATAGTTTTCAGTGTAGCAGAAGCTGTAGACAAGGTGGGTGAAAAAAATTACATTTTAAAATGTGCTTTTTGCACTGGTTTTTAGTATTATGCAGAAACCTTTATTAATTTTTCAAAAGATACTGCAAACAATTAAAATTGAACCTCTGTCTTTGGTTGTCAATTGTATTTTTCACCAATCATTTGATTATCTAGTGTATGGTATATGGTGTAGGTTCCCAACACAATTTGATGCACAACATGGCACAGTACAATGTAAGATCATGGGAAGGCTAAAGGTTTTAAGATGTGATATTCAAATAGAAGCTAATCTGGAATGGTCAAAAGTATATCTTCACAATGTTTAATTTTTTAAATCAGGATAGTAACTATTGTCAGCTGGATGTTATCGTTATTGGATATCTAAACTTTGTATTTTTTTAATGTAAAACCATTGGCTCCGTTTTGTTGAAACATGATTGCTGTAAAAAGTTGTCAGCACCCTTGATTATAGTAAATCTTCAGGCTTATCAAACATAACCCTTCTTGACATCACTAATGTAACAGTGTACATGTAAGTGTGCTGCTTATAAGGATCACCAATACATTTCTTTAAGGGGATCGTCCCACTGAAATCTGATTTTCTGTAAAAAAAAAAAAAAAAAAAAATCTTGCGCGCACACACAATTGCTAATGCACATCTCATCCATTTGAGAGAGCCAAATAAATAAATCAAGACTTGATAAATCACTTGGAGTGGGCGTACGTCAAATTCAATGATCACTTAAAAGCAATATTCCCCTTCCTCCAGCAAGCTATTGGGCACTACTGGCTGAGAGAGGGAGTCCGTAGTCATTGGATCTCTTTGCTTGTAAGACTTGTACCATGCATTGTCAGTAACTCGAACATTTCTCAGTTGGATGGTATGCATCGATTGGAAAAAAAATTGAAGTGTGACCCTAAGAATTTTCACTTATTTGGACTGTAACTATATACAGTACTTGACCCTTAAACTGCAATCCATATCTGTTGAAGTTTCATGTTTTTGCACCATAAATTTAAACAAAGTGACTTGATGTTTCTGGGTAGTGCACTTAATCAGTTCGGTGACCCTGAGTGGGTATCTTCTTTCTTTCCGTACAGTACTTTGTTTACATCATGGTACACGCGTCCCTGTCAACCTCTTGCAGTGGAGGTACCAAGCATAAGAGTTCCACATGTACACCATGAAAATTGCAGAAAGTTTTAGTAGTGTGTTGGGAGAATGTTTTGAGTTTCATACCAAAAACTTAACAAATTGTATGCAGCATTTAGTAAAAAGTGGCCAGTGGAAATAATGAACTATGAAAAGTGTAGTATGTCAATACACAAATATTTTCATTAAAGTCTTAAATGTTCATAAGTTTTCAGGTAAACAAACATTGTTTCAGTAATACTGTATAATTCTTATCATGGTGTATTATTACAGAAGTGCAGTAAACTTTTTGGGAGGTAGCTTGTGAAAGCCTGTCAGGCACAACTATACCCTTTCCACACTAACCTGGCCTGTAAGCCACACCCTTCTTGTTAAGCTACAAATAGTTGATTGGTTCCTCTGAGCGTATTTACCCCCCCCTTTGGGGGCCGCGCGTATAAGCACTTATTTATGTCTTTATTTTATGTGTATATATATATATATATATATATATATATATATATATATATATATATATCTTAACATCTCCTCTGAAGTGCTAATGCCTTGAAATCCTTTGCATTTGGTTTGAAATTTCTATGATCCAATCGGCTATTAGTATAGAAGCGGGGTGTGGTACTGTATACGGGTCAGGTTAGCGTGGAAATACTGTAGTCTTTGTTTGGGCATGTGGGAATACAATTATAAGTGTATTTTATCAGTATTTCATTCATGTGTATTCTGTTTTTGTTTATCCTCTTGTTTGTCTACCTCCAGCCATGCTTTTGTAGATCTTCCCCGTGTTGAGCTAATGTTCCTTACTGCCGTGATGCACTAACACGTTTTAGTTATCCAGAAACTTTTTTACGTTGGGTTTTACATCATTCCTTGCCTTCCTGCTGATTGATTTGTAATATATTGCACTAGCCACTACTTGTGCAATGTAATTATCAGTACAATACTAAGACACCTTTAACATAAGTACAAGTTGGAATAAGAACATTTGTCTCCATGCGCAGACTAGACTACTTGTACTTTCAATAACTTAATCTTTAGCTTTTTATTTTTCTCTTCCTCAACAGTACAGTATTCCCAAATACGTACTTAAATTCATCTATAACCTCCAAATACTCAAATTCATCTGTAATGTCCAGCTTTTCTTTCCAGTGACATTAATTTTTAAGATTCCCTTTTAGCGCATAATTTTGCCCTCCCCACATTTGCATGCAGACTTCATCTAAAGACAACTTCATGCACAGACTTTGGGTTGTTTCCACCTCAGATTGGGTTAAATAAATATCACTAATCCATTTAAATCTTCTCTGCAGGTCATTGATGCAGGTGACCATGTCATAAACGGAAAGAAGGTTGATCCTAAAAAGGCAAAGGCCCGTCATGGTAAAATATTTGTTGGTGGTCTCAAACCAGAATTAACAGATGAAGACATTAAAAAATTCTTCACTTCGTTTGGCAATATCATTGATATGGAATTACCATTCGATAAACAAAAGAGCCAGCGCAAGGGATTCTGCTTTATCACCTTTGACCAGGAAGCTGTTGTCACAGACCTCTTGAAGACTCCCAAACAGAATATCAATGGCCATGAAGTTGATGTAAAGAAGGCAACCCCCAAACCAGATTCCATGATGAGAGGTGGCATGCGTGGGGGCATGAGAGGCCGAGGTGGTATTCGAGGTCGAGGCAGAGGTTGGGGACATGGATGGAACCAGGGAGGCTATGGCGGATACAACCAAGGTGGCTATGGCGGTTATGGTGGATATGGTGAGGACTTGGGCTGAAATATGATAAAATTTTGTATGTGATGAATTGTAATACAGTACAGTAGTTGTGCATTTAAAGTACCTTTAAGAAACTAGTAGCATGAGTAATTAAGAGTGGCTTTGTTGCATTGACTTGTAATTTGTTAAACTAGTTAGTAAATGTTTTATGTCCCAAGTAGCATATTAGAAACGTTTTTGTATAATTAAATGTCATTTGGTATGGTTGTCATTGATGGGATCATTGCTTATGTTCAACAATTTGAATTAACCTGTCGGTAGCCATGTAGATGACAAAAATTGCAACTGAAGACCGTCAAATAAATTAATTGCTACTAAACCTGTAGTAGCTCTATATTGTACTATACATTGGAATGATTTAATAAATGTTTAACAAATTAAATGAACTTTAACCTGCATTAGCTAAATACTGTACTATACATTGGAATGATTAATATATTAAAGTCATTTAGTGTAAGCATAGTTGGCCTGAAGTTGCTTATGGAGGCACCAACTTTTTTTTTTCCCTGGAAGCATTACTTTTTTTTATGGTGCCATGTCCTATTTCCAATGCTTAGTTTTCCCTTTAAGACTTGTAAATGGGGTTCATTGCCTGTTAATGTAATAAGTGGGAAAACCACGCAGGATTCATAAATTTTATGAATTGTTTCACTGAAAACTTTAGTAAACAGTGTAGAGCTGTTACAGTTCATGGAGGATTTTGTGGCCTGAAAAATAATGAATGGAACAAAGCTTTGTAGATTTGAAGGAGTTTTTGTATTGTGTGGGTGTTTAATATAAATATGCAGATCTTGTAATAGACTGCTGTTCCTGTTTCAGGTGGCTACGATTATGGTAGTTATGGAGGCTACAGTGGCTATGGGGACTACGGCTATGGAGGATATGGGGGTTATAATGATTATGGTTATGGCTCTAGTAACTATGGTAAGTATCAGGCTTATGGTTGTTAACTGCACGAATATTTGATATGTCATTTGCATGATTATCTCTAATGAAATTTAATAGCTTTGCTGAAATTGTCCTCTTCATTGATATAATACAGTATAGGTCAATTATTGATTTAGATTCAGTCATGAATTAGATCCCTGCATGTTGACCCACACCTAGTTAGTTTTGGATGTGCTCAATGTGTTGAGTTGGTTGAGTCGTCAGTTTCAACATATCCAGTCACTTAACATGCTGGGGTCAAACCTGTACTTTTAGTCGTTCACCGAGACTCATTATTTATGGCATTGTTGGCTATTACCAGGCGGGCAAGGGTACGGCGGGGGTAAGAGCCAGCACGGGCGGCAGCAGGCGAGGCACCAGCCGTACTGATTGGCGTGATCAAGGGTACGACTACAATGCTACCGCCACCTGGAACAGCGGAGACACGTACTAACACCAATCATCCTCAGTCCTCAACTCGTCAGTCTTCTACTACTGCTGGCTCTTATGACGGTATGCAAAGCCAGACATGAAGATTTTAGACTATGGTATAACAAGCTGATCCCGCAGTGTGGTAAAAAAGTGCTGAAGGCTTCAGTCCGTGGGAATTCGACAAGCCCTGAAACTTGACTGGTCACAAGGGCCTTTTCCAGCGGATTATGGAGCCTTCAGTGTGATAGACTGTGGCGGCTTTTTATGTGGAAGTGGTGTTAGTTAACTTTGGGTGTGTGCCTGCTGTGGGGACGATCACAATTTAGAGTCGGAATTTATTAGTGACTGCCAGGCAGTGTTCCTGTGAAAATGGAAGTTTTAGTATCTTTTTATTGAAAAAAAGAGCAATTAAAATCCTTGTGTTCTGTTGTGATTATGAGTTCGTGATGAATTTTGTAATGTGCACATGGTAACATGTTGACCAAAATTTTCAGGAAGTGCTTAAATTTGTATTATTTTTTGTACTTGAAACCAAAATACATAGTAGGTATTTTTTGTAGTTTGATTTTAAACCCACATCTTAACATTTAACTGCTGTAGTTACAGGTGTGTCTGTAACCTTACAGTATCCATTTGTCTGTAATGTTCTGTAATATATTGTGATCAATTAAATTCCATGATGTACACAGTGCTTGAAAGGATAACATCTGTTATAAATGTCAAGTGTTACACTTCAGAATTTAATAAATGGATGTGTAATTGTTTTCGTAAATCTGTTTTGAAAAGTCTTCCCCGGGTAGTGGTGTGTTGAATGTAATGTATCGAGTTTAGCTGAACTTGTTTGTCTGAGGTAGAACTGGAAATTTATAAATGGTTATCAGAGTAAAGTGGGAAAACATGAAGTGAAGGGCCAAGGTAGTAATCCTCTCGGTTCGCTACTGGCAAGCTGTATGAAAGCATTGTGGGTGGTTACTTCAGCAATACATATGTAGAGCAACAGTGGAAATCTAGAGTATATTTAAATACCTGAAAAAAAACGAAATTAAGGCAGTCTACCATGAAGGTTAATAAAAATAAAAGGGGGGGGGGTTTGATTGCTGAAAATTAGAATTCCCGTTGTACAGTGCAGTAGCTTGAGCAGCTATGCATACGTTGTGGGGAACAATGAGACCATGGACGATAAATTTTGGTAGACGAGGGCTGTCACTAGTCCTAAGTAAACTTTCGGAGCATATCGACCACACCTGCAAGACCGGTTTTAGATACTGTACTTAAGACTAGAGGTTAAAACAGTTTACGAATGCAGTACAGTGCATGAAATACGGAGATAAAAGTTTGTAGTGTTTCCTGTTCATGCAGGCATAAACGACCCGTAATGTGACGGAGAAATTGTTTTTTTTAATGTGGCCTGCGGTTCAGGTAGGTGCAACCTGCTTATTAAAGCAATGTATCTAAAACGATCTTCACAATTCGTTATTATTTCATCAGTACGAAGTTGGGGTCACCGGTTTTTATTCCTGGCTGTCCAATTTTTTTTATATGGTCTCAATGGGTGCATATATAAAGTATTGTGGGGTTCAGGATATTTGGTTCACACAGCATGGGTTGGAGAAAGGAAACTCACAATGTGCTCTCTATATACATGTTGTATTGGATGTACAATGCAGCGTGATGTAGAGAGAGCTGGTTGGTGAGGATGCTCAGAGGAGGACCAGCTTGTGGGTCGCCATGCTCTCCGGCGGGAGCGAGGACCACCAGGCAGGCGGAGGAAGAGGATGAGGTGTTGCTGGCTGGTTGGTGTGGGTAGAAAAAGGCAGGTCACATGACATGAAATGCTAGTGACGGGGGGAGAATAAAGGGAGGATTGAAGTGAATTTTAGGAGGAGAGAATAGGTGCAGTGGCTAAACACCGCTTGCGTGAGGGAGTATAAGTTGGAGGCAGCAGCAACTCGCCCGGACGCGGCCGGGAGGCGACAGGACAGAGTCAGGAGCGTCAGGTCAAGCGTCAGGTGCGTGTTGGGTTGGGCCTTGGATTCTCAGTGCTTGGTCGGCTTGATTGTGTGTGTTGTTTTCTTGTGTGGAGGAAATGTCTTGGTATTCTTCTTAGCTTGATGTAGATTTTCTTCTAACTCTCCTCCTCTTCTTGCTCTCTTGAAGTGTCCATTCATTCGTGTTTGGGTCTTGTTGTTCGTCTTCCTCGTGTCTTAAGTCCTCATAGGTGTGGAAGAAGTCGGAGACGGTGAGGTTGACCACGTGGGCTTCAGCTCCACGGGCCTCGTGGTGTTCTTGATTCTGTGTGGCAGGTGTCTTTTCTTGTTTTCTTTTCTTGGGTTTTCTTTTCTGCTGGTTTTTTCTTGTCTTGGGAGCGTACAGCAAGGAGGGCCTCTTTGTAGCTCAGTTTCTTGTCGAGTCGCGCCTTGGCTATCCTGCATTCCTCTTCCATTTCGGGCAGGTCCGATCGGCGGAGGAGTGTGGGCCGCCACAGGCAGCGCATTTTTTTACTGTGTTGGGGCAGACCGTGTAGCGGTGTCCGGGGCTGCCGCACAGGGAGCAGGTGTCCTGCGCCTCACACTTGTTGACAGTGTGTCCGTAGTGCTGGCATTTGTAACAGCGTTTCGGTCTGCAGTAGGGCTTGACTGGCACAATTACCCACGCCAGTTAAGCCTCCTTGGGTAAGGTTGTATGGTGTCCGATGAACATAAGAAAATAAGGAGTCTGCAATAGGCCGGTTGGCCTATGCATGGCAGCTCCTGTCGAGAGTTACTACCACACACTATCATCCATGAATCTATCTAGCCTCCTTTTGAAACTTTCCAGAGTTCCCGCACTTACTACAAAGTTGCTAAGCTTGTTCCACTCGTCCACCACCCTATTTGTGAACCAGTTTCTTCCTATCTCCCTCCTAAACCTAAACTTATCCAACTTGAATCCGTTGCTCCGAGTCCTATCCTGCTCGGATATTATAAGAACTTTATTTATATCCCCTTTATTGATTCCTTTCACCCACTTAAATACTTCTATCATATCTCCCCGCACTCTTCGTCTTTCTAGGGAATGCAAGTTAAGTTTCTTTAACCTATCCTGATATGGAGGGTTTCTAAGTCCCGGAATCATTTTTGTCATTCTTCGCTGCACCGACTCTAGTGAATTTATATCCATTCTATAATAGGGGCACCAGAACTGAACCGCATAATCGAGGTGCGGCCTGACTAGCGCAAGATATAGTTGCAATAAGACCTCTGCACTAGAACCTAATCACGCAAGATGTAAGTTCAAATATAATTATTATAACCTCGGCATATCTGGTTGAGTCCGGCTACTGTCAATCTCTTACTTTCCTTCAAATTTCTTCCCTCTTTTCCTTGATCCTAAACCAATCCACCTCTCCCCCAAATCGCCACCAAAGAACTTCCAATCCTAATCCCGGCCCTCCCACCCAGCATTACAAGCAATAGCCTTCTATCTTATCTACAGACGTCAAGTCAAGTCAAGTGAATGCTTACCACCAACCCCTACTCTTGGACGTGGTCAGTTTTGGAGTGGCGCGCCCCCCGAACTGGGGTCCGCACTTGCTGGGGGTGAATACTTCCTAAGTTATCTGGGTGGTGGGTATCGTGTGATGACCCGGAGAAGGTGGTGAATGTGGTTTGTTTGGGCCTTTCGGGTTAGAGTGGCCGCTGGTGTTGTGTGTTCTTGGAAGTTTCGAATTCTATTTCGGAGACATTGTGTGACTTCTCAGTCGAGGATATAGTGTTCCAGTGGGTTGGCCACTGGCTCCTAACAGTAGGTGCAATCCCTGACGACATTTCCGATAGTCTGCCAGGTGCACTTGCACCCTAGTCGTAGTCGATGAAGGCTAACTTGGGTTTGCCTTGGTGTTTTCTTGTCCGTGAAAGGTGGTTCCCATTTTGTAGCCACCAGGTACCATTTGGCTGATTTGGAACCAGCGTTGAATACGTCAAGGAAGCTTGGTAGTCTTGTGGGGTTCAGGATGTTTGGTTCACACTCAGGATGGGATGGAGAAAGGAAACTCACAATGTGCTCCAATGTATACATGTTGTATTGGATGTACAATGCAGCTTGGTTACAAGCGTGATGTAGAGAGAGCTGGTTGGTGAGGATGCTCAGAGGAGGACCAGCCTGTGGGTCGCCATGCTCGCCAGCGGGAGCAAGGACCGCCAGGCAGGCGGAGGAGGAGGTGTTGCTGGCTAGTTGGTGTAGGTAGAAAAAGACAGGTCACCACGAGGTCAGGTCTTAAATAGCGGGGAGTAGGCGTGGCTTAGTAGGTGACCCCCGCTCCGTGATGTATGGCGGTGTAACGGGCCGGGTTTTCTCTTTTCAATAATTTACCATCCAGCTACTGTTTTCTGTAGTATTCTATTTACTCATATACTTATTTGTTCTGTGTAGCATTCCTCCAATGAGTACCCTGTTTAATATACTTATTCTCCTTCCATTCTTTACATATATATTTATTCTTATATGTTCTTACTTATATTCTTATATGTTCTTTACCTCTATATACCTTATATTCTCATATATTCTTATATAAGTAACTCTTATGCTTCTCTACTTATGTTTTCCAAGTCAAGGTTCTTTCTTTTCATTTCCTTTCATATAGATTGTATTCTCAGTTTCAATGTTCTTACCTTTCTGAAGTATACTTTGTTTTATGTCTTTCTTATACATGGGTTAGTCTGGGGAACCATGTTATTCTTTGTATAACACTTTTTATACTTACAAGGGGTAGCTGCCACCACCCAGACTTTTCATTATATAACAGAACTCATGGAAGGGTTTTGGGTAGTGTGGTAGATGTATAGGCACGTGAGTAAGTATTATTTTCTGGGAACCAATGTTTAGAAGGAGTAGAGTGGTGATACTCAGATTACTAACTCAATATTTATTAATACAGTGAGTGGAGAAGATGCATCTTAGATTCACTCAGGCTAAACAGAACCGAAATTAACTTATTAAGTCATCAAACATTTCAAGAACTTATTACCTCATTAAACACCTCCAAATATTCATTACTTTAGTGGATACTGTTGTAGTATTTCTGTGACAAGTAAGATTTAGAAATGCTTACACACTGTCAATAACCCTGGACCCGCAGGTCTTACTTTAACAAGGAACAAATTACCTTCTCAATTCGTGGTTAGAACATCATACTCTCAGGTTATTCGTTCATGATTACTACAGATGAATACATAACACATTGGACTAACTCCACAATTATAGTAACATACAATACCTCCTGTTAGTTTGCAAGGAACAACCTGGTACCTTGAACTCTCATTCAGTGGTTCAATACTTAACCTGGGATGACTATATTTCTGCTAGTCATCCCTAAGCATGGATATTAATACGGCTCCATACATATAACCAAGAACAGTAGGTAGACCATGATCATATGACCGAGTCAGTGGGCCAGAGTTGTTTACAGCGACCGCCAAGCTGAAGGCTCGCTCGCTAGGTGCACTCAGGGAGGTTGACTCGTTACACACTGGCAGAGTGGTGGGGGCGCTTCCCGGGGAATCGTGTCCTGGGATTCTAAATGCGCCCTTAGAGACAGTCTTCAAGAACCATGGTGCCCATAGGTAGCTATCGACCTTCAGGAGAGTGGCTAACACATCCGCGTCTGTAGCCGTGGAAGAAGAGTCACGAATGCCGAATATTTAACTTCACTATACAAAACATACGTCTGGCACCGGTTCAGGCGATAGCTAGAGCTCTACTTTACTTGACTTAATTGGCACTGAAGGTACTATGTTGAAACATGAACACTGATATTCGCAAAAATGACTAAGTTAAACTGAGTTAATATGGCGGCGTGGAACACACGTGAACATACCTGTAGACGTGGAAGAAGAGTCACGAATGCGTGATTCTCCCTCGTGTAAAGGTATATACGTGCACCCGCTGGGCAGCTTGGGCCTCCATATTCATGCTAGAAAGGTCGATCTTACCAACAACATACCTTCTCTACCATTTTGGATCACCGTATACTTAATTGTGAACTCCGGTGTTCCGGATCAGGGTAATTTCCTATGTCTATTCATATAATCTAATCAGAGGTTGAGCTTGCCAGGAAAAGGTGGAATATACACGTTGATAACAACAATTCTGCAAGCTCAGGCCTGAGGCGGACAAAGAGCTATTCACAGGGAGACGTTAGATCTTGGAGATTATACCAGTTGACAGAATAGTTCAGGAAATTAATGACTTTCTTAAATAGATAACTGACACTAATTAAACTATAAACATCAGATTCTCTGATGTCGGGGCGACAAAATGATCTAACTTCAGGCGCGATCAGAAGCTCATGGATATTCTCAGGGAACGAAACCGATGGGTATCGTTTGTCCTGGCAGACTCAACACTCACTTACTTGACACGTCTTATTAATAATAAGGACAGTTGAAGCATTCAACACCACTCACAATGGATCTTGAATGTTTCAACTGTAAACAGACATATCTAAGCTGACTCTAAACCAGGGTGTTCTCTCTCACATTCAAATTCATTTTATAGAGAGGTAGGTTTCAGTAAGTCAGAGAAAATGGGATAACGGAGGACTGAGGCGTCTTGAAGTGATGAGAAAACGGACTCCTCAGATGGAGGACTCAAAATAAAAGCAGAGGTACCTGTTTTGTGGGCTATTGAGCGTAATATGAATCATTTGATTTTGGCGTTAACTGAAGTGTACGACCGTGGTCGTTACAGCGGCACTGGTTGACCTAGACCACGAGGCATACACTGGGGAATTGGTGGGGTCGGCTACGCAGCGACAAACAGCGTTTGTAGGGGAGAAATCCACTACAATACTCCCCCTTCCCTCCAGACGGTGTAGGAGACTTGTTGTCTGCAGGGTTGCATAGCACATGTGAGGCAGAACGGGCGGTGCATGCCTCATGTGAGACAACGGCGATGGCGTGGATGAGCCGATCGCTGGATACAACTGTCTAGATACACAATATCTGTGGGAGTAAAGAGGGAGAAAAAGGGTGTGTGGAGGCGATGAATGTTGTGCTTCCCTCACGGCAGGTACAGAGTCGTCAGATGCGCCTGCTAGGGTGTGTGGGCCTGGGTCAGGAGCAGGGGCTGCGTCAGCAGAAGCGGATGAGGGCTCGTGGCAGTGTAGGGGAGAAAAGCTGAGTCCACGACAGCAGCAGGGTGCAGGACATAGCAGGGAGTACCTGAGGGAGAAAAGAGGGGTGTGTGGGTCCGCACTCAGGAATAGGGGCTGCGGCAGGGGGTACTGCTGGGCCGGGGTCGGCGTCTGAGGCAGGACGGGTGTGTTGGTCCGCGTCAGGAGCAGGGACCGCGTCAGGGGCGGCAGGGGTTACTGCTGGGCCGGGGGCGGCGTCTGAGGCAGGACGGGTGTGCTGGGGTCGGTAGGCCGTGGTGCTTGGGGCAGGAAGAGGAGCTGGTGACTGCTTAGAGAAGCAGTGCTGCTCTAGGGTGTCTAACCTGCGGTGTAGAGACAGTAGTTGTAGAGCCGATGAGAGCTGCTTCTGTGTGGGTAAGCCAGTCTTCCATGTTGCTTGAAGACTGGGAGCGTGATCAGTTTCTCCTCCATCCTGTGTGAGTGCGAATCTCCGGGAGTCACCATTTGTGGGGTATGGGATGCTTGGTTCACACTCAGGATGGGATGGAGAAAGGAAACTCACAATGTGCTCTCATGTATACATGTTGTATTGGATGTACAATGCAGCTTGGTGCTGGGAAGGCAGCATGGTTACAAGCGTGATGTAGAGAGAGCTGATTGGTGAGGATGCTCAGAGGAGGACAGCTTGTGGGTCGCCATGCTCGCCGGCGGGAGCGAGGACCGCCAGGCAGGCGGGGGAGGAGGAGGTGTTGCTGGCTGGTTGGTGTAGGTAGAAAGAGACAGGTCACCACGAGGTCAGGTCTTAAATAGCGGGGGTAGGCGTGGCTTAGTAGTTGACCCCCGCTCCGTGATGTATGGCGGCACTGGTTGACCTAGACCACGAGGCATACACTGGGGAATTGGTGGGGTCGGCTACTCAGCGACAAACAGCGTTTGTAGGGGAGAAGTCCACTACAGTCTTTCTGAGGTGGTTCTTGATCTGTTGCACGCTTGCTGGAACTTTAATGTGTACACTTCTAAAACGTGTGGCTGGTTCGTCTGCCATGTCATTTCCCCCGATTCCTACATGACTGGGAATCCAGTGTATCGATCGAATCGATGGGTGAAGTAAAGTGTGAAGAGATCTTGATGTTGATGCATAGATTGGTGGTGCGGGAACTGGACTTGAAGATTGATGGTGGAATTTGGAGGTACTTGGGGTTGGTGGATAGTACAAGAAGAAAGGCGAGGAAATTGGAAAGTAGTAGTAGGGTGGTAGGTCTTGGGGCTCAACCCAAGTGCTTCTGTTTTCTCATGTTTGTGTTTCAGCTAGGTTTCGTGTTAAGTTTTACATTTATGTTAGGTGTTTGTATGTTCAGCAAGTGTTGCAATTTTATGCCTTACATTTTCGGGTCTTGTGTCCTAGCCAATGGTGGGGAGTCTAATCCAGTGTAAGACTTTTTTTTTGTGGGAATATTACCTACGCGGACCTTAAACTAAAATGCTGGTCCACCCACTGCTGGGATAAAACACCAGCATCTTTTTAGTTAACTGTACATCTCCACCACTAGCGTGGGGGTGGATGCTCGGTAAGAAACTGTAAGGTTTCTTGAGAGTGGTTGGTGGTTAGCATTTTGGAAACCTTCTCTGCTGTGATAGGGGGTTGCATGTTTTTCCAAGCTAATTGTGTTCCAGGGCACTCTATGAAGTAGTGCTGCAGTGAGTTTTCGGCTCCGCTGTCGCAGGTCTTGCACATGCGCTGCTCTGCTGGTACATGTACAATGATTTCCCGAATGCATGGGTCTCCCAGACTTAGTCGGTGGAGGTTGACTTCTTCCCTTCTTGTTATATCCTTCACGAGTGGTGGTCTCTCATAATTCGTGACCAGATAGTACCACCTGGCCGATCGTGATACTGGTGTTAATCTTCTATCTTCTATGTTTGTCTATTTTCCACTGGGCAGTTCGTGTTATTGTGATCTTCTTTATCTGCTCCTGACTGTTACATATATGTATGTTTATATGCTGCCTTTATTGAATATATATATTATATATTATGTTACTTCTTACCAAAGTCAGAAAGTGTTTAGGCTTGTGTAAACACGAAATGTGTTAGGCCCGTTGTAACCAAGCACAGAGAATAAACGCCCAGCCAGACCCACCATGTGCTTGTCATTCTCCCATTAAATAACGTAAGATACTACACTGACTGGGCAGGGTGTTCATCTCAATGTTTCGCTGTCCTATCGCAGCCTTGGCAGCAGCATCAGCTCGTTCATTCCCTGGAATTCAGATATGACTGGGCACCCAGTTAATGATAAGTTGCCGATCTTGTAGTTTTAACCCTTGCAGTAGGCCAACAACGGATGTTATGAGATGAATGTTGTATCTAGGCTCTCTGCATTGTAGTGCTTCAATAGCACATCATGAGTCAGTGTATATTACAACGCCTTGTTGACTGTTTATGGAAGCGTGTCTTAGGGCTACAAGTATGGCAGCTCAACTTGCAAAGCAGAGCATTCATCTGAGGTTCTCCAAAGGGACGTTTTACCTCCTTCTATGGTGAAGGCTGCTCCTGCCTTCGTACTGGTGGGCTCTACTGAACCGTCTGTGTAATACACTGTAGTATTGTGTGGTGTTAGAGCCTTCATATTTCTCTCTGCTACCTGTCGGAGCTCATGTGGGTTACAGTCAGCCTTTCTTGTCCCAGTTTGTAGAATGTTGAAGACTGCTGGCGGAGACTCCCACGGTGCTGGGGTGCTGTAGGCTGGACGCATTGTATCAGGTTCTTTGCTGAGCATTGTGTCTTTCAATTTCAGTAGATTTACAGCATCAGCTGCGGACAATAGCCATGTTTTCTTGTTAAAGACATCTCTGTTGAGGTTCATTGCTCGTAAGAGTCCATTCTTGATGTCACTTTCCTGAGCCCTGGTAATCAGTTTTGTTGCAAAGCACGCTGTTAATAGTTCCGCCCTGGTTTGGAAAGATGTGAGACCTGTCTCCATGTGTAAGTTTTAAATTTTTGTCCACATAGGTGCCTTGACAATGACTCGTAGCGTTATTCTGGGTAACCTCCAATTTCTCCCACTGCCACTCAAACAGTGTGTTAAGAGCCGGTGTCGCATAGTCTGTTAATGATCGAATGGCGTGTATATATAGCGTTCTTAGGACTACATGTCCCGTACCCACCTTGGGTCCTGTCATGGCTCTCATCATGTTGACTCTCTTGCCTATTCGGTCTCTTAGATAATTTATAGCAGTGTCAAATTTGAGGCCTTTGTCAATCCAGATGCCCAGGTATTTGTATACATTGACCCATTGTAGGGCAATACCTTGTATTTGCAGTTGTGTCACCGGCTCATTGTGTCCAATCCTCACGGCTTTCGATTTTGGGATTGATATCTTGAACCCGAGGCCCATACATTCTTCACTGATGAGGTCTAATGATCTTTGGACTTTGCTGATTTGGTTTCTGCCTTTTACTATCAGTGCTAAGTCGTCAGCATAGCATAGCAGTTTGGTACCCTCTTGAAAGGGGAGCCGACACAAGTTTTCCATGAGGATGTTGAAGAGAGTTGGACTAAGAACTCCTTGTGGTGTGCCATTTTCCAGTCTTTGGTGATCTGAGACTTGTCCTTGACAGGTAACTCTTGCTGTTCTGTTTTGGAGATAGTCAGCAATCCAAGCCAGTAGGCATCCCTTGACGCCTTTCCGAGCCAGAGTGGTTACAATGGTCTGTGCATTTGCCAGCTCAAATGCTTTCGCTAGATCAAAGAATACTACGATTGCTTTATTTTGACCAATCGATCCCAGGAGAGTGGCCAAACTGTGTGTAGTGCTGAGACCTTTGGTGAATCCAATTGTGGTGAAGTGGCCCAGTTTTCCAGAGGAGTCGTGTAAGGACCATCATTTCGGCGGTTTTGTCGATGCATGCTGTTGGTGACATTGGTCTGAAAATCTGGGGATCATTGGGTTTGGGAATCGGAACAATGTTTGCTCTTTTCCAAGCTGACGGGAGTTTGCCTGCTGACCATGATGCGTTGATAACTGTTAGGAGAGCAAGATCACCAGCAAGTCTGCATTGGTGAGCAATGAATAGGTTATACCATCACTGCCAGGAGCGGTGTCTTTGCTTGTTTTCCTGGCACTGCTGATTTCTTCTATAGTAAACGGACAGTCTGTAGTGTCAGTTTGTTCAATTGCATGTCTGACTACTACTTCTCTCTCCAGTTGTACTTGCTGTAGATGAAGTCTTATTTCAGGAGGTAGTTGAGCTGATGACGAGCGTTCTGCAAAGTGCTCTGCAAAGCGATTTGCTTCCTGTAGTGGCTGGGGGTGGGCTGGAGCTCTGGGCAGTTTTCTTGTAGCTATCCTGAGTTTTCTCCAGAGTTCACTCAGGCTGGTGTGTGCATTAAAGGTTGCACACCACTCGAGCCATTTGTCTTCCCTAATTTTCTGAGTAATTTGACGAGCATGTTGGATAGCAGCTCTCAAGAGTTTCACTCCCTCAGGGGAAGGGTACGTCGGAGATGTCTTCTGAATGTGTTGATTCTGTGATTCTGTTCTCTCACTTCGTCATTGTAGAACCAGTAGTCTTTGTGGTGTCTATTAGTAGGGTTTGTTTTTGGTATTGCTTTCTCTGCTGCGTGTTGTATGGCATCAGTAAGGTCCTGGTTTAGTTGGTCAATATCTTCTGCTGGTTCATAGTTCGAATACCATTTTTGGAGTTTATCTTGATTAAATTTCCAATTTGCTTTCATGGTATTCCATCTGGGTGGGGGAGGAGGTAGTAGCTCCACCCTCAAAGTAGTTGTTGTTGCAAAGTGGTCATTGGTCAGTTCATCATCTACCTCCCACTGAGCTACTGGAACAAGCTCAGTGGAGATGAATGTGAGGTCCAATGTTCCTCCCAGTATGTGTGTTGGTTCCCCAGTATTTCTGGAACTTCTGTCAGCAGTTCCACTAGGTGATGACCATCCTGGTTCATTCTTGTGATCGAATTGATCGTTGGATGGTGGGCATTGAAGTCCCCAGCAATGAGCACAAGTTCCTGTGTTGCTTGTGTCAGTAGTTCACCGGCTTCTAGTCGTTTGGGTGGCGGCTTATAGATATTGTATACTACAAGACTGTCGTTTGCCAGGTGTATCCGAACAGCTTGTGCCTCTACTCCTTCTCCACAGTGAACTGGTTCTACTTCTGAACTAGGGATGGTTGCCCTGACGAGAATCATACTGCCATGGGAGTTGGGCCCTTTGGTACAGAGTACTGTTGGTATCCAGGCAAGCGGAATTGTTTATCTTTGGACATCAGGGTTTCGTGCAGAATGAAGACATCAATATTTTTAGCTATGGCTGCTACTTGTACAGTATGCCGTTTGTTGGACAGGCCTTGTACATTCCACTGTGTTATCTTGAGATGAAAAGGAGGTGGGGCTATTCTATCATTATCTCCTCGTCGCTGGTGCTGTAGTTGCTCTCGGCGTTCATGGTCGAGTCGCTCTCCTCCTCGTCCGTTAGGAATGGAGGCTGTTTCTTGGGCACCTGCTCTAAGGGAGGAGCAGGAGGTGGAATTCCGCTTATTTTGGGAGGTATCGGGATTTTTTTCTTCTCTCTTCAGGGTGCTGTCGCTCTTGCCTGAGGATTGTAAACTCTTGGAACAATCTACCAGAAAGTATTGTGGCGGCACCGAGTGTGAGCTCTTTCAAGACAAGACTTGACTAACACTGGAGCGGGTGCAGGTGCATTCAGGAGCCGGTGCAGGCCCTGTACTTGCCAACAGTGCATAACAGAGACGTGACCGATCGCCCAAGCGGCCAACGAGCCGATCAGTGGTGAAGAGGATAAAAGTAAATGTAAAAGTACATTTACACATACACGTTACATCGTAAATTCAAATTTACATATAATGGCATTCAGGTAACAGAACATGAACGGTGCATCCTTACAAGAGAAAACACGTAGGCCTTAGTGGATAAGTTAAGAAAGTTCATAGCTAGGTGTTTTAGTGAAAAGTGTCAGGGGCGGATCCAGGTTCCTGGGGGTCCGAACCCCTCTTTTCAGAAAATTCCAATATTTTTGCTTTAATGCAGTATTGTACTCAGGCGTTTTCGTATAGTATAAAGTAATAACTATTGACATCAGATTATCGTCGAATATCATGGGCCTCAAAATGCCCATGATATTGGTCAGATTAAAAAAAAATCAGGGGGAGGGGGGGCATACAACCCCACCCCCCCAAACCCCTCAGCTGGGTGGTCTCGCTGTGCTCGCGATGTTTTCCACCCTTGATATTTTATGATTACATAATTACTTTATAAAGATTAAAGAATCAGGCTAATAACCAATTTTATTATTTGCTTGCTAGAATAGTCAAACGGCACGAGCTTAATGGCGAAATTTGAAATCAAATGGAGACAGGTTACTATGAAAGTGTTATCAACATAAATGGCCTACCTTACCTTTAATTTTATTTATTTATTCAAGGGAAAATATGATTTTACTCCTAATATAAAATATTGAATGATTTTAATAAGTCTATCTCTCGAATACAGATGATATAAATTGTGAGAGGGAAGATAATAGGTAAGGTACAAGGAGGTGATAGTTGTGGCATCAGTGGGGGAACAAGTTGGTGAGGATCTGAGGGTGGCGGCCATGTGTTGTGGCGGGGAGGTGTAGCGACGCGGGAGGCAGCTTCAGTTTTAAATTTTGTCGCCACTGATAGCACGTGCAGGGGACGCGAGCTGGTATTCACTGCAGCGAGTGGGCAATATGGAGTTTGACATGGTACTGCCGGCGATAGCGGGAGCCTCGGGAGTGTTTGCCGGGTCTGCTGTTCTGTATAGCAAGCTAAGGTAAATATGACAACTTCAGGTGGTTGCATCATGAGCAATATGCTTATAGTGGGATAGTAAACTTACTGATTACTTAACCGTTATGAAGAAGCATACCTCCTGTGTTACGTGGGTATGCCTAAAGACTTCAATTTTCATTAGTAATCGATTACGGCACATAATGTGGCTGTGTGGAGACCGACTCTTGACTAACAATAAAACTTAGGTGACTTGCGAGGCCCCTGGTGACACAGTGAATGATTTAAAAGTGTAAACAATTAGCAAAGGTTAACCAGGAACTTCGGGAAATATTTATTTTGAAGGTAAATGCTTTCCAACTCGTAAGAAAACAACACAACGAGGATTTTCAATTCGTATTGGATATTTTGCCGTGACCGGCTAAGTTCCTATTAACGTTATTTTACCGTGAGTGCACTCTGATCGGCTAAGCACTTTGTTTAATATGACGGGGGTCAGCCCCCCGGCTAGAGGGTTAAGTAGTTTTCCTTGATTGGTTAGGTTAGGTCACCTCTTTTATAATCATAAGAACATCTGTGGAAAAAATTAACAAAATCGAACAACTCCTAGTGTTAGTGGTGTTCTCAGACATTACCGTATTTTTAACCTTTTTACAAGTTAGGTAAGGATTTCAAAGGCTTGTTTGATGTTCTTTTCAATACCTTACCCCACATTTTCTCTCAAATGCCCATTTTGAACAACCAATATTGTTGATAATTGAGGTCTTATTGGTTAAAATATCCCCCAAAATATAAATTTGTGCTGGGAACGTAATAAAATATTTGTGTTTTTGCTTTCTCCTTTTTAATAAAATTCCATGTTCGACATAAAACGAATCTTTACCTCTATTTTTGTTAGTAGTTTCCATGTATGACAAATATGGTTAGGTATGTTTATAGCTACACAACGATCAACTCATGGCAAAATAAATGCCAAATGCCACCAGTGTCAGTCAGATATAGTTCTCGCGTTGTTTGCCGTTTATGGACAGTTTGGCAATCAGAGCGCACTCACGGTAAAATAGCATTAGTAGGAACTTAGCCGATCACTGCAAAATATCCACTGCCCTTTCAATTTGCATGATATTTTTGCTTTTTTTTTGTCGAATCTGACTTTCATTTCTGCCAGAAATGACTTGTTATTGAAATTCGACCCCTTCCCCCCCCCCCCGCCCATTACCAACAATTTTTATCGCACAAAATGGGCAGGGCTTTGAAGTGGAGGGAAATTGTGTGGTTAAAAAAAACTGACCAAGCCTAACCAAAATTTACCCTTGTCCATCCAAGTGTCCTTAAACACAGAAATGCAGAAGCCTCTTTTAGTACAAAACCAAAGGTTTTGATGTTAGTAATGTTCTGCACCGCACTTTAAACACTTCACAGAAGTTGGCAAAATACCATGAGCATTTTAAAAATGTTATTGGAAGTGACTTCATTTTCAAAGACAATGAATGGTTTGCCAAGCTATCGAATAACACCCATTGCACAGAGAAGCTATCTTGTAACTAGCCAAGTAAAATTCAAAAGTATCGGCATGCACGAGAGTATTACACGATATTGAGACGTCTGCAGATTGGTGGAAGATGGTCACATTAGTAAGACATAAATAGTGTCTTCTGCCAAATTGTAGCTTCTCAAGTAATAATTGAAAATTATTATTTTTTCTAAATAGTAATTTGCTACGAAATTGTAATAGAGTACAGGATTCATTATTTTATTTAAATTTTTCCTCTTATCTCCCTTTAAAAATACCAAGTGCTGTGGTTGACTTTTCCGAATCTTCCTGTAGAATGTCGATATAACACGAGATATGTTCCAAGAGAGGTCGCTTTAAACCGAATTCGCACAAAATCGAAATGTTGTTTCAATGGAATAATTTAGTTTGGTACTTGAGAGAAACACAAAATACTAAAAAGGCTGAGAGTACCCAGATGCATCTCAGCCCATCTCCTAGAATAAACAAAACATTGTTTTTTGTAGTATTATGTTAAAACAAACACTCGTAAATCAACACAGCTAAAATTTTGGGATGTGAAGTAGTCTGTTTACTGGCGATCAGCTGATGTGAGAGGGTGGTCACGCTGGCGCTGCGCACCACCCTACTCTAGTCTGACTCACCAAGCACTTTCACTTACCTTTCAACTTAGTTTTTCAAAACTTAATGCTGTCAAAAATAGATTTCCACTCAACTTTAGTTAGGCAATTCATCCTCTGAAGTTGCAGAGCCCAACTTTACCAGCTCATCATCCACATCACTGTCCAAATTGGCGCCCCACACTTGAAGCATCATTTCCTCGCTGCAGTGCTTCCAGCACTTTGATTTTCTGCTCTAGTGTAATTGCTTGCCATGATTTCTTGGTCTTTGGGGTAGTTAATGATGTAGTAGCTGGCCTCTTGGACATAGTGGTGATGGTTGATGCACGTGGTAGAGAAGGAAATTTTTTTTTTAAGGGATTAGCCCACCCGGGCACAGGTCATTGACCCACATCAGGGATTGCAGGCGCAAATGTAAATTAATAATCATAATAATAATTCATAGTAAATAAAATTTATAATAAATACAAATTCAAAAATAAAAATAAAATAATAATGACAACAACAATAATACAGGTTGACAATCCCTTATCCGAAATCCTTGGGGCCAGAGGCATTTTGGATTTCGGAATTTTTCGATTTTCAGAATGGTTAGTTTTTTTTTTTTTTTTTTTCCCTAACAGGGATTAGCCCACCCGGGCATAAGTTACTGACCCACATTGGGGCCTGGAGGGGGGTGGGGGGAATATAATAATAATTATAATAATAATTATAATAATAATAATAATAATACATGTAATAAAAATAATAATTCATAGGACTAGGTCATGTTTCTCACTATTTATCTTTTTTTTTCATTCTTGTAATTATTATTATTATTATTATTATTATTATTACCATTACATTTTCGCCCCCCAGGCCCCGATGTGGGTCAGTGATCTATGCATGGGTGGGCTAATCCGTTTAAAAAAAATTAATAATAATAAAAAAAACTTAAGGTTTTCAGAGCTTTTCTGTTTTTGGAATTTCGGATAAAGGGTTGTCAACCTGTAATAACAACACTGTAATAATGATAATAAAAAAAACAAAGAAATACAAAAATGAAAAAAAAATCAATAGTGAAAAACGATATATGTATGTTGTGTTGTCAAAGTAAGAGAAACAATTGAAACCCTGCAATTGTGTGTAAATGAGGCAGACAGTCAGATGAGCAACCTGGGATTTGATCACAATTTTTGTGATGCCATATAGCAGCAGGGTCTACCATTAGATAATATATTATGCTTCCATTATCTTCCCAGGCGGTAGTACCTCCCTGCTTGATAGCTGCCTACTACCTACGATAGTGTCACACAATATGTCCGTTCACTGGAGCGTCAGCGCAAGAACTGAGGATGTGGGAGGGTGGCGGGCAGCCGTGTAGCGTGCCCAGAGACGTGTCTGGTGGGAAACATAAGGCGAGAAATTTAAAATAGTGTGTATTTCCATATGATGCGCCTGATTGACTCACGTAAAATTGGAAATATTGTAGAGCAAACACATTTCTTGATAGATGCAGCATCACCTCTCTCAATATTTTTTACAGCAACAAAGTTTACCTAGCATTACTAGTGTATATTCTCTACAGTATATGAAGCTCTTATACACACTGAGTGTGTCTTACCACTGTCATCGGCCCACTCGCCCATCGGGCAATCCCAGATTAGCAAATTAGTAAAATCTTGTCGCCCTTATGATATTTTGGTCGCCTCAGGCGACTGGGCGTATGTGAATTTCTACCCCTGGGTTTTGCATAGAGAAGAAATCAGACAGCATCTGAGCTTTTGCATTATCTGTTGTGGCTAATTCTTTCTTTCAGTTTGTTTCCTCAAATGTTTACTTGAATTAATGTATTTACAGTCAGTTCTGCTATAACGCGATAGTTGTGTTCTTGTAAAATATCGTGTTATAGAAAAGCGCGTAATAGAAATAACAGGGCTTATGGAGAAAATAGGGTTAGGTGCAGATTACTACTCGAAATTGAAAAAAAATTAGTAGTTAGCCTAACACAAAGGATAGTACAGTCTAAATAAATGTTACATTCATAACTAATAATGAAATCATACAGTAAATGTAACACTTTACCTTGAAAAAATATGAATATAACTTGATGGGGGAGAAGGGTGATTTTGAGGTTGATAACATCGAGCTTCTCTTCAAGTGTTATATCCTTTCTTTTACGATCATCACCGGAATGCGATCACCAGAATTCTTCTTGGAGATATTCTTCTTTACCATATTCACAGTTAATACCACAAAATTGGAGAAATAGTAAGCAAAAATCACGTTACAGCAAACAAGCGTTCGCGTTATACAAATATCGTTCTTCTATTCATAAATTGCGTTAGAGCCAATTCGCATTATCAAAACACGCGTTATAGCAGAACTCACTGTATAGTACTGTACTGTACGCTTATTTTAGTAAAGTACATCTGTTACTTTCTGTTTACTGCTACTTTATTCTTTAATTCAGATCCACTTTATTTTCATAGACATTCTTCTTTTTCCATTATACGGTATATAAATACATAATACTGTACCACACTGTACTAAATGAAATACATTTTGTGTCTCATTTAATTGTTTCCACATTTTGATAATTCAAAAGTAGACAACAAACTGTGAAAACTCAAAATGGTAGTGAACTTTTTTGGAAATTTGAGATTTATTGGAAATGCTATTGTCCAGATGTCAGGCTAACACACTTGAAAGTGTTGGGTTTTGTAATTTCAAAGTTATTGCATGAATTTGAAATGCTTTTGCATCATGAAATGTTTTAACTTGTTAGATGATTTAAAATTTATGCTTACCATGTACAGTATTTATAGGTATTACTTATAAGGAAGTGCTAATGATTTTTTTTTTTTTTTTCAGACAACGATTCCCAGTAAAGGCCAATTGTTGGTTCTGTAATAAGGACACTAAAGTAGAATTCAGACACCAAGAAAGCTGGGAATGTCCATCTTGCCAGCAGTACAATGGGTTTACAGAGGTTAGTGCCCCCTCCACCCTCGCTAACTGCGGATTTAGGGTATCCACAGCTTTTACTCTCTACCACTTCACCAACTATGGCATTGAATTTCAAGTATCCGCAGAATAGTGTGGCGTCCTTATCCCTACCCGGTCTAATGTATTCCTCCATAAAGGTGAGGAATGAATAAAAGTAATGTAAATAAATAAAAGAAAAGAAAAACTACTGCATTGCCATTTGGCATTTGTTTCACTAAGGAGATGGCATGTTGCAATAAAATTAGAAAAATGAAGACCATGTGTGTGTATGTGTGTGAAGGGAACGTATGTGTGGACTTGGCATGTCGCTAAATTAGACTGTCCTTGTAGCAACTAACCCCCTAGCTCTTCTCTTACCGGGTCAAGCTGTGTTAGTTATTTTTTAACTAGTATCTTTGGGTAGATATACGTAATTTAATTTTTTTTATTTTTTTGCAATCATAGAGAATGTGGAAAAAAAAGATTACCATACGGTAAAAAATATGAGAATAAATTTTTTTTAGGTACGCGGGAGTTAGCCCACGATCATGGGAGGGGGGAACATGCTCCTCTCTCCCATGTTCTTGGTGAAACGAATGCGAAATGGTAATGCAGTATTTTTTCTTTTATTTGATTTATTGGTACTGTATTATTTTTTATTAATTTCTCACCTTTACGGAGGAATACATTAGACCGCGGGGGATAGACGCCATGCTAATCTGCAGATACATAAAAGTAAATGCTACAGTTGGTAAAATGGTATACAGTCTCTCCTCGACTTACGACGGGGTTCCGCCCCGACGACCAGGTCGTAAGTCAATTTGGTCGAAAAGGCGAAAATAATACATAGAAATTCTAAAATGAAATATAGTACAGAAAGAGTACAGGCAGTTCCCGACTTACGACGGGGTTAGGGAACCAAATCCAGGTCGTAAGTCGAAAATGCAAAAAATAATACATAAAAAATCTAAAATGAAATACAGTACAGTAAAAGTAATAAATAATGAAGAATGAATACAGTGTTACTGTACACTTACCTTTAATGTAGTCAGCTGAATGCACACGGGGCCCCAATAATTTTTTAATTAAACATGGAGACTACATTAATTGGATGAAGCAGAGGAGGATACAGGGCTGGGTGGGTCATCAATGTCGCTTTCTTCAAACATGCTTGTTGAAGGTATTGGATCATCTTTAGGTAGTGAAGAGGCAGCACTGGTGGGGCGTGAGGAGACAGCTGTGGGGGACTCCTTAAAACATATGTCCTATTTAGACTGCACAGTTTGCCTTTTCTTTTCATTGTAAATATCCCTGTTGCAAGCAAGTGCATCTTGGATCATTCTGTAAACTTTTGCAAAACGTTCAACATTTTGATCCATTTTGTCAAACATTTGCATCCCTTTATTAATAGTAGCAAATGCTTCTACCATTTGTTTCTTCTGAGCACCACCAGAACTCTCACTTTTACGCTTGCCAGTCATTTTAAAGGGAATTAGAAGCGAAAGTATTGTCAGTACACAGCGCGATCACTACCAACAACAACGATGGCCAAACACCAACTGAGCGCGCTATGGCGTGGACACTGTACACCACGAGCCGGCCCAGCCCACGCCACACTCTCGTACGGGAGGGAAACGTTTCGGTACTGGAAAATACGTACCCAATTTGAAAATTTTTTGGTACGACTGAGGCGGTCGTATGTCCGGGTGGTCGTATGTCGAGTAGGTCGTAAGTCGAGGAGTACCTGTAATCAATAATGAAAAATGAGTAAAGTGTTACTGTGCACTTTAATGTAGTCAGCTGAATGCACACGGGGCCCCAATAATTTTTTAATTAAGCATGGAGACTACATTAATTGGATGAAGCAGAGGAGACAGGGCCGTCGTATGTCCGGGTTGTCGTAAGTCAAGGAGAGGCTGTATATACCGAGTGAAAACCGTGGATACAAGGAAACCACAAATGGGAAATCCTCAATTGTTGAGAGAGTATTGTACAGTACAGTATTACCCCGCTTTACACGGTTTTACTTTCCTCGATTTCTCATTTACGCGGTACCTTGCCAGAACCAGACTTTCACTTTCCGCGTTGCATCTACTCATATATGCGGTGAAGTATAATTTTTTTTTTTTTTTAGCTCATAAAATTCATACAAATTACCCGGCCAGAATATAATTTACATTGCTGGAATTCTTACAATATGATGATCATTTTGAATATAAACATCATGGATTTTGCATTAGACATACAAATTTTAGATCTAAAGTAATAATTTGGTTTACACAAAGCAAATATTTTATCTTTTGTGCAAAATATATGAAGTTTACATTCAAAATATTCCCTGACCTGCAAGGAATCCAGAAATGTCAATTATATTATCCTAACTTTAGTCTGAGGTATTATTTATTACTAAACGTTAAAATCTAGAGTTTTCACCCAAACATTAATCAGAGAGGTAGGAGCTAGTGAGCTGGGAAGAGGGGGGAGGGGGGATTTGAGTCCATTATTTGAATGGACATTAACCTGGCGACTGTATTTCTCTTAAATATTAATTGTGTGAGCATACCATCATAAAATTTAGATGTTATTTTTACTACAACATAGGTATTGTGTCGGAAAAAGTGGAGTTTGGGGGTCGGGCCAGTCTCTATTGGAATTAATCCCATATGTTCTGTTGTTCACTTTACGTGGTTTTCACTTTCTGCGGTACCCTGTGGGTTCAATTGACCGCGTAAATCGGGGTACTACTGTATTGTACTGTGTATTAAACCCCATTTTATGATGTTGAGAATAGGGGAGGGAGGGAAGTTTGTTAGTGAATAGGAGAGTAGCTCTACTTCTGTGAGAAAGATACGAGGAAGGAAAAGCATTTAGAAATGCTGAGAGTGACCCTGAGCTCCTGCAAGACATCTTTTAGACTGACTTGAGTACAGTAGCCACCATTGTCCAGAGTTAACTCAGGCCTCTGAGGGGAAACATCAAAGGTTAATTTACATTTATATTTTCCTCTCTTTGTCATTTTACCTGCCAAATATTTATTATTCCATATATATTTAACTAAGAAGGCTTTAATGTTCATCATAGTGATGTAACTATAATTTAGAAAATGTATATGGTGGATGGATTTTATATGTACAGTAGTGGGGAGATACTGTGCAGGGGGCCCCCCAGATTTGCTGGGGTTTGGTTCCCAAAATGGCCGCGAATCGCCAAATCCGCGAATAACATTTGCGGACCGAGGCGTAGGGTACATTTTTACTTGTGTACAAAGAAATGTATATTCCCTTTGTGTTTGCCCTGAGGTCATTTATTTCTTTTACCTGTATTGTATATATGTTGTGTGTGTAGACACACATACAAATAAATAATAATTGGAAAATCTTCTCACAAATAATCAGAAACAAATTTAATAAAAATGTGACAGTCTACCCCCAAATCCGTGCTTTATTAATAAAGTAATAAAGCACGGACTTCTGTATTTTCAGAAATCCTTTCCTCAATTTGTTTGAATTATCAACTTTTTAGTGTAAATAATACAGTACAGTATAATGAACTTGTAGGATCATAGACATACAGAGGTGTGTTGACATGATTAAAGGGTTTCAATTAAAAGTGATATCATTTTAGGTATTTTTCTGTTAAAGAAACAAAGAATGGCTGCACTGCCAATACTGATGAATCTGAACAAGTTTTTTGTATAATCTTTGTTAGGAATAGGTCTATTAGTGCTGTAGAATGTAAAGAAAATAGAAAGATACCATTTGAGATATTTATCCATTTATGAAGATGCAAAACAGATCCCGTTTACATGCAGCAGTTGTTTTCAGGAGTCCACATGTTCAAGTATCACCCCTTCAAAAATAAGTATAGAGGCATTCTTGTACTGTACTGTATTTATATATTTTCGTGCATGTAACAGGATGGGGACTACAATCGTGATATTCCTGCCCAGTACTGTGAAAGTTTAAACTTGCCATTGACAAAACACAAGGAGAAGAAACAGAAGAATCTTCCAACCCTCGCCCTTGGCAATGGACTGTGCCAAACTTGCAATCTCAACCAGACTCTCAAAGTACGAGCATTAGCTGATTATACACCAATTCACCCTGATAACTATGATAAGGAAATTGAAGAATATAGGTGAGTGTTATTAATCTATAAATTATATTGTTTCTTTAATATAATTTGAATTCGTTATTAGATATACCCATTGGAGGGTCAGTTTGGGGATTGAACAAAAGTTCCTCCCCTCCTGGGATTTGTCTAAACTGCTGATTTGTATTTTGCTCTAGAGTATGTCTTGGCCTTCTCATATAATTGCTTTATGTAGACATGTCAATAAGTTTTACAGTAGCTTCACCCTTCATTTGAGATAACATTGATTAAAATAATATAATTAACCTTTTCAGTCCAATGTATGTTAAGTCCATTACAGTACTATTTATCTAGTTACAATCCTGTAGTAAGTAACTGCTAACATTATAATGTTGATTGGTCATCAGGAAAGGGTTGTCATATTATTTCACTAGCTTGGGGGGGGGGGGGTGTTCCTTCAGTGCAGGATACTATGACGTAGGGAACTAAGATCAATTTGGTAGGATTGTTCCCTTTGAGAGTATACAGTACATGAGTATACAATAACACTAGGTGCCTTTAGCTACCCCCTCCTTTCTACCTGCCTTCTGTATACAGAATTACTTGATCTTGATCCTGAAATTCTATCCTAAAAGGGAGTTGGGATCAGTCAATTTATATACCCCCATGCCCTCTCCTTGCTTTAGAGTGTTGAGGGGGACCTCTATTTAATGTAAAAAAAATGAATGGATAAGATCATCCCAATTTGTGCTCCCAATAAAGCTCAATCCTTTTCTTCCTTTGGGGTACTTGGCAAGTGGAAATCCTTCAGGACTACGGTATGAAGGTGAAGGTAATCTAACTATTAAATTTATTAGGTTTTTAGATCCCCTTCACGAGTTGGGTCCTGGGGTCTTAAAAAAATTAGGGTCTAGGTAATTTAATTGCTATGTACTTGATGTAAGAAAAGAAAAATCTTACTAATTCATATGTAGATACTGTATTAAGGTTTTTGGTTTATTAAGTGTAATAAAAAAAATGATTACACATCCCTTGCTTACTTGCAGAATTTCTTGTACTGTATTGGTAGGGTAAAATAAGATAGATTTTTTGTTTACAAGATATGTTGCTGATAATCCTGTTCAACCCTAGGAAAAGATTAGAGAGGACATATGCCCTCTGCCGGCAGTGTGAGGCAACGTTACATCAGACCCTTGGCAAACAGGATTCCTGGCTCAAGCCAAAGCTTATATCTTGGAGACTACATCTGACCTCTGAGAACAAGGCAAAATTTTTTACTGTAAGTAAATATCTTTTCTTCTAACCTGTTTGCTCATCCAATTTGTAAATGGGTTACCAGTGAAAGTTGGGTTTATTCAGTACATTTACCAAGCCTTAATTCAAATTATCCTACCAGTTGCAGGGGGATTTGAATAAAATAAATGGAAAATGATAGACTGGATGTCCAGGTGTACATTTAGGAGCCAAATGGAAGGTGGGAAGCAGTTAGTATTGTTTCACATGTAAAGAAGGATTTGTCCACTCCAGTGCCAGAGTTAAGAATTTGTTGTTACAGCACACAATAGTAAATGCATGTTCTGGAATTAAGATTTGTAAATACTGTACACAAAAGAAATGAGGGAATATATATAAGTATATTATTTTAGGTAAATTGAAAATATCTGAAAAGCATGATCACATACAGTAAGTACTGTATAAACAAAGTCCTCCATTTCATTCACTGAGTGTGCCACTTTGACATTCCATTGCTATTGAAATTATTTTTTATATCTTATACCTGTTTTAAATTACTCTGTAATAATAATAGCTGGTCTTTTGGTTCTCAAAACTGCCAGTTCTTCTAAATACCCATAATTCATTAGTACTCAAAGCACTACAAAGTCAAAATCATTTCAGAATGTGTAGTCAGAAGAATTAGCAGGTTGTCCAAATACTTAGGCTCACCAGATACAGTATTAGTGTCTTAAAAGTTGTTAGACAGAGTTTGAATTCTATCTTAGCTTTAGTTGGAAGCCAATGTAATTCCATCAAGAATGAGGTAGTGGGAGTCCTCGGTGGGAGAGCAAATATATTTGAATTTTCTTCAATAGATAATTAGGTAAACAGACTCATAATGAGTTAAAATAGTTAACCCGAGACAAAATAGTAAATGTAAGTGTCACAAGACACTGTCTATCCCAAAACTGTTTAACAGCATATATATTTTGAATATGAAAGTTGCAACTCTTAACAACTGAATTAATATGTTCTTTGAAATTTAGTTTTTATTCAGAGTAACTACACTCGTATATTATGAACAGAATCCACAACAGTATTGAGTTGTACTTCCCAACTTAAAATTACTGTATGCCCTCCAAAGGCTTAAATCATCGGAACTTAGAGAAGCTCTAACCACTTAATAGGGCAATGGGGGTTAATTTAGTCTAGGGCTTCAGGAATGCAGTGATATGCCTTGGTATGGTCTTTCCATGCCTTAAATTTATGTAGTGTCATCTCTACATTCTGCTACAAATGAATACCTCAATGTTTGATCTATTCTAGAATGCCGTAAGTGAATATCAGAGAATTCCCTTTTATCTTCACCTACTTCATATGACTGGACTCCTGGTCTCTGTAGCACTCTTCCTCTGCAACATGCACCACCTGCAACAAGACTCGGGCATACATCTGGTTTCTCTCAACTTTGGTGTGGAATTGGAATTGTACCTCGCCACCATTTATAAATTCTCCTCTCCAATGATTGTCACAGGATTGTCCATGCTCCTCATGAACATTTTCTCTTCTGGAAAGGAGACTTTACTAGTAAGAAAAGTTTTTGTTCTGTTTTACTTTGATGATTATAAACCAGAATAAAAGAGGGTATGTGTTAGGGGAAAAGACAAAACACCGGGTAAGGGAGAATGCTTTGAACATTTGCTGAATATAATGCCTTATTGGTAGGATATAAACTCCTCATTAGTTGCACTGTTAAATTGTACTAGGTGTACTAGGCAGGCTTAGTTTGAGGATGTTGCCTTTCTGTTATTTAACCCTTAAGAGGACAGACATCTCTACCTGTATTTCATCACACATTAGAAAAATATTATAAATTGCAGTAGTGCAGGAGTGGGCAATTATTTTTGATGGAGGGCCACTTCATGAATGGTGGCACACTTCGCGGGCCACACACTTAATGTAGATGCAAATGTATTATATTAACACAAAGTAAAGCCTTGTATTTGTAAATACAAATGCAGTGGCGGGCCACAGAAATAATTTGGCGGGCCAAATGTGGCCCGCGGGCCGTACTTTGCCCACCCCTGCAGTAGTGTTATGCAAGCCAAATGTACCTTTCATTTCCAGTCATTTATTAGATGATTTTCTCAATACATTGCTTACAGGTATCTGATGCTGTTGCAAGTTTTATCTGGGTTGGGTTGCTAGCATTGTGTTCCTCAAAACAGCTCCTACCAGCCAAAGATTATAATTCCCTTCAGGTGAGTTCTCTTTGTAAGTTGACTTCTTTAAAGGAAAGCAATAACTATTCTGCTTCCCTTGATAATATTTCTTGGTCCATGTTGATATAGTTGGGGGCAAGCTGTGCAGTGTTAGGTTACCTGAGTATATTTCTTGGAACCTATTTGACTCGGTACTTGTATTTTATTTTTAGATTCCTGTCACCAGTTTGTGGCTTGGGGATTCACCCCCTCCCCTTAGACTTGCTGATTGTAGAATTTCTCGATTACAGTTTATGGTTAAAAAGTACATATGAATGTACAAAGGCGAGTGACTGACTTATGTATGGAATTAAAACTAAGACAAGATATAAGAAATAATGATTGAGTGTAGAACATTGAGAAAGGATATCCATCTAATTCACAACCAACCTGTCACACTCAAATATAATTTCATACCTAGCATCATGTAAGAGCTTGGCATCATGGTAATACCCACTCACATGATAACATACTGATCTTCACAAATCTTGGAATTATACCAACTCCAAATCATAATGGCCATGCCCTTTAAATGGATGGATCCTACTCATGCCACTGGCCCTCCTATCCATTTGCATGACCATCTATAGTGGGTGGCCGTTACCATAAAATTCCTTCATTGGGCCTCAGGTAATCTTCTCATCTTTTTTTTAATACAGGACAGTGGTCCCTTGGTTAACGAACACAATTCGTTCCACAGAGTCGTTCGTTAACCGAATCCATTACAGTGTATTCCAATCGGATATTGGGTAATTGGTTCCAACTCACAGAAAAGTAGATACAAAGTAAAGCCAAAAGATGCATAAAGTCAGAAACACTCCTAAAATTCCCCTAAATCGCCCTTAAATTACTTTATATACATATACACTATACACTAGAACTCTTAAATCACTACTGTAATGTGATACAGGAAATTAATTTTTATCTCTTGTGCAAAATATATGATGTTTATATTATAAATTATTTGCTGTCTTGCAAGGATTCCAGCAATGCAAATTATATTCTCCTAACTTTAGTCTGTGATATTATATAAGATAAAAACTGTAAGCCTAAAACCCTGGCTGGGCAGATGGTGGGAGAGGGAAGGAGGGAGGGTGGGGGGGGAGGTGAGGTGATACGTTTGACAGTAGGAGCCGAAGGTCTAATGTGTGTTTATTTATCAGTCCTTAAGAGTGACTAAGCTTTTCTCTTATAAGATGCCAGTGAAACGACCTGGGAGAATTTAATTTACATTGCTAGGATTCTTGTAAGATAGTGATTAATTTGAATATAAACAAGCTATAATTTGCATTAGACAAAAAAATTATAGTACCGTAATCATTTAGCACATGTACAGTACAAGTTTGCACTTAGGTCATTTATTTCTTTTACATTTCTTTAGTATGGTGTGTGCATGTAAATGAATAAAAATAAATAAAGAAATTTATGTAAATCTACCCAAAAATACAGTTGAAAACTTTACATTATTAAAAGGTATTACAGCACACTAATATACTAAAAAATTTATCTCTTGTGCAAAATATGACGTTTATACTCAAATTATTCACTGTCTTGCAAGGATTCCAGCAATGCAAATTATATTCTCCTAACTTTAGTCTGTGATATTATAAAAGATAAAAACTTTAAGCCTACTGTATAACCACCATACCCTGGCTGGTAGGGGGGAAGGAAGGGGAGAAAAAATTGACACGTTTGACAGTTGGCACCGAAGGTCTAGTGAAGAATTTATTTCAATTTTTTTAATTTCAATATTTTATTCCTTGATAGAGGAAGTGAGAGCCTAGTACTGTCACTAGGTACCCCTGTAAATATTTATTTGTTTATGTCCTTTAGATTGAGTTTTTGTTTTTTGCTTATATAATGTCTAGAAGTGACTGGGGAGAATATAATTTACATTGCTGCAATTCTTATAAGATAGTGATTAATTTGAATGTAAACATGCTATAGTTTGCACAAGACAAAAATTTTAGTAATCATTTTGTACATTATTTTAATTATATGTACAGTACAGCTTTGTCCTTAGGACAGTGTGTGCGTGTAAATGAGTTTCAATAAATGATTAAAGTTACATATATCGAGCCAAAAATATTAGTTGAAAAACTATATGTAGACAGAGCTTGCTTGGATGGCTAAATTTTAGAATGACCAATAATTTTAATATAATAAATGCAAAAATATTCAAGAACACAGGGGCGCTGGTGGTAGAGCGGTACCACTTTTGCCTCGCAAGCGAGATGTCACGGGTTCGATTCCTGGGCCCGTGGAAAGTTGTTTGGGCACACTTCCTAGCACCTTTTGGTCCCTGTTCACCTAGCAGTAAAGTAGGTACCTGTTGTAAATCAAAAAGTTGCAAATTCGTATTCAGGGAAAGTTGTTGGAGCTTCCAATAACTTGCTGACAAAAACCTATAACTCTTCAGGCTTCTACGCCCTTGACAAAAAACCTATGACCCTTCAGGCTTCTATGCCCTTAACTCATGAGACATAAAGGCAAGCATGAACTTAGCATGCTTCCCAGATGGGCGCCCAATATACTAAAAAAAAAAAAATTCGAGAACACAACCTTCTTGATCTTCACCCCACTGGAAACGAATGTAAACATAGAACAGATTACTGTATTGGCGGACTAGCCGATCAGTTGATGCTCACAACATAACGTGTTTTTCGTAAGGATTTCGTTAATCGAAGTTTTGTTCGTTAAACGAACCGTTTGTTAACCGAGGGACCACTGTATTTGATTTTTTTACAGAAGCTAAATTATTTTTACCTGCAAATTTGTGTTTTTGTGGGGCACAGTTTGACATCCTTTGTAAAGCCGATTGATTTTGCTGTAGTATATTACATCATTACATGCAGAGAACATAAAAATATACTTGTGAGATCATAAAAGTTTGCAGCATCATATAGCATTAAGGCCCTTTGCACCTTGGTTTTCAATTCATTCTCACTTTTTCTGTTAGAATCATCAATAGACACGGCTAGATACATATTTCAACACTAGATGCCTTCAATTTTATAATTAATTTTTTCCCCAGGTTCTCATTTCTGGAGCTTGTGTGTTTTTCACCCTATGGACATCTCTTGTTCCTCGAAATTTCAAGAATACAAGGATGAATATGAAAGCACGCTTGAATAAGTATGTGGTTCGTAGACTACTTAAATTTCAGTACTGTGCCATTTCTGTATACTTATTGGCAATTTTTCATGATTCTTTTATCAAAAACCCTTCAGACTTTTTTCTAAAGGAGGTTGTCCACCTATAGAATCCTCCCCAGACTTTTCAGTTACTGATCAAATCCCTTTTTAGTTTTAGTATCATAGACCAGTTTGAAATGACATGTTGTTTTACATTAACAAGATAGACCTGAGTTCCGTTTAATTTATTTCTGCTTCTCTTACCTCATCTCTTAGTCAAGCTACAAATATAGTTGTAAGTTCTCTGTAGGCAGTTGGTGAATCAACTTGATGTTCTCATTGAAATGTAACCCTGACTGAAAAGATCTTGCCATGACTACACAGTATTCTAGACTGCTAGATTGGAGTTCCTGAAGTATAGTACCAATAATATTGCAAGCTTGTAAGTATTCTTGGATGTACGTATTTCCAAACTTATATATGTACATATTTGTGGGTCATATTAGTGACATGAATTGTGCACATTGTGGTACAAGTACCAAATTTGTAATGACATTTTTTTTAGACTGCACTGAACAATTTTGGATGTAGAACCTCTCTGAAATATCCCTAGTATCTTTAGGTTCCAACATGGCTGCCAATATGACATTTGTTTTGAATATTGGTAATAAACTATATAATCACCATAAATGCATGTACAGTCCCAGGCGAAAGTTCTTGCTACAGCCAGGTGGGTGATGCAAAGTCCGCTGACCCTTACTGGATGACGGGTCCGCTGTCCAGCCATCGCCTCCCTCCCTCCCTACCTACCTACCTACCTACACACACAAACAAGCACCCTCGCAGTTCAACAATCGAGCTCTGATACTTCCAGTTCTCAATAAGGACGAGGGAGGGATGTCATTGTTTTGTGAATAAATTCACAAAACAATTTACTGAATCAAGAATACATTATTTGACATAATAGATTACATCATTATTAGATAATCATGACATAGTGCAGTGTGTGTTTTGGTGTCTGGGGTTTGCAAAAATATCAGAATTCTCCAAGCTGTATTGTCCCTCAGAATGGTAGCTAGAAAACTAAGCATGAATATGAAGAATAGTATGGTTCCTAAGAGAATGCTTTATCATCCTCCGGGCCATATTTATCATTGTAAATATAATGGAGGGTGCTAAAACTTTGCATCTACATTCAAGAAAAAAAATCTCAAATACTGTACAGTTATTTGTAGTTTTACATGTCTGACTGTTACCAGTTACATACTTTTTACATTTACTCCTGGATAGGACACGTATATTTACCCCAGTGATACGGCTAGCGCTCTCTCTGGGCCTGGTCTATGATAAATACACATGTCATGTATGCGACAGTTGTATCAAAGTATTACATGTTTTCCTTAATGTCACTCTTAGAAAGAGTCCCAAATAATTCAATTTTTTTTAATAAGCCCTTGTGGGCTCTATAATATGGTACTGAAGGCGCCATTGTTTCCGCAAACTACAGGTTGGGAATCACTGGTCTACTGCATGTAACTTTGGCTTGATTCCTACAATGGATGACATGATGGGAGTATGACTTACTTATGAGCGACACAATTAATATAAAAGTGTCACAGTAAGAAGTAGGTCACAACACCGATTGATTAGCATTTGATGGAAAATAAAATAAAGGGAGCATGACCATTTTATTAGTTATACTCATATCACCAAATTATAAATGTTGACTGCTTAATATTATACAGCATGTCCTTCAAATTTGCGGATTTTTAATTTGTGGATGACACCCTGGATGTACCCAAGAATGTCTAAGGGTAGATTTGAAGTTGCTGGCATTTTTGTGGCAGGGACAGGGGGCCATTCAGCCTAGAAACAGTCATTTCCTTTACCTGTATTGCATACAGTGAACCCTCACTTTACGCGGTCAATTGAACCCACGGCGGCCCGTGTAAAGAGAGAAACGCGTAAAGTGAACAACATAACATATGGGATTAATTGAAATAGAGACCGGGCCGACCCCCAAACTCCACTTTTTCAGACACAATACCTATGTTGTAGTAAAAATAACTTCTTAATTTTATGGTGGTATGCACACACAATTAATAATTAAGAGAAACATCAATAATATTAGGTTTTTTAACACTTACATTAGTAGAAAAGATGGCTGGGCGCACGGGGATGGGGGGTTGGTTCCGAGGCAGAGGGCAGATTATTGGCCCTCACCTGTAGCAATTGTATCACTATCCACCACAGAGGCTTGCAGGGCCTCTTTGTCAAACCCCTCAAAGTCCATATCCTCACTATCATTATCACTATCACTGACTTGGGCCGGCTGTGGTGGGTGGCGGGTGAAGAACTCGGTAATGTTTTGATGACTGGGCGACCTTGTGCGCACCCTGCTCGCGCCGCTCTCCACGTAAAAGGGTACACACACCGCGGAAAGTGAACATTCCGTGTTCGGCAGGGCACTGCGTAAACGTGGGACCGCGTAAAGCGAGGGTTGACTGTATATACAATCAGAAGCAAATGCATTAAAAATGTTGAGTCTACCCTCAAGTCTACTCTGTACTTTGATTAATAAAGCAGTTGTTTTTCGCGGTCATTTTGAAAACCTAACTCCCACGAATATGAAGGGCATGCTGTATACAGTTCACTCAATATCTTTGTAGATAAATTTACAGTTAAAAAATAATCAATGATTCAATCAATCTTCTTTAGATTACATAAATTATGCATAACGCATATTATCAGCAAAATTATTCAATCAGTAGCCCTGTAGCCTGTTTGGCATGGATGCCACTAGGTCACGCACCAGCTCTGGTTTAGTCTATTAATGTGTACCGTAGTCCGTTCTTCCATTTCCCACATGTTGACCATGTATGCCCACACGTGCTCTTGGGCGGAATATCAAAGGGTGGGGGGTCCAAGAAGTTGTGGGTGGGGAACATGGTACAGTCATTTCTGCTTCAATGAGAATTGATGAATAGGGGAGCGCTGTTTGTAAAACGCAAACTTTTGCATACGAATGTTGGCTATGACACGATTCCATCCTCAACGTTTTAAGTGGAGCGTGGGGCTATGCAATGTTTACAGTTCACGCTTGACATCACATGTTCAATTGATTCGTGTGTTTTGTTTGTGAATTTTTTTTTTTTTTTTAGAGAGAGAGAGGGGGGTACTCTGGAAAATTTGTTCTCTTTTTGCAAATTTATCTGTTACCCATAAATACTGTATGAAAAGAATACGTAAAAAGAATGTTTCACAGTGCAGATTTACAACGGTTTACACCAGCACTCTCTGTTTACATCATGTGATCAGTTGAATCGCGCGGTTTCTGTCCATTGCTTTGTGAAGTGTCCTCCGTGATTTTCGCTGTTTTCTCCAATTTTGTTGTGTTAGCCATGAATATTGAAAGACAAGACAATAAGAATGTTTCAACGAAGCGTTCTGGTGATCGAATTGCCGGTGGTGAACGTAAAAGAAAGGCTATAACACTTGAAGAGAAGCTCGTTATTATTAAGCATTTTGAACGCAATGAAAGAACATGTGATATTGTTCGTGCAACGGGAACAAAGGAGTTTACGTTATTCACCATTAGAGACAATACAGAAAAGATTAAAGCAAGCTGTATTGCTGGAACAGGCTTGAGTCCGAGCAAATCTGTGAGGTCACGGCCAAAGTAATCTGCACCTAACCCTATTTGCTCCATGAGCGGATTTCTATAACTCGAGGTTTCACAAGAACGCAAGTATCGCGTTGTAGCAGAAATGATTGTTATCATAACGAGCCCACCCAACAGAGGGACAATATATCTTGGAGGATTCTGATATCGTTGTGAACCCCAGCCACCAAAACACACACTGCATTATGTCATGATTATCTAATAATGATGTAACCTATTATGTCAGGGAATGTAAAACTTGATTAAGTAAATGGGTTTGTGAATTTATTGACAAAATAATGACATCCTCCCCTAGTCCTTATTGAGAAATGGAAGTATCAGAACTCGATTGTTGATCTGCGAGGGTGCTTGTTTGTGTGTGTGTGTGCAGGTATGGAGGGAGGCGATGGCTTGACAACGGACCCATTTTCCAATAAGGTTGGGTGGACTTTGCACCATCCACCTTGACTGTAACGAGAACTTTTGTCCGGGACTGTACAAAGGCTTGGGTGGTGGCTTTTCGAAAAAACAATGTAGGAATATTTAATATCACAGAAATATTAATTTTGCTAGTGAGATAAATGTTGCTGTAATTTGTTTTATTTCTTATATCTTTAGCTTGAGGTTACATAAGTTATTATGAAGGTGTACTCCTATCCTAGCAAAATCTAACTCACTAAACTCGGGTCTATTTCTTCCCCAGGAGTATGGTGAGTGAAACCTCCAGTGGTAACATTGATGACTCTAGGTGTACCCTTAATGGCAGTGTTTGTGATGACATAAACAGCTTAACCCCACCATTTTCCCCTCATCGAAATGAAAGTACAATAAGCCCTGTTCGACTCTCAGCTAATGAAAATCATACTGTGGCAGACACGTTGGACACCACTTTGAGTGGCTTGAAAATAAGCACTCCATTAAAAAGCAATTCCATGAACCGCCCTAATACACCCTTTTCACCAAAACTGCTGTTTTCTGGAAAACCTGGATATAACCCTAAACATAATGATACATATTGCAGTCAGAGAAGTATTGGGAGTCCACCAAGAATCTCGACCAAAAACATCACACAGTCTTCATGGGTTGCTGGGGGTTATTGGGGTCACCCTGTAAGTCCTTCCCGAGAATTTTCACAGCATGTGGTCCCTCATTTAGGACCAGCACAGCCAGGCCAACCGTCCATGTACCCTCTGTCTCGTTCCTCTAGTCAGAGTTCGGGATTTGTCTCTCAGAGTAGTGGGCTACCACCATACACGGCGGCGCATGGACCCTGCAGTTTACCTACTTCATGCCATGGTTCCCACTATGGGGAACTGGACCGAGGTTCAGTTCTGTCAGAGCCTGCTTACAAAGCCTGGGGTTATTCACCATCTCTCTATCCTTCTGATTCAGCATCCCAGTATAATTATAGCCGATGCCAAGGACGAGCAAAGAGCGATGCTCAATCTTTGTACAGCTGTGCTTCAGTCTTATCAGATTGCTCTTTACAAAGGACACCTCCATCCCCTACAGCCAGTAGTTCATATCTTTACCAAACACCTCATGGAAATCTTAGTGAAAACTCAAGCAATACCAACAGCAGTAGAAACACTACTAAAGTGCAGACAGCAGACACAACAGTTATGGAATTTAAGAATAACAATCCAAAACAGTATATGGCTCTTTATCGTAATCCATGGATTGCATTTTTCCTTGGCATGAGTATTGCTGCAAATGGGTTTCTTGTTGCCATAATTTACTTACATGCAGATATAAAAAGTTTCCTCACAAGTTAATAAATATAATTTTATTTTAGGCATACAACCACATTTGTTGACCTCTGTCTGTGGTAAAAGTTAATTAATTTTTGCAAATGATTGTGGTCCTAATTCAGAAATTTTTTGAAGGCTGAAACCCAGTCACAAATACTAAATTGTAAAGATTTTTGTTTCATTGTGAGATTTTATAATTGTTTTTTAAAAGACTAATGCCCTGTTTGAAGAGTACAAAGGTAAAACAAAACTACAGCCTTAGTGTATAGAATCAGTCGTGTGTGTTTATGAAACCTTTTCAGGTGAAATGCAAGCATAACTCAGGATCATTGTTCAAGAGTATTTCTTGCATTTACAGCCATTCCATTTTCCTCATTTGTGTTCTGTACAACTGTGATAGTGTTTAAAGGTAGTTACATAATGGATGGGACCAGTTGTTGCAGGGAATTTCTGAGTAGAGCTGCCAATTACAAAGGAAGTTTATCTTGTCAATCAATCATGAAAAACTCACCCCCTGTAAAATGCTGTGGTCTCTATTATAATATCTTTGACATTTATTTTGTAAAATATCCATATTCTAAGAATTGCGATATTTAAATTCATTGTAGTAGATTTATGCTGTAGTTAGAAGATGAAATACTGTATTATGTTTTGGAAAAATGATTTACTGTATTGCTTGAAAGTCTGGTTTTTTGTTAGTGCAGGATACAGTAATATCTCTGTTAGCCAGAATCCTTCAAACCCAGAACTCTGCGATAGCCGGAATTAAATTTTTCTCGGAAAATCATTTCCAAAGCCAGAATTTTCCGGAAAATTCCTGCTTTGGGAAAAATTTTCCGAGGGGCACATTCTCTGCAAAATTCTGAGAACATTTTTCCAGTACCCGGAAAATTCCGGGCCTGGGGGATATTTTTCCGGGTTTGAGAGATGATACAATGCACAATTTCTGGAACTTCCGAGAAAACTTTTCCATTACCCAGAAAATTTGGGGGATGGGGGATTTTTTTCCGGTTTTGAGAGATGAAATATAGTCAGTCCCCGACTTACGACGGGGTTGGGGACTGACGACCAGGTCGTAAGTCGAAAATGCGAAAATAATACATAGAAAATCTAAAATGGGTGTCTCTTTTTGTTCTCAGCACCACGAGAACTCGCTTGCCAGCCATTTTAAAGGGAATTACAAACAAAAATTTTTTCAGTACAGTGCGATCACTAACGTCGGGACTCAAAAATACGTAATTTGAAAAAAAAATTGTACGACTGAGGCAGTCGTAAGTCGAGTAGGTCCTAAGTCGCGGAGTATCTGTAATGTATCATTCTGGAACTTCCGAGAAAATTTTTGTTACCTAGATGATTCCGGGGATGAGGAAATCTATTTTTTTTTCTCCAGCTTTGAGAGAGTCGTCTCGTTACCCGGAAATCTCTCATTCCTGGGAAGTGCTCTGCACAAATTGTTCCGGCTGATGGAGATATCACTTTTATACGAGTTGAAATAGAATTAAGTGGATATTGTTTTGACAATTACGTGAGCTTCTGGATAGGGAAACAAGGATTCAAGATAATTATTGGTTCTTGATAGGACTGGGAAAAGTGTTAAAAGTTTATGGGAGCCAGAGTTGCTTGGTAGCTGATTTTAATTGTTTGTAATTTTAGTATTCATTTTCCTGTGTTGCAACTTATGCTGTTAATGATGGATAGTTTAATAGGTAAGACAATTTAAAGGTAATTGTGACTTATCTTATTACTGTATTTAAGTTTTTATAAGAATTACATTGTATAAAGTTTACAAGGAAGGAAGACAGTACTATTTTGTCCTAATACAAATAAACCTCAATAATCAGGCAAAATTTCCGAAATTTCTAATGTATTACAATACTTACTTAAAATCCTAGCACAATATTTAAGTATTCCCCCCACCCCAAATTTAATATTTAGTTAAGCACCTAAAAAGTCTGCAACTCTTGATGTACATTACAGTCTAGTAGTTCCTGTTGTCCAGTACCTCAGATGACCATGGTTTCCCAGTCTTTGAGTTTAGAATGGTGTGTATAGTGAAGACATCATTGCATTGTGAATTCTTGCTCACACAATGGCTTCTTATAAGAGCACAGCCTAGGAATAGATGCATTGCTTCCAGATTAAGGATAGGGTGATTTTAAATACTTAATTTTATAAAGGGTACGTAAAACAACATCTGTATATTTAAGCATTGTTATGCTACCATCCTAGGCCCCGGTACTGTACATATTACAATTATAAAAAGTTAAAAAACCAGCAACTGTATGTTCCCAACCATGTCAGATTATTGAGGGTCCACTACAGTGTAATGTTTTAAAATTGGTTGAACGTCAGAAGCTGGTATATTATCTCGTGGTTGATGGAAAGTGAACCATTCAGTTTCAGTGGACATAAGGTTAAAACAAGGTTCTGCCCACGTGGATCTGGCTTAATTCCTGTCCTTCATTTTGATTTCTCAAAATATTGTAACTTATGCAAAACTTGAGGCTAAGATACCGGTAGTCAGAGTTTGTCGGATATCTTAGTTTGCCTCATTAACTTAACAGTGGATGAACATACTGTTCATATTTTTCAGTACCTCCCATTATAGATCCCAGAACCCTACTCAGATAATCCTTGGTAGAACCCAAATTGAAAGAAATGCAAATTGAAGAAATCCCAAAAGATCACAAAGTTTTAGGGGTGTGTGTAACTACAGTATTTCATACTTTTTCTTAATGCTTAAAAAATGTCAACCAAAAGGCTGACATTATTGGCAGAAGCGGCAAAATTTGTCTGACACTTAAAAAATTCTTCAAGATGTGTCCTGTATTTTTACTGTTGTACCAAGCTGTTTTGTAGAATGACTTACCAGTTTTATTTTATTTTTTCAGATTATATCCATATCACTAGAATGAACAAACAAAGTAATACCTGGATGATTGGCTTATAATCCAAATGCCAATTAATTATGTAGGTTTTGATGTGATCTAAGAAGTGCTATCCTTACACTCCCTTTGTATTCAATAGGGTATTTTAATTCATTATGTCCTCACCTTTCCACCCAAATTTATTATAATGCAAAATTACATGGAATAGTTCAATTAAATTATTTTTTTATTTATTTTGAGCATCTTGGTTTGCCTGATTAACTGTTTCAAGATGTTTGATTTTCATACATTTTTATAATTTTGTGTCAATTCTTTAGCTATGACATTTTACAGTTGGTGTCAGCATATGTTATACACTGAAACAAACCCATTTAAGCTTGCATGTAAGTAGCTGAAAATGCAGTTGATGATGCATTAGGTAAGAGAAATGGGAAATAACATGCTTTGTAACAAGGACTCTTGGAAGCTTTTTTTAGTACATTACTGTAACTTGGTTGTTTATTTTCTTTAACCTCGCATAATAATTTATTATGTTTGTCATAATGCCCGTCTAAAGCTTTTTCCAAACTTTTTTTTTTCACTCCCATGTTCATTTCATAATGATTGGTTATCAGCAGTTATTATAAGAATGACTTAAAAACAGTTGGTGTTGTACCTTTCATTTTGTGTAAAATAATATTTTGAACTAAAGTTAACTTGAAATGTATATTGCCTCTCATTGCCAGCAAACTGATGTTTTATGTAAAACCCTTTTTATAGTAATCACGTAAATGGTCTCCTCTTTCTTTTTACTTTTATTTTAAAGAAGGCTTTGTTTTAATGCAGAATTGTGTATTATATAATAAAAATTTAACTGCAAGACATTTTATGATTACTGTGTAATTTTGTTTACCTTGATTTTCACAAGAGAAAGAAATGATCCTGCACCAATGTGCAAACCTTTAAACTGCCTAAATCTGATGTGTCAATGTCTAATGGGCTCAGCAGTTGAATGGTTACAGTGCTCACCTGTTAAATGGTCACTGTTTCATGTCTGGGACATCCTCAATCAATCTAGCTATGACTGCTTACAGTTGGGAAGGTGAAGGTAGGCAACTGCTATGGTTTCCACATTTTTTGTTTCCCTCATAATTTTCCATGCTTATATGGGTTAGCTGCAGTTACCTGATTGGAGCTCCCCATGTTGCACAGTCACTTGTAGGTTTTTAACTCTAAGGTCATTTCTTTAAATCCCCCCACTCCCCCCATATCATTCTTCTACCCTCCACATTTAGGCTCGTGCACCTCTTGACCCAAATGGCTTTTCTTCTCTCCACATGCTCAAACCATCTCAGTTGGCCTCCATGCAGGGCTTTACCGATTCTCTCTGAGCAAGGCCTTCTGTCTTTGTGTCATTATACCTCCACCACACCATTCTCATTTCAAATTTCTCACTCTTGCTTATGTAATCCTCTTTAACTGCCCATGCTTCATTGTCATACAACATCACTCCAACATAATGTACATTCTTCCTTTCACTTGAATGGAAGGTATGTATAAATAACGGCAGCAGCTCCCTAGCAAATTTCCTCCTGTCACTTCTGACTCGTGCAACTGATCAGGCTTTAGCACCTCCACCAACACCGATCAAGTCACCAGGTACTGTAATAGGACTCCTTGATACATATTCCCAATGTTGAGTTTCTTTAGCCTTGCTGTGGACACATGGTTACCTGCACATACAGAGAGAACACTTAGTCAGTAACATACACAGCAGTGTTGCCGCTTAGTTCACGTTGGCCAGTTGTCGTACGTCACTTAAGAGAAAACATGTAAAATTATTGAGTAACTGAATTAAACAAGAAATAAGTAGACAATATTCAAAGACGATATTTATTGATATTGAAATACGTTTTATTTTGGTATGGAATAAAAAAGTCGTAAAAAGGTTTAGAAAAACATAAATTTGTCGCAAAATGTGCATTTATTTCCCCATTTTGTAAAGAATACAAATGTAATAGACTACTGTAGATATACATGGTATTTACAATTAATCATTATGATTTCTTGCAAACAAAAATCAAATTTTCACTTGGCTCGAATGAAACACATCCTCCACATTTGTGAACCATTTCAGATGAAATGATTAAAGATGTTAAAGTCAGTGTAGAAAGAATATTTCTTTCCTTAGTTTTGGTCAGATTCACCTTGGAAAACATTCTTTCTACATCAACATTTGATGTGGGCAACGACAATATCTTCAGAGCAAAGTATGGCAGCTCACGGAAATATGGTTCTCCAAAATCATATTTCGTACTTGACATTTCCTTGTAGAATAGCTGTGTATTTCTTTGATTTTTCATCTAGTATGGAAATCTTATGTTGTCAATGGTTCTCCACTCATTATCCAACTGCTGTTTGTTCGTGGGAGATAGTCTAGGGAAAGCGTTCATTGAAGGCATTATCACCCTCGACTGCTCATTTAAAAAATTTTCTACTGAAAATACAGAACACATCTGTATACTTTTACTTTTATCCTCTTCACCACTGATCGGCTCGTTAGCCGTTTGGGCGATCGGTCACCTCTCTGATTACTTTTTTTTTTATCCTCTTCACCAAAAGATCGGCTCGCTAGCCGCCCGGGCGATCGGTCACGTCTCTGTTACGCACTGTTGGCAAGTACTGGGCATGCACCGGCTCCTGAATGCACCTGAACCCGCTCCAGTGTTGGTCAAGTCTGGTCTTGAAAGGCAGTGTTGGTCAAGTCTGGTCTTGAAAGGCAGTGTTGGTCAAGTCTGGTCTTGAAAGGCAGTGTTGGTCAAGTCTGGTCTTGAAAGGACTCACACTCGGTGCCGTCACAACACTTTCTGGTAGATTGTTCCAAGAGTTCACAACTCTCACTCCGAAAAAGTTTGCCCTCACAGTTTTCTGGACTTGCGGCTTCTTCAATCTTGAGCTGTGACCCCTTGTGGGGCGAGCGTCCGCCAGCTCCAAGTAAGGTCACTCAACTGAGTAGTGCCCCTTGAGATGCTTCTACACCTCAATTAGGTCACCCCTTGCCCGTCTGTAGTAAAAGCTAGGCAAGTGCAGGCGCTCCAACTTTTTTTTTTAATTTATTTGCAAGATATAATCATAAATTACCTGCACCTATTCATCACATGTTCTATCATGTTTTTCTGTCCATATACTCTTCAGACTGGAGGAGACCATGAACTTCTATCCCAAGGTATACGTGATTAAGGGGGGTGGAATTCTGTGTTGTCTTCAGGATCTATATTTGCTATACTTGAAATCCTGTTCACTCCATCTCTCTTCATGTAACTCCACAATACACCACGGTAAAGATCACTGCATCTTTTATGCAATACTTGTATTGAAGGTTTTTGACGTTGGAAAAGAAGCTTTAAGTAATTAAACTTTGGCAAAATATAGTTGAGATTGTGGAAGTATAAGCTTTCTAGAATAGATGAAATTGTGTGAAATTTTTCCTCCATACTTATGCTGGTAAAATATAGTTTCAAAGGTTCCCATAGCTCTATCAGTCTCGCAACTGCCATGTGATAAGGAAAAATTACGTGAATGTATGCTAAAAACTATATATCATTGAAGAGACTTGTATGTAATTTCCGGAACAAATTAGTTACTATTTTATTTAACTTTAATAAATACATCTTCTATTCTTCATTTATTTTATATTTTCCTCCTTAAAACATGTGTGAACTTATTGTTTGCACTCTCTTTAACTATGAATTCGCAGTTTCCCCTTCGAACTTCGCGCGCTTTTTTAGTTCACTTAGCAGACGAGAATGGTATACACCGGCAACATTGATACACAGTGTATGCGTGTGTGTATACATATATTTTTTCTTCATAAAATCAATAAAAATATTAAAGATTAAAAAAAATTGGATCTCTGAGGCAACTGTTTCGTTTGCCTCAGGATAAATCCAGCACTGGGTGTTGAAAATTTTATATAAGTTGGCAACTTCTAAATATCAACCATTATTTTTTAATAATAACCTCGAAAGTGTAGTACATCAGATATTGTTAATTAATACTATATATTCAATCAATTTGATATATGAGAATAAACAGGATAAAAAGTAAAAGAATGAGGTCTACCAAATTGATGCAACGCTAAAAACACTATTTAAAATATAGCTAAGGATTTTTTTTGTATTGGAAGTACCTGTACCTGTATTATTGTACGATGTTAAAAGAATACCAAAAACAAATTTTTTTTAAACACGACATAACCAACTTAACTAATCTTTCTTAACAATCCTAGGTGGAGCTTTTCTTTTTGTAATTTTATTTTATGACATTTGATTTAGTCTACCTTAAATAAAACAAATTTTAAATAAATCAGTACGGCTTGTGGTCGCGGTACACATTTAACATTAGTTAGTGTTAGTTTGCCCTGTGCGGTCAGAAGTACAGTAGGTGTAAGTTAGTTTCTTCTGGAAAACTGTATTGTTTGCTTGACATTCTCAAACTGTAGAATTAGACGTGGAGAATATATCAGCAAAGTAATTAACATATTCAGTATTTATTTTCCAGTTTTCAGAAATGTACTGATCCAATGAATGTTCCTTTGGCTGTAGTGTGACTTTGTTTATCACTTTTATAACAGTGCAGAAGTAGAATCGTCATACATATTCACGTTAGTACGGAATGTGGATAGTCAGTGCAGGTATTATACAAGCACAAACAAACAGTAGGTAGATGCAACTAGGGGTAACCTAAAAAAACAAAAATGCTAAAAGCCAATTTTTGTTATCCCAACACGTGAAATCAATTTATGGTATTTATTTAGCAATTATCGTAGTTGATTATAACCAATTTTTTGTATTATTTTCCTTAGGACATAGCGCGCCCGAAAGTTATAAACTACCGACACATTTAGATCTCACTACTCTGAGCATTTTGAACCTCATATATTGTACGTATACATGGCGGAAATGGATATTAGCGACCAAATTTTATTTAATTGATTTTACGTAGGTTTCAGTCTTTGTCTTTGTGAGGAGATGTTATTGCCGCATCCCGCATGAGCAATATTGACTGACGTCATCCAGCCGTAACCAGTGATGTATCGATATCGTCACGCGAGTTTTTTCGACAAATCACATTTGATTATTTTCAAAGGAAGCAGCCTGGGTAATTTCATTTACCAGTCTCACAATGGCCATGGTGGAGGTTGGTTGTTATTTGTGCTCCTACGATTATTTTTAAGTTTATTGCCGAGTTTTACGAGAAAGACGATCATTCTATGCAATTCTTAAGTATCCCTGGTCCTTCCATTTCTAACTAAGGTATTATACTTTCGGACATGGCGCACCCCAAAGTTTTTAACTCCTGAAACATTTGTGTTAGTTTAAGGTAGGCCTACCGGGGGTCCGGGGGTGAATCCCCCGGCTAGAGGTGACGTTAGGTTTTGTTAGGTTAGATGACTCGTTTTTGTTTCTCTCCCACCCAAAAAACCCAATTTCCCAGGCTCTCCCCCATTATTGTTGGAGTGGGGGCAAAAACGAGCAATTTCCCCCAAAAATGAAGGTCAGATTCGTTTGGAACACATCAAGATACACTGGAAAAACATATTGGTCAACCCCTAGGGACTCGTGTCATAAAGTAAAAATTTACCTATTTTATTATGTTTCTGTACTATGGAATGGTAATTGATTGATTGTAGTAATTACATCCCTGGAAACATACTATGGAATGGTATTGCAGGTTAAATAGGATTTTTTTTTTTTTTTAGGCACAGGCTGGTGCCACTATAGCGTGCTGTCTACTGGGACATTTACACTAAAGCGTGCGGTCTACTGTGACATTTACACTACAGCGTGCGGTCTACCTGGGATATCTACACTGCAGGCTGCAATTTAGTATTATCATATAGTATTATTTATTATATAGTAGAGTTTTATGATAAAAAACCCAAAATAGTGATAAATAATTTTTTAATGATCATCATATAAAGAAAACATATAAAGATGTTGAATAGCATAATGTTAATGACATAAACTTGTTATCATATTCTTTGTAAATGATAAACCTAACCCCACCCCCTTTTATAAGGTTGGTTAGGGTCCTGGTGTTCAGGTAGTCAGGTCAGGTCGGGTCCGTAGACTACGGAAGATATGGGAGGATATGAGAAGCACGGCCGGCCAGGCCTTGATCCAGAACTTGTGTGCGTCCATGCCTAACAGGCTAAATTGCTTCATTGACATAGGGGGTGCCTGCACTAAATATTGATAGAAATAATATGACAATCACAGATTACACGTGTTTACCTATCATAGGTAAGGTTAGATTAGGTTAGGTTATTTGAACATATTTTATGTGAGAATCAATGAATGCAATTCCTGTGTTTATATACTGTACTATGGTTGTAATAATTATATACCCCATCTTCCATCTGCCATGAATATCAACCTCGTCTTGCACACCAAAAATGTGTTTACCTTAAAATAATGACCATTTTACTGCATATCATTAACCTATGCTAGAACCTTATCAGCTTGTCAAAGACGTGACTGTGTGTTTACGTCTGTTACACTAATAGTATAATGATAAGCATTCACTCATAGGCCTTTATATTGCCAATACCAATTGGCAATGACAATTGCTTTTAATATTAATTCGATTATTTTGTGTCTGCTCTATTTGCATCTTGTAACACATTGTACACACAAACACACTGAAACACCTAATGGTAAATACTATCTACAGAGTAACTAGTAACTCAGGAAGCCAGGGCTACCAACATCCACTTTGACTAATAATTGTTTTCAGAATTCTGGGTTCAGTGTGTCATACTGTAGGAACCTGTAAAGGTGCATAATAATATTTTGCTGACTGTACATTGGCTGGCTGCTGCATTATTCAGCGCATTTTGGACAAGGAAGAAGCAGCCGCTGTCATTTTTAGGGTTCACAGTGTTTTTGTTTCATCTGTAAAGTGTCTGAGATGTAATTCAGTGTCAATACCGTGTAGATTGCAATGCATGGTACTGTAATAAGGGGCGGATACTGACGAAGACACCACTTCCTCATTCAAGTCACATCACTCTATCCTCCTGTATCTCTTACTTAAGGTAAATTTCTTATGCACTAGGGTTTAGGTTAGGTTAGGTTTTTTATTATTTGTTTTTCATTGTTTTACCTTCCTTTTTCGATGGCAATGAATGTCATATTTGTATTTAACATGATGATTTACATTAGAAAAACCCATTTTCAATATTCAGTTGCCTAGTGTCATTTTCTAAATATTGACCTTTAGTTTTTTAGTTTTTATCTATCTATGATCATAAGGTGTCTTAATAATCGTTTCGGTCATCTGGGGAATCTTAGGAATTTAGGTTAGGTTAGGTTAGGTTAGATAGAGTTTCTGGGTTCTGTGACTATGTTAGGTTAGGTTAGATCAAAATCATTCAAAACACATCAAAAACCATCAGAAAAACATAGGGATGACCAAAACAATAATTTTACCCATAAGGTATGGTAGGTTTCTTTGGTTGGTTAGGTCAGGTTCTATTAGGTTCTGTGCATTGTCATATCATAAAATTGAAAAAGGGTTTTTGGTGTAAGCCATCTGCTCCAGGATTACCAAGTGTTTCATATACCACTCAAACGCTTCCAGTGACCATTCCCTACGTATGAACACTTCCAATGACTGTTAAGATTACTATATTATTTGTTGTGGATAAGATGAACCAACCTAACTTACCTATCCTAGGGTGGTCCATTGCATTGTTTTAGGTTAGGTTAGGTTTGGAAAGGATGTTGGGAAGTGTTTGGTCACTTTGGTTCCCGTGTTGGAAAGTATTTGTCAACAGTTCAAGTTTCACAAATGATGTCATGGTGGACAGGGCAGAATTATTTATAACAAGAAATGTCGAAAAATAAAATTACGTTAATTGCAAATCCTCTTCATCTTTTGGGATTTCTTAAGGTAGTCAAGGAAAAAGTATGTTACATAGAAATTATTTGAATAATTAAAACATAGGATTCATGGTAATGAGGTACCATGCCTAACAAAAAGTCTCTGTAGAAGAAAACTTGCTTCATATCTCAGGAATAGAAATAAATGGTGAAGTAATTGCAACTTCCTTACTTTTTATTCTTACTGTAGAAGTCTCCAGCAAGTGAGGATGATGTTAAAACAAGTGTTTGGAGTGACCACCACGAGGAGTTTACAATGGTTGCTGACTCCTGTTGCCTCCTCTAAAACTATCAACTCTTTTAGGTAAATTTTAGTGTCTGTAGATATTTGAAATGCTTCTAAAGCAATGTTACTGTACTTAACATTTTTGTAGGTTTGACAGTTGAATGGATACAGCATTTGTCTCCTGTCCTTATGGTCGATGGTTCATGCATGGGACATCCACAGTTCACCAAGCTGTGAATGGACACTTAACTTTATATTTGGAGAAGAGAAGGCAGTTGAGTCAAGTGTGAGCCACGTTGCCACCTTTTGTACTAAAATAGCCTTGGTCTACAGTGTTGTGAAATTTTGAAGTAATTTGCCAATGAATGCTGTGAAGACAGTGAGAGTGAGTTCATTTTAGACCAGACTTGATCAACACTGGCATCCAATGGTCCCCAACCTGTACATCAGTAATAAGCATTTAAAAATACTGCAACAATAGCAGAAACTTGTCTTAAGAAATAAGAAGGATATCAGAAAGGTTAGTTTGTTATGAGAAAAGAAATAGATGATTACAATTGCTTAAGTATATTGTTTTTCATTATCAGCAGCACTACTACTGACAGTCAGCAACCCAGCACTATTAGCACTCAAAAGTCATCGGCTGGGCATCCTGCTACCAACAGTGTGCGTGATACGGATACTGCTGGTATATCAAGTACTTTAAGTTCACAAGGATACAGCAGTAGCAGCAGTTCAAGTTCAGATGAATACAGCAATGGCAATTCAAGTTCAGATGAAAACAGCAAGAATGAGAATAGTAGATCAAAATCTACATATATTGAAGAAGAGGTAGCAAAGTTTAGAGCAATGGCAGACTCTTGGTGGGACCTACAAGGGGATTGTAAACCTTTACATTCTCTCAATAGATTAAGGTAGATAATTAAGCTTTTTATGAGTTATCTGATGCTATGTAATTTATATTAACACAATTGGCAATTCATAATGAAATAGAATTTTATATTTTTTTGGTATTTCCAGTATTGTGCAGTATTCGGTTTTTTTTACTGAATCACTTGTCAAAATTACATTACAGTATTTGTATCAGAGAATTATTCATAGTTTCATGTCTGACTTTGGTGATTCACTCATGGTCAAACAAGTTCTGGTTGAAAATCCAAGTTCTGAGGACCCTGATTAGTGACTGGAAGTACGTACAGTACAGTAATCTCTAAATGAGACCTGATGGACAGACAAGTCAGCAGTGAAGGCTGTGAGTCTTTGTTACCATTATAACATTTGTACTCATCAGTCCTCATTTATTTAATTACAGTATAGAACACCATTTCTGGGTCTACCCCAAACTGGGTATAAGCTCCCTACTTACCTCTGTTCCTGATGGAAGGTGTGTTACCCCTCCAATAATTCTAGCCTTTTTCTCATGGTAGTTTTTGTATTCAGCAAGTCTCTGGAGATGACAGGAAGATATAAACTACTACTTTAGACTTGTCTGTGCTTACATGAGTCGCCCAATCCAGGATCAATCCCTTGTGTTTCTTTCAGTACCATAGCACAATGTACATTTTTGCATTTAAGGGTTTCCTTGATTCGAGAGGGCTTGGTGCAGTCACGAATTACTAAGCAGGAATACATCGATGGCCCTAGACCATTAACAGGACTGAAGATTCTTGATGTAGGATGTGGAGGAGGCATTTTGTGTGAGGTAAGAAAGCATATTCATTGGTCATTCAGTTGTTATAAAATGTAGAATATGATGGAGATGTGATTGGACAAGGTGGAGGTATAAATAGATAAAATGGACATATGATTGGACAGAATGGAGGTATGATTGACAAGAGGGATGTATTATTGGATAAGATGGATGTATGATTGGAAAAGATGAACATATGATTGGACAAGATGAAGTATTGCCAAAGAAAGAAAAATGACAGCATAGTAAGCCGATTGTGGATGAAGAATGTTTGGTAAAACACTGACATTATGCAGTAATATGGTGAATGGTGTCCTATTTATTGGAAAGTTACTGTACAACATAGGAAAAATAACACAAGGTAATGATATATAAATATGGACACCATTTGCTGATTAAGGATACTGTACAGAAAACATAATACCAGTACAGTGACCCCTCCGTTAACGAACTCAATCCGTTCCAGAAAGTCGTTCGTTAACCGAAAAGTTCGTTAACCGAAAAGTTCGTTAACCGAAAAGTTCGTTAACCGAAACCATTGTTTCAATGGGTTTTTGGGTAATTGGTTCCAGCTCACCGAAAATTTCCTAAATTCCACAAAAATGGTAGAAAAGTTCACTTACTTTGAGGTGTGTATGTAGAAGGCTCCTGGATGATGATGATGATGATGGGATTTAGAATGGGGGTGGAGGAGAAGGAAGAAGAGAAGGCATTGGGGTGGAAGAGAAGTCACCCCATGGCGCCATTTCACCCATAAAATTTTAGCTCTCTGGTGTAATTCAAGATTATTTTCTTTAAATCAACACTGCAATAATTTGCTTGGAAACACAGAAAAAAGCATTTAGTTGGAGAGTCTCAAGCAAGATGTTACCTCCAGTGAAAACAGAGAGAGACTAACTCCTGTTTGCTGTGTTAAGAGGTTGGATGCCGCGCATTAAACTAGTCACTTTACCTTCAATTATGTTCAATAATTGTTAAAATGACTAAAAAATTGAATATTAAACTTTTAAAATTATTGAATAGTATAAACTTCTTGATATTTACTAAAATAGTAAATTTAAGCCCTAGAACCGATTAATGTATTGGCGGACTGATACTAAAGCTGGTTGCCCGGTCAGTGCAAGCGAAAACATGTTGAGGTTGGTTCGTAAGAACTTCGTTAACCGAATTTGTTTTCGTTAACCGAATTGAAGATCCTTATGGAAGGCAGTTCGTTAATCGAAATTACGTTAACCGAGGTGTTCGTTAAACGAGGGGTCACTGTACAGTGTATTGAGGATGATGATATCTAATTGCATGAGGGTTGGTGAGCTACTGATAATACTACCATACTAATCTTATAGACTATTTAGAGTAAATTTACCTGGTATTTAATTATACAGTTTCATGTAATTTCTCATGTTTTTTTGTTAATATGATTTTTTTTATATAAGCTGTTAATAACTACAGGTTGTACCTCTCTAGTCTGGCATTCTGTGGTCCAGAAACTCCCGTGGTCCGGAACGATTTTAGTTTGTCCAATAGGTAGATAGGCAGCTTTTTTTTCTTTTTTTTCTTATCTGAATTATTATTACAGGAGTATTAAATTTTTGCCCCTCAGGCCCCAATGTGGGTCAGTGACCTATGCCCAGGTGGGCTAATCCCCTTAAAAAAAAAAAAAACACAGCCGCGGGAAATTAAGGTTTGTTTACATCCGGCAGTTCGGCTGCTCTCTCCCTCACTCTCTCTGTTTGTCTATACAGAGTACAACATTTAACCCTTCAATATATATGAGCAGTAAATAAGTGTTGCTTTCATATTCTTATGTAGAGTAATGACGATATGTTTTCACATGAGCGCACTTACATACGCGCAGTCTCACTTTTTTTTACCATTAATGGTTAGCTACTTATATTGTTCCATTTATTAACATTAAATAACATTACAGGTACTTCAAACAACCATATTAATTTTTTTACATTAATTTTACTACAGCTAAAATCAAGGTCTTATTTTCTTGTTTTATATGTAGAACCAATCAGTCACTGGTTTCGTAAGCTTTAACATAAACAATGCCGGCAGCCGTCTCGTCTCCTCTAATATTCCACGTATTATTAATAAATTGTATTGTTAATTTTGCACACACACACATTAATTCAATATAAACAAATTCAGAAACATTAATTAAAATATATATGAACAGTAAATAAGTGTTGCTTTCATATTCTTATGTAAAGTAATGACGATATGTTTTCATGTGTGCGCATGCGCACTTACATACGCGATCTCTCTTTTTTCTTTACCATTATCGTTAGCTACTTCTATTGTTCCATTTATTAACATTGAATAATATTACTTAAAACAACCATATTAATTTTACTACAGCTACAACCAAGGTCTTATTTTCTTCAGTTTTATATGTAGAACCAGTCAGTCACTGGCTTTGTAATCAACGAAAACACTGCTGTGTCATTTCCTCGTGTGTTTCAATATTCTACGTATTATTAATGAATTGTATTGCTCATTTTGCACACGTAAACATTAATTCAATAAAAAAGACATTCAGTAATAAACAATAATGAATCTTTTGTACATAAGAGAAATGACGCTGTTTACACGATTATGCACGTCGTCTGCACGTTGGCGGGCCGTTCAAACCCGTCGAAATTCAAGTTTCCGCCGTCAAAATTTTTTTTTATTTATTTTTTTGTGTGTTCCAATAAAATACGTTAAGAATTAAAAACTCGCGAAATTTGAGAAGCTACTATACAACATTTAACCCTTCAATATGTCTTCAAAGAGACCATGATGCAGAGAAAGTGGTGCTAGTGCTTTCAAGCATAAGCACAAGTCACTATCTATCCAGGAAAAGGGTGAATTTCCATGGTCCGGCAATTTCCATGGTCCGGCACCGGTCAGGTCCCGAGGTTGCCGGATTAGAGAGGTACAACCTGTATTAGAATTATTGGATAATTAGATTTACAGGGGATCCCGGGTTACGAATGGGCTCCGTTCCTGAGGACATTTTTAAGTTGGAACACATGTGCATACCGTACTTACAGAACAATGTTTAAAATCCCACTATATCATAGCCTAAGTCCTTACTGTATATACTGTACATCTAAAATCACTTAATTTAAGAGAAAAGGAGAAATACAGTAAATGAGAGTAAAAAATAAGTCATCAGGGAAATAAAATATGTAGTCATCCCTTGGTTATAGCGCACTTGGTTATCGCGATTTTCGTTATCACGCCTCCATCAAAATCTGCACACCTGCTGTTATAGCGCATTTTTCAAGCCGAGAATTTTTTTATCACGCATTTGCCTCCAGGTGTTTTCATCCATTTGCTTCACCTACATCTATTGAGGATAAAATCTTTCACCTACAATTTGACAATAACACATTTGCTGTAATCAGACATATCTAAGTTGCCTCAACAATTGCAACCCCAGTTGCAATTTCAAATTCTGTGTCATTACTAAGGAATAACGAAGTCATGGGTGCACTCTAAGATTGAGAGAAAACGAAGGACTCAGGCTTCCTGAAGCAATGAGAAAATGGACTCCTCAGACGGGGGACTCAAATAAAGAAAGCATAGCTACATGTTTTGTGGACTACAGTATTGAGCATACCCTTTTCATCACTTTGTAATAAACCTCGCCATGCCTATGTGTGTTTCTGATACTTACCATAACATTATCTATATCTTTAGTGGGTCAAATGGTCATAAAATTGGGGTTGGGTCTTGGGTGCCTAGAACCAATTGGAATAAATCCCATAGGTTCTGTACTTTCGTTATCGCGTTTTTCGTTATCACGCACTCGGCGCGGTCCCAATTAGGCTTGATAACCAAGGGATGACTGTACTGTAAATTTCAAGTTTAACCCCGTTTGTAACGCCTGGCGTTCGTAAGTCAGACGTTCTTAAGTCGGGGACCCCCTGTACTACTTCTTCATATACAGTATAGAATTAAGAAGTTTGGTGTAATACTGTATCTTACTATTTTATAGCCCCTAGCAAGGTTGGGAGCAAGAGTTGTTGGTCTGGATGCTGCAAAGGAGAATATTTCTGTTGCCAGACTGCATGCTGACAAAGACCCAAGAGTTAGCCAAAATATTGAGTGAGCCTGAGTATAACCTTTCTTTTGTTGTTTCAGTATCTATAGATTTATTGTGTACAAGGGAGTGATATACTCGAGACAGGGACCATTCAAAATTTTTGCCTTTATGGTCCACCTAAAGATTACCTCCCCAGATAGTTTTTGGGTGGTTAAACTTAAGTCTGCTTAAATAGGTGAGCACTTGAGGAGCTAATCTCCAGGTGATTCGTAAAGGATAAATTTGTGAATGATTTCGTTCTCGGTTTTGACTACAGCACTGGTAGAGTACGAGGAGACTTTTGAGTTTATCCATTAAGTCAGTTGGCTACAATCCAGGGCAAACAATAATATAAATAACTGACTTTAATTTATTTAGTTCAGCTTTCTGCTCACATCGCCCACTATTGATATGGGTCTGCCAAGTGGAAGATTCCCAGTTAAAGCTTGAGAGCTAATCAAGTCTTGGTGCTGCACTAGTTTGTGCACACACCTTTTCTTGTTTCACATTGACTAGAGTAAATTTCCACAAGGCCTCACTCCAGTCATCTTACAGTTTGAAGTAGATTATTTTTGGACAGCGCCACTTTATGAACTGTTGTACATTGTGCTTACACCCAATAATTAACACTACAGCATGCCCTGACAATTCGCAGTCCTTGGTTATTTGCGGATGGCACCCTGGATGTACTCAAGAATGTCTGTGGGTAGTTTTAAAGTTGCCGCCATTTTCGCGGCCGGGACAGGGAGCCATTCGTTCTAAAGACAGTTATTTCTTTTACCTGCATTGTATGTGTGTGTGTCTCGGACCAAAGCTGATACCTTCTGCAAGAAGAAAACGGCGGCCCAGCGGAAACTTTGCAATGTAAAGAACGACTGGTTTAAAAATAAAGCATGTGAAACACAAAAATTTGCAGATCAGCACAAGATGGGCCAATCACTTGTGGCACAGCCCCCTCCGCTCATCCAATGGTAACTACATAATTAAAGACGAGGAAAGCCTCCTTCAGTGTTGGAAAGAGCACTACCATTCACTGATCAACCAAAACACCAATGTGGATGTCCTGACTACACAGCAGGTCTCTCAGCATCCAGAGCTCACCAACCTCAGCTATCCTCCATCCCTAGATGAGGTAGTTACTGCCATCAAACAGATGAAAAATAACAAAGCCTCAGGGCCTGTTGGAATCCCAGCTGAAGTGTAAAAAGCAGGAGGACTTCTGCTTACCAGCCGTCTTCACTCTCTCCTGGAGAATATATGGGAAAAGGAGAAAATCCCACAAGCTCTTAAAGACGCTTCCATCATCAATATTTATAAGAACAAGGGAGATCGGTCAAACTGTGGCAACTAGCGTGGGATCTTGCTGCTGTCCCAGAATCCCAATGTGGCTTTAGACCATCACGTGCCACCACTGACATGATCTTTGCTGCCCACCAGATACAGGAAAAGTGCAGAGAACAGTTTCGTGACCTGGCTTTCATCGACCTAACCAAGGCCTTCAACTCTGTCAACAGGGAAGCCCTCTGGTGCACTCTCAGCCGTTTTGGCTGCCCACCAAAATTCATCGCCATTGTGAGGCAACTCCACGATGGCATGAACAGCAGTGTCCTGCACGACGGCACCCAGTTTGAGTTCTTCTCCATCCAAACTGGGGTTAAACAAGGGTGTGTACTGGCACCAACTCTCTTTTCCTTTTTCTTGGCTTTTTTGACTTACTCATGCTAGTGCCAATTTAGCCGGTGGGGTGAACATTGAGTACCGGATGAAGGGTCTTATCAACAGACGACTCCAGGCAGGAACAAAGGTGTCAGCAGCTTCCATTACTGAGCTTCAGTATGCAGACAACCTCACCCTTGTCACTCAGACTGAACGTGACCTACAGGAGATCCTAACACCTACGCAGATGTGTATGCACACTTTGGCCTTGAGGTGAATGTACGTAAGACTCAGATTCTCTCTCAGCCTGCCCCTGGTTCAGCCACACCTCCACCACCCATCCAGGTTAAAATTACTACCATCTCTAATGTTCCCCACTTTCGGTATATCAGCTCCCACCTGTCCACCACCATGGACATCGATGAAGAGATTCAGCATTGGATCAGATGTGCATCTCAAGCTTTTGGAGGACTCCGAAACCGTGTCTTCAGCTGTAGGGAGCTGAAATTAGCCACAAAGTTGCACGTATATCGAGCAGTGGTCCTCCCCACCCTGCTGTATGGCAGCGAGACATGGATCACACACAGGAGGCACTTCAAGACACTTGAAAACTTTCACCAACGTAGTCTACGTTCCATCATCCGAGTTCGCCGGGAAGACAAGAGTACAAATGCCAGTACAGGTTGACATTCCCTTATCCGAAATCCTTGGCGCCAGATGCATTTCGGATTTCGGAAATTTTCGGATTTCAGAATGGTTAGGTTAGGTTTTTTTTTTATATATACAGGGATCAAACCACCCGGGCACAGGTCACTGACCCACATTGGGGCCTGATGGGCCCCAATAATAATAATAATAATAATTCATAGGTCTAGGTCGTGTTTCTCACTTTTGGTCTTTTTTTCATTCTTGTATTTATTATTATTATTTTATTATTACAGTATTATTATTATTATTATTATTATTATTATTTTATTTTTAGTGTTATTGTTATAATTATTATTATTATTATTTTATTTTTGTGTATTTTTTTTTATTTACTTTGAATAATAATAATAATAATTATTATTATTAGTACTATTATTATTACTATTACATTTTTGCCCCCCAGCCCCCAATGTGGGTCAATGACCTGTACCCGGGTGGGCTAATCCCTGTTTAAAAGAAAAAAGGAAAAAAAAAGTTTTGCTCCACCAAAAAAACCTTTCGGTTTTCAGAGGTTTTCAGAATTTCGGATAAAGGGTTGTCAACATGGGCAACCTACCAGTCCCGTATCGGCCTCTTTAGTCACCTTAAAACTCACTAACCTAGGTGACATCCTTAATAACTCATATCATTGTATCATAGCTGGATGATCGTCATACTCGATTCCGATTGACAGCAAAGTACTAGTAGTAGTTTCTACACACACACAAACACATATATACAATACAGGTAAAAGAAATAATTGTCCTAAGGGCAAACACATAAAGAGAATATACATTTCTTTGCTTACAAGTAAAAATATACCCTCCCCCCCTCAATCAGCAAATGATATTCGCGGATTTGGCTATTCGCAGCCATTTTCAAAACCAAACCCCCTCGAATTTTAAGGGCATGCTGTTCTTTCATTTCCTTATTCCGCTTGCCAAGCCAAATGAAAATTGGATCGTTTTTCTTGAAGTACAAAATAAATAAAATTTGTTTAACTTTAAATGCCCTTGTTGCATGAGGTTTCAAGAGATATTTCACTTGTGTTGATGATCATAGTTGCATTGTTTAGCTGGCTATCATTCATGGCAATAACCCTGCTTGTACGCTCATGAACAGGGCAAACTCCTGGACTTTCTCTCTACGTAACTCAGCCTTCAGGTTCATAATTTGTTAAAATCCAAGAGGTTAGAATTGGTTACCTATTTTTCTGAAATCACCTTTCACTTTCTTATGAAAATTTCTGAAATGTGGCATATATTTTGAATGGTGGTGTTTATTAGAATATGGGGTAATATTACACTGTTGTATAACTTTGGAACCATAGCTAGTAAGCAGTTTTTAATTCTCTATGTTATATATTGGTTTTAGGTATATATATGGTACAATTGAAGAGCATGCAGAGAACATTGATGACAAGTATGATGCAGTGGTTGCATCAGAAGTCCTGGAACATGTTGATGCCATTGATCTTTTCATTAACACATGTGCAGACACTATCAAGGTTAGTATAAGAACAGTAATATTGATATTTTCACCATAAAATGTGTCAATTTTTTTTATTAGTTTGCATCATATTACTTTTTATAACTGATACAGTGGATCAGGTGACTCATGTACTGTGTCATCGAGCTTATGTTTGTAGCGGGTCGTCACGCACCTCCTTTTATTTAAGCGGTGATGGTGAAGGCGAGTGAGAGGTGAACGGTAGCCCACTATCATGTTAGAGCGTCCAGTGATTCTTTGCCCCCACATGTGCAACATCTGTGAACGACCCTACCTTACACTACTTTTACTGAATCTAAGAAAGCTAGTTAGGGCAATAAGAGAATTAGCAATTGTGTCTCAGTCACAACCCCTAAAAATGGAGGTCGATAGCTAAGAGTCTTCTGTTACACTACTGTAGGTAGGTAGTAGGTAAGAGGCAGCTATCAAACAAGGAGGTACTACCACCTGGGAAGATATTGGAAGTATAATGTGTTGTCTAATGGTAGACCCTGCTGCCATATGGCATCACAAAAATTGTGACCAAGTCCCAGGTTGCTGATTTGACTTTCTGCCTCATTCACACACAATTTCAGGATCTCAATTGTTTCTCTTACTTTGACAACACAACACACATAAATCATTTCTCACTACAGTATTGATATATTTTTTTTTATTATGTATTTTTTATGGTTATTATTATTATAGTATTTTTTATTAAAATGTTTATTCATTATTATCATTATTATTATTATAATAATAATAATAATAATAATAATAATAATAATAATAATAATAATAATAATAATAATAATAATAATATTTTCGCCCCCCAGGCCCCGATGTGGGTAAGTGACCTGTGCCCGGGTGGGCTAATCCCCTAAAAAAAAAAAAAAAAAACCTCTCTGGCTTAATTTCTCAGTTTCCCATCACATCACCTGCTGTTTGGATAGTTCTCAGGTAAATCACTTGTTTTCCGCAATTAAATGCTTAATATGTCTATTTTGAGATGCTTGGATGAGGATTAGTGGATTGTCTCTCAATCTTAATTTATAACTTGCTTAGGTTTGTAGGGCACATGTACACATATAGTAATAGCTCTCAGCTTTGGCAACTGGTTATATCTGGCTACCTCCTATACTGTTACAGGAGTTATAGTTGAGCTGGGAGTGATCATATCTCATGTTTTCTAGTATTACTGGAATTCTACAGCATTGTACAATACAGTACAGCATATTTGTACAAGTGAAGGTTTCCTAGGAACCCTGAGGGTCAACCCATATGTTTGTCAACACCAGTACACAAGTTGCCAGAACCACATTTTTTATGTGTGTGATTTCGCAGAGAATTTTCTTATTTCGGACATTTTGAAGAGAAATGTTTATAAAAGCCTCTTCAAATCTTATGAATAAAGTTTCTTAGCTATACTGTACAGTATTTTCACATAAAAAGTTTTTTTATTTCTTATTGCGATATTTTGAGCATAATTGAAAGCGTTTGAAAAGCTAAAGGAAGGAATTAAAAAAGTACAGTACTATATTAAAGTGTATGAATTATTTTGTGGCAAAAGATGAAGAAAGAATGAAGAAATAACTTCACATTGTGGATAATTATTCAAGTATTTTGACCTGACAGATTTTCTTGGCTTAATTTAAATGTACAGTTAGCATGGTCATGTAACCATAACAGCATTTATATTTCCCACAGCCAGGCGGTTCTATCTTTCTGACTACCATTAACAAGACAACATTTTCGTGGGTAGGAGCCATTGTCATTGCTGAGTATATGCTTCATCTCCTCCCTACTGGCACCCATGACTGGAACAAATTTGTTACTCGACAAGACCTTCTCTTTCTGCTAGAAAAAAGTTAGCACAGTATTGCTGTTTATAATATTTTAATGAAACAGTCTTCACTACTTTAATTAGGTTAAATCTTCTTCAGAGATACTCTACTGCATAAGTAATCTACTCATATATTTACATACAAGTACTGTACTGGATTTCCAGGCTTTTCCTGTTCCTAAAAGCTTTGGGGTTTCAACAGAGATTCTTGATCTGAAATGGATCATAAAGTCTGCCCCTGATGAGAATTTTCAGATAACTACAAAGCATCAAAATAGGCTGAGCCTTCTAGCAGGAATGTGGTTCACATCCATTAATTCAAAGGTATCTTATTGGCACATTACTATTCCTAGGAGAATTGGGATGATTTTAGTTGTGGAGCAGAAGAGATTTCCAGTAATATCAAGGGCTTCATGAAACTGCCATCAATAAGAGTTAGTCTTGATGAGAGCCTAATTTTAGGTTCTGCTGAAGAATCAACTTGCCAGGTTACTCAAATAGCAGTGAATTTTATTACATGGGCAGGTTTCTTGGTGAATAGAAAGAAATCTGACCTTTCAGTTTTCAGTGGGAGGGTTGTTACAGTTAGGTTGTGTGAGAAGACTGTAGTTATTTACAGGCCAATTTTAACAAGTTAGGTGATGGAACTGGGCCATCTCTCCTTGAAGTTGGTGTTGTTAAGACTCAATCTGTCTCTGAAAGCTTAGTACAGTAGTGCCCCGATTTACGCGGTCAATTGAACCCACAGGGTACCGCGGAAAGTGAAAACCGCGTAAAGTGAACAACAGAACATATGGGATTAATTCCAATAGAGACTGGCCCGACCCCCAAACTCCACTTTTTCCGACACAATACCTATGTTGTAGTAAAAATAACATCTAAATTTTATGATGGTATGCTCACACAATTAATATTTAAGAGAAATACAGTCGCCAGGTTAATGTCCATTCAAATAATGGACTCAAATCCCCCCCCCCTCTTCCCAGCTCACTGGCCCCTACCTCTCTGATTAATTTTTGGGTGAAAACACTAGATTTTAACGTTTAGTAATAAATAATACCTCAGACTAAAGTTAGGATAATATAATTGACATTTCTGGATTCCTTGCAGGTCAGGGAATATTTTGAATGTAAACTTCATATATTCTGCACAAAAGATAAAATATTTGCTTTGTGTAAACCAAATTATTACATTAGATCTAAAATTTGTATGTCTAATGCAAAATCCATGATGTTTATCTTCAAAATGATCATCATATTGTAAGAATTCCAGCAATGTAAATTATATTCTGGCCGGGTAATTTGTATGAATTTTATGAGCTAAATAAAAAAAAAATTATACTTCACCGCGTATATGAGTAGATGCACCGCGGAAAGTGAAAGTCCGGTTCTGGCAAGGTACCGTGTAAATGAGAAATCGCGGAAAGTGAAACCGTGTAAAGCGGGGTAATACTGTACTGTATAAAGACACATTTGTTCCTTTCCTTCCTAGACTCTAATCAGCCTTGAAATGGTGGAGGAAGTTGGAAATGTTGTGAACTGCAATTCCATGGTAGCTTTTGGACCATGATTCAACATGTGGATGGATGAGTCAGACCTTATTTGTATATTAAATTAATCTAAAGGACCCGTTAGAAAAGGCAAGTGGTTTGCTTCTCTTCAGAGCCTCCACATTAATCTGAAGGAACTTTTGGTTCTTCATTTCTTCCTTTGATTCAGAGGGGAGGTCAAATATGCATGTACTGTACTCTACATCATACTTTTTCCAACACTTGAACTACAAATATCTAAATTCTCAGTCTTTAAATTGCATCTAAATATTGTCTTGTAGATTCCTATGTATTGAAAGATGTTTAAACTCATCATTGGACCCACAGAAAAATATTGCAAATCTGCAATATTGCTTCACTTTCTCTTTTACAGGTAATTTAACGGGCAATGTTTGGTGGATTTGGTATCCTGTGTACTGCACGCAAGGCCGTGGGCTCGTAACACTCATCTTGCCCGCGGTGGCCACCGTTTCTCTGTGGATGTCGGTCACACTAGACTAACCCGTTATTGTACAGTAGACTCGCAACTTACGCATATTTTTCTTAAGCTGTTTCAACTATATGCTGATTAAAATTAGGTTACAATTTCCATTTTCAAACTCTAAACTTTCAAAATGGGTTGCAAGCCTGCCAAATGCACCACCCCCGCCATCCCACTTGGTCACCTCTGTCTGTCTCAGTTGCCACGCTTGTATCGTCGGAGTAACAGCTGCCTCTCATGTGTGTCAATTTAGTGCTCTTAAACCTCTCTCATTCTCGTTCATAATGCCCAAACACAAGCCAACCTCTGCCTCTGGTCCTCCAGCAAAGAAACAATGCTCTGTAATGACCCTGGAAGGAAAAGTGGCCGTGTAAAACTTAATAAAAGGCAGCTTGTCGATCGCTGCTATGGCACGGAGGTACGGGCGGAACTAATCAAGCGTGAGTTCCATCAAGATTCGGGAGAGGGAAATTCGTGAAACCGTGTCTACAAGTGCCTCATTTACTGCTAAGGTAGTTAGCCAGGTTAGAGATGTAACTGGTGAAGGTGGAGAAGACATTAAACATCTGGGTAGAGGATATGAACCAGAAACGTGTCCCCATCGACGGCAATGTGCTCAGGGAGAAGGCACCGTGTCTTTATGACCAGTTTAAATCTGAGGTTCCTGAGGGCGAAGCATCCACCAGCTCTGAGAAGAATTTTAAAACCAGTGCAGGTTGGCTCAACAGTTTCTGGAAGCATTTCAATCTGAAAAATATTAAGACTCACTGGTGAATCGGCATCGGCGGACGAGGCAGCTGCACGGGTGTTCCCAGAAGAATTCAGGAAATTGATTGAGGAAAATGGATATCTTTCAGAGCAGGTCTTCAACGCTGACAAAACAGGTTTGTTTTGGAAGAAAATGCCAACCAGAACCTACATTTCTAAATCTGAGAAGCAGGCCCCCGGGTTCAAGGCCGCGAAGGACCACGTCACCGTCCTGCTATGTGGTAACACAGCAGGGCATATGATCAAGCCAGGCTTGATTTATAGGTCTGCCAACCCTTGTGCTCTGAAAGGAAAAAATAAGAATCTCTTCCCCGTCTACTGGCAGTCAAACAAGAAAGCCTCGGTGACAGCAATGCTTTTCCTTGAGTGGCTCCACAAATGATTTATCCCCGAGGTAAAGAGGTACCTAGAGAAGCTGGGACTGCCTTTCATGGTGTTGCTGGTCGTTGACAACGCACCAGACCACCTGGATGCCATAAAATTCGCACACGACGTCGAGGTAATATTCTTTCCACCCAACACCACCTCCATCCTCCAGCCCCTTGGCCAGGGCGTGATTCGGTGCTTTAAGGCAGCGTACACACGCCTCACCTTCATCCACATTCGCAGCACCATGGAGGACAGCATTAACAAGAGTGTTATGGCATGCTGGAAGGATTTCAACATTGCCAATTGCTTCAGTTTTGTGAAGGAGGCCATGGATGCACTGAAACCAGTGTCGGTTAATTCATGTTGGGGGGCACTGTGGAGTGACTGTTTGCGTGACTTCAAAAGATTCCCTACGATCGACTCTCAAGTAAAGCACATCGTGAAGGTGGTCAGGGCTGTAGGCGTGATGGGTTTGAAGATATGGTCGAGCAGGAAATCGAGGAGTTAATTGAAGAGCACAGGGAAACTGACTGATGGTGAGTTGGAGGAAATAGTGATAGCGGACGAAGAATACGGCTATGGCGACAATGATGAAGAACAAGAAGAGCCAACATGTTGGGAAATACACAAGTTTAGTGAAGTGTTTCAGGTGGCCAAGCACTTAAAAAACTTATTGTCTGAGTATGAACCCTCTATGGAATGCAGCATCAACTTCTCACAAGGTCTTACAAGCCTTATGGCTCCGTATAAGAATATGTTCCAGCAGCTTAAGAAACAATAACGACAGCTTCCCATTACCATGTTCTTTAAGAAAACCTCAGCATCAAAATTGTCAGCAGATCAGTCAATGCCCTCAACTTCTTGCAGTGACCTTGAGCTGCCCACACCCTCCACTGTATGGTTATCTGAGCTTGACGATCCCCCCACAGTGATGTGGGAAGGGGATGAATAATCTCAAAACAACAACACATGTCTGTCTACATACAGGTAATGTCTGTGTTCTATTAATGCTGTTATGCACAGATGTTGATATTACACTACAGTAGTGATTTATGAGTTCTAGTGTAAATGTATGTATATTAAGGGCGATTTAAGGGATTTTTAGGAGTGTTTCTGACTTTACACATTTTTTGGCTTTACACTGGGTCCCAGGAACGTGACCCCCGCGTAAGTTGAGAGTCTACTGTACATCATTCTTTTTTCTCACAGCCAAACTGTGGAATGCTCTGCCTTCTTCTGTGTTTCCATACTCATACAATCTGTCTCACCTCAAACAGATGGTTTTCTGGCATCTTCGTGGTGTAGATTAATATAATCTTTTTCTTTTCTATTTTTAATTTCTTTTTACTCTTATTTTTTTGCCCCCAGACCCCGTTGTGGGTCGATAACCTGTGCCCGGGTGGGCTATTCCCCATAAAAAAAAAAAAAAAAATCTTATCAGCTTTTTACCAAACCCTTAGATTTTGACCATTGTTTCACCATTTGCTAATTATTGTTTCCTAAACTTCAGCTGCTTCATTAATAAAATGCTCCATAATAATATGAGCCAAGGCTCTTGGAAATGATATTTAATGGTACAAGTATTCAATTTACCTGTAAGTTACAACACTTGTTTGTGTAGTACAGGATATGAAATACAATGGTCCCTCGGTTAACGAACACAACTCGTTCCACAGAGTTGTTCGTTATCCGAAAATTTCGTTACCTGAATCCATTGTTTCAATGGGATATTGGGTAATTGGTTCCAGCTCACAGAAAAGTACATACAAAGTAAAAAAAAAAAAAAAATGCAAAAGTACAGTTACTTTGAGGTGTGTATGTAGAAGGTTCCTGGTTGATGATGATGATGGGAATTAGAAGTGGGGGTGGAGGAGAAGGGAGAGGAGAAGGAAGTGGGGATGGAGGAAAAATCACCTTTCAGGGGACCCATGCTTGAAGCAGTAATTTCACCAATAAAATTTTAAGTTCACTAGGTGTAATTCAAGATTATTTTATTTAAATCAACACTGCACTGCTCTATATATTATCAATATGTTAACTAAATTTCAGAATGACCAATAATTTTAATGTAAAAATGCAAAAATATTCAAGACACCAACAAAATTGATGTTCACTCCACTGTCAACAAAGCCAAACGGACGCCTGGTGGTTGAGTCAAGCGGCTGATGGGCGCATAAAAAACTAGTTCCCTGTACTGCATATATTATTATCAATATGTTAACTAAATCTTTAAATGACTAATAATTTTAATATAAAAAATGCAAAAATATTAAAGAGCTCATCTTTCTTGATATTTACCCCACTGGAAATGAATGTAAACATAGAACAGATTACTGAATTGGCAGTCTAGTCCATCAGCTGATCAGCTGATGCTCACAACAAAACGTGTTGTTCGTAAGGATTTTGTTAATTGAAGTTTTGTTCGTTAACCGAATTGAAGATCCTTATGGGAGGTAATTCGTTAATCGAACCATTCGTTAACCGAGGGACCACTTTAGTAGAACATACAGTATACTGTATCTGGTAATATTATGGCTTGTTGAGGATTCAGAATCCATTCTTTAGTCTTGACAGTACAGTACAGCACTTTATTTATGGCACTGAATATGAAAACATTTCCTCTCTTCCACAGGTGGGTTTGTGACACGAATGGTGCATGGAATGGCATACAATCCATTGGTCAACAAGTGGTCTTGGCTGTCAAATACATTAATCAATTATGCTGTACATGCAGTAAAAGAAAGTGACAGAGGTTTATAATGCAATAAGTCATTAAGGTTGTGTATATATATATATATATATATATATATATATATATATATATATATAGACTCCGACTTCAGACGGGGTTAGGACCCAAATCCAGGTAAATAAGTCCGACAGATTTTTTTTTTTAATAGATAATCTACAATGAAATACAGTACAGTAAAAGTAATGAATAATGAGGAATGGTTACAGTGTGACTGAGCACTTACCTTTAATGTAGTCAGCTGAATGCACATGGGGCCCCCATAATTTTCTAATTATTCATGGAGACTACATTAACTGGAAACGTTTCGGTATAGAAAATGCATGCGTCATTTGAAGAAAATAAAAAATAAAAAAATAATTTTTTTTTTTTTTAAATCTGCGGCGGTTGCAAGTCCCGACGGTCATAAGTCGTAACAGTCGTAAGTCGGGGTCTGTCTGTATATATATATCCCTCGAGTAACGAACACAATTGGCTCCACAGAGTCGTTCATTAACCGAATCTATTATTTCAATGGGATATTGGGTAATTGGTTCCAACTCAGAAAAAGTATACATACAAAGTACTGTATACCGGTAATAGAATTAACAAAACATTAAATATAAACTAAATACAGTACTGTACTGTACAGTATACTGTACTCTGGCGACCTGTGGTGCAATGGTCAGCATTCTCGCCTCGCTAGCGAGCGGACCCGGGTTCGATCCCCGGGCAGGGTGAAACTAAGGGCAAGTTTCTTTACACCATTTGCCTCTGTCTACCCAGCAGTAATTGGGAACCTGGATGTTAATGATTTGCGGATCATATTCGGGGTAATGGTTAGCCAATGCAGTTGGCGAGTTGTCCGGTCTTCTCGGACTCTTCCTTGGCACTGGGTCATGCACTTTGTTAACTCAGGGTGTGGTTGTTGTGTTGGCGACAGCTCCTACACCTTAAATAAATTCACGCCTAGATGGCCCTTGGACCGGCCATCCTTGTTCACGAGGGGCAACCATTATATATTATTATACTGTACAATAATAAATAAAAAACAATAGAATACTGTATTTTAACTTACTTTGAGGTGTGTATGTCGTATTCCTGGCATGGGTAAGAAAACTAAATATTTTGTTTGTCTACAGTATACAGTATATCATGAAACATGTTGACTTTTCTTATTTTTGTGCTACATATGCTATTGAAAACATGGTTGCTGGTGCATTAGAGATAAATCCCTTTGGTAAGTATTAAATTTTGAATTCTCACACAGTACAGAGCAAAAAAAGCTTACCTGTTAGTTTATATTCTCTCAATAATGGTGCACAATTAAAAATATTAAACAAATTCAAGTTTAGTAACAGCTAAAATTTGTAAACTAATTATTATGGCTATATGCATAAAAAATATTGTTCCAATAAACATATATGTTTGATTTTTGGTACTACAGTTGTACCCCACTTAACGCGGTCAATTGAACCCAGAGGGTCCCGCGTTAAGTGAAATCCGCGTTAAGTGAACAACAGAACATATGGGATTAATTCCAATAGAAACCGGCCTGACCCCCAAACTCCACTTTTTGAAGGCACATACCTATGTTGTAGTAAAAATAACATCTTAATTTTATGATGGTACATGCACTCAATTAATACTTAAGAGAAATACAGTCGCCAAGTTAATGTCCATTCAAATAATGGACTCAACTCCCTCCCTCTCTCACACTACACTCCCTGGCTCTTCCCTCTCAGAGAAATTTTTGGGGGAAAACCACTAAATTTTAATAAATAATACCTCAAACTAAAGTTAGGATAATACAATTGACATTGCTGGATTCCTTGTAAGACCAGGAATATTTTGAATATAAATGTCATATATTTTGCACAAAAGATAACATAGTTACCTAGAGAAAAATTTTTATCTAAAATTTGTATGTTTAATGAAAAATATATGATGTTTATATTCAAAATGATCACCAAATTATAAGAATTCCAGCAATGTAAATTATATTCTGACCGGGTAATTTGTATGAATTTTATGAGCTAAAACAAATATCTTCAGTTAATAAAAAAAAAAATAATCTTCACAACACTATCTGTCAATCAAAGTACCCCACCTTGCCTCCCCCCCTCTTCCAACCGCGCGGTCAGTCCCAACCCTCCCCCCCACCCCCCACCAATCCTCCCTTCCAGGGTTTTTAACATTTAGTATTAAATAATACCTCAGATTAAAGTTAGGATAATATAATTGACATTGCTGGATTCCTTGTAAGACCAGGAATATTTTGAATATAAATGTCATATATTTTGCACAAAAGATAACATAGTTAATTTGAGAAAAATTTTTATCTAAAATTTGTATGTCTAATGCAAAAATATGATGTTTATATTCAAAATGATCATCAAATTATAAGAATTCCAGCAATGTAAATTATATTCAGACCGGATAATTTGTATGAATTTTATGAGCTAAAACAAATATCTTCAGTTAATAAAAAAAAAAATAATTCTTCACAGGGTAACAGATGGTCGGTCGGTCCCTACCTCCCCCCCACCCCCCACCAACCGTCCCAAGGAGATGTGTGGGATAACCACTAAATTTTAATACATAATACCTCAAACTAAAGTTAGGATAATATAATTGACATTGCTGGATTCCTTGTAAGACCAGGAATATTTTGAATATAAATGTCATATATTTTGCACAAAAGATAACATAGTTAATTTGAGAAATTTTTTTATCTAAAATTTGTATGTCTAATGCAAAAATATGATGTTTATATTCAAAATGATCATCAAATTATAAGAATTCCAGCAATGTAAATTATATTCAGACCGGATAATTTGTATGAATTTTATGAGCTAAAACAAATATCTTCAGTTAATAAAAAAAAAAATAATTCTTCACAGGGTAACAGATGGTCGGTCGGTCCCTCCCTCCCCCCACCCCCCACCAACCGTCCCAAGGAGATGTGTGGGATAACCACTAAATTTTAATACATAATACCTCAAACTAAAGTTAGGATAATATAATTGACATTGCTGGATTCCTTGTAAGACCAGGAATATTTTGAATATAAATGTCATATATTTTGCACAAAAGATAACATAGTTAATTTGAGAAATTTTTTTATCTAAAATTTGTATGTCTAATGCAAAAATATGATGTTTATATTCAAAATGATCACCAAATTATAAGAATTCCAGCAATGTAAATTATATTCTGGCCGGGTAATTTGTATGAATTTTATGAGCTAAAACAGGCAGTCAGGCAGGGTGGGCAAATCTAAAAATAGCGTCTCGAGCCGGACACTCACCGTGTATATGTGGAAAAAATCCGTGTTAAGTGAAAGTTCAGCTCTGGCGAGGCACCGCGTATATGATAAAACGCGTTAAGTGAAACCGCGTTAGGCGGGGTAATACTGTATATGTATTTTAACTATTAGGCACTCACGAAATGAGTAACAATGTGAGAAATTAAGTTAAATATGGTAAAAACTTCCTGGATGTATGTTTCTCCGGACTCCCAGCTCAAAAAAAATTTCAATTTTTTTTTTTCAAGACCAAATCACATCCCTGCTCCGAATCAATGACAAAACCCCAACGGACAAAACCCCAACCCATTATATGAAAAGTGGACAAACCCCCAGTCACGTATAAAATAATACATTATAATATTTAATTTTTTATTATTTCAGATTTGTCAACACAGAAAAAAAGGCACGGAAAAACCTAACCTAACCTAACTTAACCTACGTGCAATGCCATCATATATATAATGTGTTGTCAATGTGTACAAGTCATGTGACTTTATTCCGTTCACCATTTTCATAAGTGGAGCATATATTGTTTATTGTGAGTGTCAATTCCCTACAAATGTAAAAGGGTTTTGTGGATTGTGGAGTGTGAAAAATAAAATGTATATATAATGTGTGTTTGCAAACATAAAAGTGCTATATTTTATATTTTATATACGAGACGGGTTTTGTCCACTTTTCATATAATGGGCTGGGGTTTTGTCCTTATACCCCCTGCTACAGACCTACCCATGTAGCTGTAATTTGGGTACTGTACAATACATCAACAGTCAACTACACCTTAGTGATAGCTAAACAAAATTGTCTTGCATCCAGTTGTACTTGACCGTATGGTTTACAGGTAATACTATTATTTGCGGTTAATATTTAGCAATTGCCACCACCGAACTTCCAACAGTACGTAACAGAGACGTGACCAATTGCCCAAGCGGCTAATGAGCCGATCAGTGGTGAAGAGGATAAAAGAAAAAAACAGTCTATTGTAGCGTACTGTATGTGGCCAGTTGTCAAATTTCTCTATGTTTGTCTATTATCTTTGATAGGCTCACATACATACGTACATGTAAGAGGTCTCGCACTCAGGATGGAGGTAAGAAGTGAAACTCACAATAGCATTCTCTATAGAAATATATTGTAAGTACAGTGCAGTGCTAGGGAGTTGCTGTGTGGTGAGGAGCTTGCTGAGAGGTCTTGTTGGTTGAAGAGCTTGTTGAGAGGTCATGTTGGTTCTGGAGAGTAGAGTAGAATAATGTCCACGGCCAGGCAGAGGTGTATTTATACTATTCTCCAGGATCAGAAAACAAGGTGCGAAATGAGCGGCGCCAATCACAGAGCAGTTTGCGAGTGAGGCCTGGTCTGTGGAACTCGCTGCTGATTGGCTGGTATCGGACAGCAAGTGATCGGTCAGCAGTTGTACACGTCCATCCGCGAGTGAGGCCTGGTCTGTGGAACTCGCCGCTGATTGGCTGGAAAGCGAACGGCAAGTGATCAGTCAGCAGTTGTAGGGGAGAGTATCCACTACAATACTCCCCCTCCCCTCCGAGCGCTGCAGGAAACTTGTCGGCAGGGTTGCATCCCACATGTGAGACATAACGGGCGGGGGTGTGGACCACTCGGCCGCTACGGGTGACGACACCGTCTAGTGACACAAAACCTGTGGGAAAAGGAGGGTTGTAGATGAGAGAAGGTTGAACAGGCGGGGGATGTGGTGCTTCTCTTGCGGCAGGTGCAAAGTCCTTAGGGTTGCTGGGTGGGGTGTCTGGATCCATATGGCCGGATGTGGGATCCACACCAGGAGCAGGATCCACGCCAGGAGCAGGATCCACGCCAGGAGCAGGGTCCACGCCAGGAGCAGGGTCCACGTCAGGAGCAGGGTCCACGTCAGGAGCAGGGGACATGTCAGGAGCAGGGTCCACGTCAGGAGCAGTAGGTACCTGAGGATGAAAAGAGGGTGCCCAGAAATGTTGTGGACAAGGTGTTGCTCCAAGTGGTAACTGTGGGCAGACTGGTGTAGGGTTTGGTTTGTTGGGGGAAATGCTGGGCTGGGGGCCCAACGGGTAAGGTGGCCGGCTTCACTCGATCTATGCTGACGGTGTCGTGTCTGCCATTGCGGATGATCGTGAGGAACTTCGTTGACCGTGGAAAAACCTGGAAGTGTCTGTTGTAGGGGCGTTGAAGTGGGTTGCGGTGAGCATCGCGCCTGACAAAGACATACTTGGCGTTGAGTAGTGCAGGAGGGATGTGTTCAGGGCGAAGCGAAGGGTGGCGTGGGGCAGTAGCTTTGAATGCAGAAACTGCTGGTCGTAGTGCTTTCAGTAGGTTGTGACGGGCAGCAGGAGTGAAGTGGTCAAGGTCAGGAGTAAGTGAGAAGTCCCCGGGTAGGCGAAGGGGCTCGCCTAGGGTGAGATCTGCTGGGCTGCAGTCCATGTGCTTGTGTGATGCACGGATGCCGAGGAGTACTAAGGGTAGAGCATCCGTCCAGCTGTAAGGGTCGTGCTGTGCCTTGATGGCGTCCTTCAGTTGCCAATGAATCCGCTCTACCATGCCGTTGGATTGAGGGGGTTAAGCAGTAGTGCGGTGCCTGGAAGTGCCGAGGAATTGTAGGAGGCTATGCCAGAGTTGTGACTCAAACTGGGCTCCTTGGTCAGTGATGACAGTCGTGGGGGAACCAAAATGGGAGACCCAACCAGACAGGAAAGCACGACAGCTGACTGCTGCAGCATCAGGCATGGAAATGACTTCCATCCACCTGGTGTAACTGTCAATGCAGGTGAAGATGTAGGTGTTCCCATAGGATGATGGAAGAGGTCCCAAGATGTCGAGGTACCCTACCTGGAAGCGTCCTTTGGGCACAGGAAAGGTTTCTAAGAGGGCCCGTATGTGTCGATGTATCTTAGATTACTGGTAGGCCAGGCACTGGGCAGCCCATTTCCAAGTGTCAGCTTTGATGCCGGACGAGACGACACGTTGTGTGAGGAGGCGGTGAGAGGCCCGTGCATGTGGATGGCTGAGTCCACGATGATTTACGCTATAAAAACCCATTTTCAAAAATCAATTAGGTGGTGGCAACTACTAATTATTCACCTCATTTGCCTCCCCAGGTGTAATGACTAATACATTAAATGGGTACACCCCATTTCACTAATCCGTTACGTCGCCAACCAGGTTCGTCACCAATATCAAATACGTTTCGTCACCAATAACAGTTGCTGGTATTAGTGACAAATTTTAAGTTAATATTTTACACGAATAGAAATTACACATGTATACAGACGACTCAAGAAGTAGTGTGTTATTATTATGTAGTGGATCCTCTCCCCTACAACTGCCGACTGAGCTGCCGCCCGCTTACCAGCCAATCAGCGATGCCGATAGACCTACTCCCAAGTGCGGACGCACACGCAGCAACTCCAGGAGAGGCCATAGCTTCCCATTACATGCCAGGATCATGGAGTCTGGCACCTTTCGCGTTCTCCTCCGTGATTGGCTCCCGTGTAGTGGATTCCTCCCCTACAAGCACCGAACCTTTTCGAATTCCCCAGCCTATGCCTCCAGCGCCGCCCATGGAGCAGGGGTCAACTATCTACCCATGCCTACCCCCTCCTTATAAAGCCTGACACCGCTGTGACCGCTCTCTTTCTACCCAGTGCCACCAGCAAGCAACACCACCACCTCCGCGCCAGCCTGGCGGCTCCTGCTCCCGCCAGCGACCTTGGCGTCCCTCCTCTGGGCACCCTCACCACCCAACTCTCTCTACTCAACGCTTATTACCATGCTACCTACCCAGCAACAAGCTGCATTGTACATCCAATACAATATGTATACAGTGAGCACATTGTGAGTTTCTTTTCTCCATACCATCCTGAGTGTGAACCAATATCTTATAACCCCACACCCGCACTACGCTTGCCTCGATTCCTGATCTGGCAGAATCGTATAAATACGGGCGTGGCTGGCCAGGGAGACCATTCTACTCTGACCTACTGGACCAGCAAGACCTCTCCACAGCACCTCACCAATCAGCTCCCCCAGAAAGCTCCTCGCCCAACAGAACCTCTGAGCAAACTACTCATCACCTAGTAACTCCTTAGCACTGCACTGTACAACAATATATATATACTGTATATATATATACATAAAATGCATTGTGAGTTTCTATTCTACCTCAATCCTGAGTGTGAGATATCTTACATGTACGTACGTTTGTGAGCCCATACAAAGAGATAATAGACAACCAAAGAGAATTGACAACTGGCCACATACAGTACGCTACAATTATACATGGATATTAATTATTTAATAAAGAAAACGATTAAAACATTGGTAAATAAACAAAATACAGGACAAATGAATTATTGTCTCATTACTATACATGAATATTAATTGTTTAATAAGAAAAAGATTCAACATTGGTAAATAAGAAAAATATAGTGTGGAGTACGTTATGTTTGGGTTCACACAGGATGGGATGGAGAAAGGAAACTCACAATGTGCTCTCTGTATACATGTTGTATTGGATGTACAATGCAGCTTGGTGCTGGGAAGTGGCAGCGTGGTGACAAGCATGATGTAGAGAGAGCTGGTTGGTGAGGGTGCTCAGAGGAGGACAGCTTGTGGGTCGCCATGCTCGCCGGCGGGAGCGAGGACCGCCAGGCAGGCGGAGGAGGTGTTGTTTGTTGGTTGGTGTAGGTAGAAAAGAGAGTGGTCACCACGAGGTCATGTCTTTTATAGCGGAGGTAGGCGTGGCTTATTAGTTGACCTCCGTCATGTAAGGCGGCGCTGGTTGACCTGGAGGTTGTAGTGGATTTCTCCCCTACAAACGCTGTTTGTCGCTGAGTAGCCGACCCCACGAATTCTCGAGTAGATGCCTCGTGGTCTAGATCAACCAGCGCCGCCATACATCACAGAGCGGGGGTCAACTACTAAGCCACGCCTACCCCCCGTTATTTAAGACCTGACCTCGTGGTGACCTGTCTCTTTTCTACCTACACCAACCAGCCAGCAACACCTCCACCTGCCTGACGGTCCTCGCTCCCGCCGGAGAGCATGGCGACCCACAAGCTGGTCCTCCTCTGAGCACCCTCACCAACCAGCTGTCTCTACATCACGCTTGTAACCATGCTGCCTTCCCAGCACCAAGCTGCATTGTACATCCAATACAACATGTATATAGAGAGCACATTGTGAGTTTCCTTCCTCCATCCTATCCTGAGTGTGAGTGAACAAACAACTCATCCCCACAAATGGTGACCCCCGGAGATTCGCACTCACACAGGATGGAGGAGAAACTGATCACGCTCCCAGTCTTCAAGCAACATGGAAGACCTGCTTATCCACACAGAAGCAGCTCTCATCGGCTCTACAGCTACTGTCTCTACACCGCAGGTTAGACACCCTAGAGCAGCACTGCTTCTCAAAGCAGACACCAGCTCCTCTTCCTGCCCCAAGCACCATGTCCTACCGAGCCCAACACACCCGTCCTGCCTCAGACGCCGTCCCCAGCCCAGCAGTAACCCCTGCCGCCCCTGATGCGGCCCCTGTTCCTGACGAGGACCAACACACCCGTCCTGCCTCAGACGCCGACCCCGGCCCAGCAGTACCCCCTGTCGCGGCCCCTGTTCCTGAGTACAGACCCACACACCCCTCTTTTCTCCCTCAGGTGCTCCCTGCTAATGTCCTGCACCCTGCTGCTGTCGTGGACCCAGCTGCTGTCACGAGCCCTCATCCGCTTCTGCTGATGCAGCCCCTGCTCCTGACCTAGGCCCACACACCCCAGCAGGCGCATCTGACGTCTCTGTACCTGCCGTGAGGGAAGCACAACATTCATCGCCACCACACACCCTTTTTCTCCCACTTTACTCCCACAGATATTGTGTATCTAGACAGTTGTCTCCAGCGATCGGCTCATCCACGCCATCGCCGTTGTCTCACATGAGGCATGCACCGCCGTTCTGCCTCACATGTGCTATGCAACCCTGCAGACAAGTCTCCTACACCGCCTGGAGGGAAGGGGGAGTATTGTAGTGGATTTCTCCCCTACAAATGCTGTTTGTCGCTGCGTAGCCGACCCCACGAATTCCACAGTGTGCCTCGTGGTCTAGGTCAACCAGCGCCGCCATACATCACGGAGCGGGGGTCAACTGAGCCACGCCTACCCCCCGCTATTTAAGACCTGACCTCGTGGTGACCTGTCTCTTTCTACCTTCACCAACCAGCCAGCAACACCTCCTCCCCCGCCTGCCTGGCGGCCCTCGCTCCCGCCGGCGAGCATGGCGACCCACAAGCTGGTCCTCCTCTGAGCACCCTCACCAACCAGCTCTCTCTACATCACGCTTGTAACCATGCTGCCTTCCCAGCACCAAGCTGCATTGTACATCCAATACAACATGTATACAGAGAGCACATTGTGAGTTTCCTTTCTCCATCCCATCCTGAGTCCGAACAAACAACCCATACCCCACAAGGTATCCACTACCACCGAGCAGTGAGATGATTGCAGGCGTATTAACAATGTTTTTATTTTCGTCTTCAATAAATTGTCTTGGTGTTATTTTTTTATTATTTTCTATTCCAAGCAACAGTTATTTTTGTGTATATATTGATGGGAATGAACGCGGTGACGAAACGGGTGAAGCAGTGGTGACGAAACGGGTGAAGCAGTGGTGACGAAACGGGTGAAACAGTGGTGACGAAACGGGTGAAGCAGTGGTGACGAAACGGGTGAAACAGTGGTGACGAAACGGGTGAAACAGTGGTGACGAAACGGGTGAAGCAGTGGTGACGAAACGGGTGAAGCAGTGGTGACGAAACGGGTGAAGCAGTGGTGACGAAACGGGTGAAGCAGTGGTTGGGGCACCTGGCTGGTAGACCCCCATTAAATAATACGATAAAACCATCAATAAACAGTGTCGTCTGCCGGTCAGCTGTTGAAACTTTAGATCCAGTTCACATAGAGCTTATTGTTTAAGCCTTAATATAAATACAGTCTCCAAAATATATATATATTATATTAATTATATATTTTAATTGAATAATTTTAACTTAAAAATATACATTAATGTGTTTATGATATGTTTACGAACATTAATATAAAAAAATATGTACTATATAAGTTGAAATTAGTTGTGGTCCAAGTGGTCTGGCAGAGGCGGCCGGAGTGTTCGTCAAGCTGATGAGTAAATGTTGTTATAAATCATTATGGAGCTGCATGTGTGGGACGGCGAGGCTAAATATGGATTACCATCTATGGACCTTAAAAGTCTTCAAATGCTGGTGAGGAAATGTTGTTAATTTATATCATATTCAAGTGGGGTAGGAAGCGCGAGACCCATTATTTGAGTTATTATAGATGTGTTTGATTGATTGACTTTATGAGGAATATATAACAAGAACAATAAAATACGGCAAATTTATGATAGTAGCCAAGTTTCTATTTTTCCATAAGAAAATACGTTTTTCACCTTGTTCAGACTATTCTGCCGGTAAGACACTTTTCTTCTGTGTCATTAACTTTGGAAGTTTATATTATTTGAGTATTTTAATAGATACAGTTACGGTAATTATTCATGACTAACCCACGGCCGAAATTATTAGAAAACGATTTTTTAAAATCCTGATTTTGAATGTTTTTTATAGTGGACACTCTTGTAGTTTGTGCAAATGTGTTAAAAAATGGTTATTTTTAAAATAAACGTAACTTAACCTGTGTGGGTATGAAAAACAGACCTAAGCAACATAGCCAAACAAACCTACCTAAACTTACCTAACTTCCTTACCTGGGTGCGAAACCCCCGGTATATTAAACAGAAAGAACTTGCTATGATATGGTGTAATTTAAGGCTTTTTCTGGATGTGAGATCATATGGCCGCATCAGCGCTTATGCTGCCCGGGTGGCGGAGTGATTTATTGTGATGGTGGGAAACGTCGAGCCACGGCGTTGAGGAACTGATGAACAAATTTCTTTCCGGTCTGAAAGCACAGGGATTCCCGCAGTGTGCACAGTCTGTATTTAAAGAAAAAATGCCGTGATCTTTGAACAATTGAAGGGGCTCATTGTTTTATCCCTAAATTTTGCAAATTACGTCCATATAAGGCCAGCGACAACCTTTACACGTCATGCTGAAAATGAAACTGCCTCGGGCGCGGGGAAAAGAGCCGCAGCAGAGTGCGGCCTCATTTCCACCGGGAAGACTAATTAGTGCTCCCCTCTGCACCTAATTATCTACAAAACGAAACATTTGCACAAGAAATGATTACCATATCAGAGCTCACTGATGAAAATAAAGTAAGAAAATAAACAGTAATACAAATAACTCGACCGCGGATTAGTCCTATATATTAACCAAAGTTACTAACAATATTACGTGTTTAAAGTGGGCAGGGCTTTGAAGTCGAGGGAAAATGTGGGGTAAAATACTAAAAATATAACAAAACAAACCTTTGAAAACCTGACCTAACATTTCTTAATTTGTAAATTTTTTTTTTTTTTAAATAATGGTATGAATAAAAATTACAAGTAAACACTTAGCGTAAACTGTAGTACACATAAAAGACATAATCACCATTAGGAAATTTGCATCGTTCAAACCATACTAGTATGACAGTAGATATTTTACCGTGACCGATTAAGTTCCTACTAATGCTATTTTACTGTGAGTGCATTCTGATTGGCTAATTGTCCATTACTGGTGAACAACGGGAGAATGATATGTGACCGTGATTATGGCGGCATTTGGCATTTACTTCACCGTGAGTTGATCGTTGTGTAGCTGATAATGTCCCACAATATTTTTAGTTCCAGTTCTAGGTATATTTCGTCATTTCTAACAGTGTTTCTTAGTAACATTTCCGTCGCATATGATTCATATTCGAGAAAATGGCATTACTTAATTTGTTAGATTATGGGTAACTTGTTAAAATTTACCACCTTGCTCCTTGCCATCTTTGATGAGATGAGATGAGATGCCATGCCATCACTTGATATATTTTTAAAATATTTTTTTTGCTAGCTAACTGTATATTTTAGTTTTTATTTGAATATAAGTTAATTATTGTAAAATAATGAAGACGCATATTACAGTACAGTTTAGTCTCGATTTACGCGGATTTGGTTTACGCGTTTGGTCATTTACGCGGCACCTTGCCAGACCGACAATTTTTATTTACGTGGTTCATTCCATCATTTACTCGGGAAGTGGCGCGGGCAGGGTGCGCACAAGGTTGCCCAGTCAACAAAACATTACCGAGTTATTCACCCGCCACCCACCACAGCCAGCCCAAGTCAGTGATAGTGATAGTGAGGATATGGACTTTGAGGGGTTTGACAAAGAGGCCCTGCTAGCCTCTGTGGTGGATAGTGATACAGGTGATACAAGTGATACAGGTGAGGGCCAATAATCTGCCCTCTGCCTCAGAACCAACCCCAATCCCTGTGTACCCAGCCATCTCTTCTACGAAGTAAGTGTTAAAAAACCTAATATTATTGATATTTCTCTTAAATATTAATTGTGTGCATACCATCATAAAATTAAGATGTTATTTTTACTACAAGTATGTAATGTATTGTGTCTGGGTGAAGTATAATTTGTTTATTTACTGAAGATATTTGTTTTTTAGCTCATAAAATTCATAAAAATTACCCGGCCAGAATATAATTTACATTGCTGAAATTCTTATAAAATAGTGATTAATTTTAATATAAACAAGCTAAAATTTGCATTAGACATACAAATTTTAGATCTAATTTATGAATTTTATTACAGAGAGCAAAAATTTTATCTTTTGTGCAAAATATATGATGTTTATATTCAAATTATTCGCAGTCTTGCAAGGAATCCAGCAATGTCAATTATATTATCCTAAACATAGTCTGAGGTATTATTTATTAATAAACCTAAAAACCTAGTGTTTTCACCCAAACATTTCTCAAGAGCTTGGGAAGGGGGGGGGGGGTTGAGTCAGTTATTTGAATGGACATTAACCGGCACTGTATTTCTCTTAAATATTAATTGTGTGTGCATACCATCATAAAATTAAGATGTTATTTTTACTACAACGTACTATTGTGTCGGAAAAAGTGTAGTTTGGGGGTCGGCCCAGTCTCTATTTCAATTAATCCCATATGTTCTGTTATTTCGTTTACACGTTTCTCGTTTTACGCGGACCTCCACGGGTTCAATTGACCGCGTAAATGAAGACTATACTGTATATTATATTATTTTATCAATTCACATCAATTCATATCAATTCATTGATATCAATTCCAAATCAATTCAATTAATTTTAATTTTGTATTTTTTAATTCCAATTCACGGATTTTTTTAATCAATTCCAATTCAATTCATAATTGACCATATGTCTGAATATTATTGGTGTCATGACTATGACAATGAAGTGCAAGACATTCGTGACCTTCTGACTGTGAAATACAATATGGAACGCAGTGTTGATCCTACAACAACAGACACTTCCCCTGCTGAACCACCACCGATGAAGAGGAACAAGTTCTTTGCCCTGGCCAACCGGCCTTTTACACCAAGACCAACTCCATCAGAAACTGAGGTCTCACTCTACCTCAACTAGCCATGTCTACAGGAAGATGGTGATCCCCTTGGCTACTAGAAGGCCAAGCAACCTGAGTTTCCTGTCCTCACCAGGCTTGCAGCAAAGTACCTGGCCATTCCTGCTACATCGGCTCCTGTGGAACGACTGTTCTCCATTGCTGGCAAGCTCTTCAGGCCAGAGAGGTGCAATTTAAGAGAGAAAAGATTTGAGCAACTTATTATGATCAGATGCAATCCTCAGCAACTTGGACTCATTCATATTTTGTTTACTAATACAAAGAATTAAACCATTTGAACTTTTGGTTGGTAAAGAATGTGATTGGTTTGTGTGGTAGAGCATTTTTGATAAAAAATAAAGAAGTTAATTTGAAACCTCAAATTTTTATTTCTGTCCATTAGATTAATGGTAGATTAGAATTGATTTTGAATTGAAAAGTATTTGAATTGAATTGAATGAAATCTCGACAATAATAAATTGAATTTAATTGGAATTGAAAAGCTTGTGAATCGAATTGAATTGGAATTGATTAATTCAAATTTTATTCTGAATTGGAATTGAATTGAAAAAAATGAATTGACCCCATCTCTGTCAGACAGTACAGTATATATATTCTGAACAATGTCGGTTAGGTCAGGTTAGGTTAGTACAGAAACTGATTTTGAGATGAAATCTAGTTTTTCCATTGGATTTTGGTTTTGGTGTGCTTTATTTACAAGTTGCCCATAATGTCCCCCACAATATTTTGGGGTCCAGTTCTAGGTATATCTCATCATTTCTAAAAAAAATTCATTGTAACGTTTCCATCACAAATGATTCATTTTCGAGAAAATCGCATTAATTTGTTAGATTATGGGTAACTTGTAAACATATAATTATACTTAATCAGAAGATGTGCAATTTTGGTTATTTTTTTCCACTGATGTTCTTATTATAAAAGAGGTGACATTGACTAGAACCTGACCTAACCAACTACAGAAACATACCTAACCTCACCTAACTTCCCCCCGTCATATTAAAAAATACTTAGACAATCAGTGTGCACTCACGGTAAAATAGCATTACTAGGAACTTAGCCGGTCATGGCAAAATATCCACTACGTACTCGTAAACTGATAAGTGGTGAAAAGGATAAGAAAAAATACAGTAGAGCCAGGCACTATTAGCACTGGTGAGGTATAGAGCTTGTTGAATTGATCATGCACATTCCCCTGAAAGCATTGGATGAAAAACAGGAGCTAAAGAAATAGAACATTCTTGCAATACACCAAAAGGAATTCAACAAAAGAACATTGAAGAGGAGGATTGTGAGGCATCAATCAACCAACACCCAAAATGACGAGCCATATTATTGAAATCATACTGATTTATTTTACAGAGAATATTCTTCCCAAGACTGATAGAATATAGTTAGTCTGCAAGTCATGGGAGTTAAAATGCTATTGGCTGCTATAAATTACTCTTTCTTCATAATTTAAGTAACAACACCAGAAAACTTATTTCTTTAGTATTCTTTTTTTCTAATAGCACTGTAGTACTGTACTACGAAAACTACTCATGCTTATGAGTCTGTACTCATCCCTGAACATGTGAATTACATGAAACCGCTTGGGAACTTCGTGTTTTCTTGTTTCCTATGTGGTTATCAGCATATACATGGATCATGCACATTATATATATATATATACAGTCATGCGTCGCTTTACGTCCGTCCGAACAACGTCCGATCGCATATACGTCAGTGGCCCATAAAAATAATAAGAAAATAATGGGGATAAAAAAAAAAAATTCAGACAAGGGACATAGCGGACGTAAGTGGCCTTAGAGCGGGCGTGCTCATGCATGCATCATGTGTTCTTACAGATTGTGCTGCCAGGCGTATGATGATACAGTACAGTAACCATTATCCATAATATGTTTTGATAGATATAAGAAATGCCTATGTAACTGGTTTATGTTTTTTGGCTAGTGTAGTGTACAGTACAGTACTTTTAATTTGATTTCCTTACTTACGAAATAAAAAGTTTACAAACTGTATGACAGTGTTTGCTTGGTTTTGCCTCGTCGGCAGTGTAGACTATGTTATTTTATTAGCCTTTTTAACCTCTGTGTTTCATTAGTTGTGTACGTTATCTAGTGAATTTAGTCAATATTGTACAGTACAAGTACACTGCAATATTCTACATACACGTAAGTATAAATACAAAGTTCACACTGTGATGTTCGGACAACGTCCAAGTCGGTTAACGTCACGTTTCCTAGAAGGTATCTAGGACGTTAAGCGACGCATGACTGTATATATACATGTATTATCCTTTTTTGTTTTTCAGGCCTATGTGAAATTCTCAGGAGCACCTGTGACTATTGTGAAGTCAAGTAATCCATTTAAGTCACCTACTGGTCAGTTGCCAGTTTTTAAGTGCATTGAGGGGGCTTTCTCAGACTTCTCTCAGGTTACCACATTCCTTCGTAAACAGGTAAATTGGATTTTATGGATGATGTTTATGTACCGTATCAATGATACAGCTTTTAATTCATTTGTGTCCATGCCTTTGATGGTAAGTAAAGAAAGAATTACTATGCAGGGAGGGAGGTAGTCAAGCTAGTAAAATTTAAGGTATATGTAGTATTTATTTTATGTTGACAGTTCTGACTTAACACCTCTCACCCGGAGGCTTTTGTATTGTAGGGTGGCTTACTAGGTGTCATTGAGCACTCACTATGCTCCTTGTGCCTGCCTTGTTTGATCTATTAATTTTTTCATATTAGTCTCAAATGCAGGGGTATGGTCACCCAGTGATTGTTTAGAATACCAGTACAGGCACTTGCAAGGAAGGAGAATCAGATAAATTCATGCCAAGTAATAATATTACTGCAGTGTGATGTTAGTGAGTAGGAACTTTGATTTAGGGCTAAATGTGGAGTCTTGGTGCCTGTTTTTTCCTAAATATAGGTCACTTTCACCCAACTGGTATTTAATGAATTTTATGTAATTTCTCATTGATTAAATATTTTTGTGTTTGTTTCAGAATTTCAGTTGTGATTATGAACTATCTGCCAAACAATGCTCAGAGGTGGTGGCGTATGAACATCTGCTATTGGAAAAACTATACCCAGCACTCATGTATCTCTGGTTGGTATGGAAAAATAATCCTATTTTAACAAATACTGTAATGGACTAATTATATATAGATTACATGATTCTTTTAGAGCTGACATAGTGAACCAGATGTCTCATGACCTGGAGCAGCAAACTCTTGAGTTGACACCCCAGGGTTACCAGGACTCCTCCACTTGTACAACTGGTATTGTAGTCTAGAAACCCAGTAAAAACATAAGAACTAGAAATAGTCTCTTTCCCAACTCAACCACAGCATAAAAATGGAATTAGCATTGAGGAGTCATTTGTCAGAGGCTGAGAGCTAAGGCCCGAATTCAAAATTGTTATTTGAAACCGCACGAAGGTTTAAACCAATAAACTAGCAAAGATTGAAGATTGTTGGTATTCAGAACGCTGGCTTGAGCCAACACAAAGATTCAAACCGGGTTTGAAATCGGAATTGTCGATCCTTGCGTTAATTCAGCCTGGAGGCAGGTTTAGCGGTCGATCCCTCAAGCAAGTCAACATGAATTTTGACAGAGTGCGGTTTTTTGGCGATATTATCAAATTGGGAATTTTGAAGAGAGAAGTCTGATGGTAGATAGGCAGAATCCTATCAATTTTTATGATGACACGCAATTTAAACAACGATACAGTAGGGTCGGGATATATCACGAGATAGGGTCCAACGATGTTCGCTATATACTAAATCGTGATATATAATTACATGTAATAAATGGGGAAAATAGGGTTAAGTTCTGGAGGCCAAAAAAAGTGACTAAACTTGACTTAATGAGTACATTTTCATATTAACTAAAGCACCAATGAACACTAGACTCGGGAACTTCAATATCAAGGAACACTAGACTCGGCAGCTGACGCCCCATCCTGGGAACACCAGACTCGGCAGCAGATGCCACACTGCCACCCTCACTTGACAATCCCACACTTACATAAACGAACACCAAAAATATTAGTTACAGTATTAAATCTTTTCCATTAAGCTTTTCATTCTCTTCACTTTTCACGTCACTAGCAACCCATTTACACTCACCTTAGAAGTTGTAATCTGCAACAGAGTCTTCTGCTTTCTCATCACTCACTCAGAAAGACTGAGCGGGCGAGTGTGAATGCGAGAGTGAGCAGCCACGGTGGCGCCTCTGGTGAGCAAATAACGCATTTGTTTGCCATGGCAGTACATTTGAAATATATCCTGCCCGATTTTCATCGCAAAATAAAAACATTTATCGCTATATAAAGGAAAATTTTTATAATTTTGGTAAAAGCGATATAAAAAAATCTTTGTACAGTCTCTTCTCGATTTACGATGGGGTTCCGTCCCGACGACCAGGTAGTAAGTTGAATTGGTCATAAGTCGAAAAGGCGAAATAATACATAGAAATTCTAAAATGGGTGTCTCTTTTTCTTCTCAGAACCACGAGAACTCTCACTTTTACACTTGCCAGCCATTTTAAAGGGAATTACAAACGAAAATTTTGTCAGTACACAGCGCAATCACTAACGTCGGGACTCAAAAATACGTAATGTGAAAAATATTTTATATGACCGTGGCCGTCGTATGTCCGGGTTGTCGTAAGTCGAGGAGAGACTGTATAAAGTTGCGATATATCCCGACCCTACTGTATAGATTCAGCAAGGGAGATTTCCTTGATATTTTCTGTGATATGGAGCATCTACTTGACAGACCTATTGGTTATGGTTCATCTCAACCTCCCATTCATCAGCTGATGATTACTTTGAGATTCTTCGCAACGAATATTTTCCGGGTAAGAAAGATTCTGGTTACTGAATGAGTTATGGTAATGTGTTGCAACACTTTTGTGTTTAGGGTCCATGAAGATCAAATAGGTAAATGTAAAGAACACTGACGCTTCTTTATTTTGAGTGTTTTTCTTTAGGAAAACTATTTTGATGTATTTTCAATATACAGTACAGTAATTGAATCAATGCTGAGTGCATTTTGATTTTAATGTATTAATAAAGGAAAGTCTTTTCTTAACATTACTAAGCAGGGTAAATGTGAGGATAAAAGAAAAGAAAGAAACCTAACCTCACTGAACCTAGCAAGGTTACGACGCCTTGCATTGATTCATCTTGCTTTGGTTATGAATATTGACACCTGTCCCTCATTATATCTACAATTTGTATGTAATTGTTCTTCCTCTGGAATTCTTTGTTATATTATATAACAACACAGCCATGTTGTAACACAGTACCATAAATCATTTTAATTTGATTGTAATTATATTAATAAAAGTAACTTTTGATGTGCAAGGAGAGATTTCTCCTCCTCCGTAAAAACTTGTTGGGTCATAGTTGCCGCCATAATCTTGTAAACATTATTCTTGATGGTGATTGGCTGTCGTAATGATGATTGGCTGGAATTTCAGTGTTCGAATCTTTGCTCGTAATTGAAGATAATGCAACAGATTACCCGATCCTGGGTTCAAGTCGGTGTTCTGAATATGGGCAATCCACTACAGGAAATCTCGGATTGGGGAATTTAAATTCGCAGGCCTGAGCCGAGCTCAAATCCCAGGCTCAAATCACCATTTTGAATTTGGGCCTAAGAGTCTTTGACACTGTGCTGTTGCCTATTTACTCTGCAATCCAGTTGCTAGAAAATGGGAAGCCAGCTTAATGTCGTTCCGAGCCATACTTCCTGCCGATGTTTTTCAGATGACTGTATTGTATTTTCAGCTGCTATGTTCTGCCTCTATCTGTTTTAGGACTTTAAAGAGTATTAGAGTTGGAAAAACTGATGCCATGAGGTCTCATTCAATAGTATTATTCTTTGAGTATGTTTATCATATTGCAAGAGTGTTTAAACAATTGTTTGATGAACCAGTTATACGCCTGGTTGTTGGATGAGACCCAACTCTACCTGGTGCTACATCATTGTTCCACAGCATATAACTTATCTTTGTTTATAATACAGTATTTTGTTGGAATCAAGCTACTCAGTATAATTGTTAAGCCAATAGGTCAAAACTCATGCTATGGGACCCTAATGTGTGACTGGGATCTAAATTCTGTATCTATTATTTGGAGAAATTAGAATATCTTTCACCTTCATACGAGGCTCATGAAGGATAACCACTTGGAAAGGAGATACAGGTGTCCTAAAATGAAAGATGACTTGTGAGTTTTGTTGCTGAGCAGAACATCAGGTGCTCAGACTCATTTGTTTATTTGTTAACATGGCTATAGAGGTCTTCTCACAGGATCAACACATTCAGATCCCAATCACCTCTCTTACATCATGGATGTTCAGCTCCTGCTCTGACCTGTGATTTTGTAGGCATTTCTTTTATTCATGTGATAGTTTAAGTTATGTTACAGTAAATAGATCATCTTATCTTTTATTAGATAATTTAGTAGAAGCTGTTGGTTCCCAGGAGAGTGGTTTTTACTCAATTTCAGGAAGTTGTGCATCAAATTTTTACACAGGATATTCTGCCTGTGGGTTACGAATTTTACCTAAAAAATGCAGGATTATAAATGGCAGTGTGAGTGATGAGGCTGGATAATGTACATGAGGTTCATCATACTCACGAAGTATTGAAAGTGGCATTACTAAAGTATTTCTATGCTAAGCTGGCCCATAGGCCACGCCTCTCATCTATAGCTACAAATAGCTGATTGGTTCCCTTGAGTGCCTTACCTCCCCCCAGACTGTGAGTATATAAGCTTGTAATTATATTGACCTTTTATGATAAATATTAAAAATTTTATGACATCCTGTCTGAAGTGCTAATGCCTTGAAATAATTTGCATTTTGATAGTCCAGTTATTTAACATTATTTTAGATATTAACAGGTTCTGCTTACCAATTGTGAACATATATTAGTTTGAATTTTCTATGAGCCAATCAGCTATTAGTATAGAAGAGGGGCTGGGCCTACGGGCCAGAAAGAGTAGTGAATGCAACCTTTACTTTGTACAGTATAGTCTTATATATTGGTTCCCATTGTACTGTACTTCTATTTTTGGAGTAAATCCATAAATTTAATTTGTGTTTCAGGTGGGTGGAACCCAAGAGCTACTGTGATGTTATCCACAAGTGGTACTTCAGCAGCATACCATTCCCTTATAAATTATGGTATCCAAGAAGGTATCATATTGGACAGTGTGACTTAATTAATAGCATGTTTGACGATCCTGATGATTCTCAGCTTATTGAAACTGAGGTAGGACTTAGATAGGTGTAAGAGAGAGAGTCTCTCTCTCTCTCTCTCTTACAGTATATATTAAATATCTGACGAACCTTCAATCTAACGGGCTTCTCTCCATGTAATCCGTTAGATGAAAGTTTGAAAGTTTCACTGTACAGTATATTTGTTATACTTTAGCTTTATGGAATAACAACTTATTTCACTTTTATTACATGCTGTAGTTGATAATATTCTTTGATTTCAGTTGCATAAGCAAGCTCAAGAGTGTTTAACGATGCTGTCTAATCGTCTTGGAGATCGAGAATACTTCTTTGGCCGCTCACCATCCACTATTGATGCCCTTGTCTTCTCATATCTTGCCATACTTCTAAAGGTTAGTTTAACCCTTTCACTACAGGGAAACTACTTTTAGTATTTGATTTGGTTTACAAAAGGCAATTTTATTCAGCTCAGTGGCAACCCCCTGCACAAGGGGTTAATTCCATACATACTGTAGATATGTATATAAAGTATTCCTGTGGAGAAAGTGATGTTTGAGAGAGGTATTACAAACTTGCATCTCACACTAAAGATATTTGTACTTAATGAAAGGAATATTTAAGTTGTTCAGTGGTTATGATGTTAGTGAACACTGTAAAAAGTTAAAATGAAATATGCTTTTATAAATATAAAGTTACCAGTAATATGATTCATGCATTTATAAGTTAATATGAATCATGTTTATATGATTACAAAGTTACCGGTACTCTGAGTCATGCTTTCCTGAACACTGTATTTGAATAAAAGAATTTAATAGTGATAATCTTGCAGATCTTGGCAGGCATGAAATACAGAATCAGTAAAAACTCCTTGACATGCAGAGTTAAATGTTGAAGAGAGCAAATTATTTGAATGACTTTATGATATACAGTATACAAAATAACAGATCAAGGAATCTATTAAAAAAAATAAATTCTTTCCACCTGGAGAGCTGATTCACGTAATTACAGCTAACCCATACAAGCATAGAAAATCACCCTAAATAATTGATGAACTTCAGTATTGATGAGTAGTATTCAGTTTTGAATGTTTAGCCTATTGACGATTTTGCATAAATATACAGTACTTTGATACTGGGTATTTGAGAACTCCTATGAGAGGCATCCATTCGCCATCTCTTTCTCGCAGCAAACTCTTTAATGTCTGTAATACTTGGAATTGAGGTAATGCTGGATTCTCTAAAGGTGCCACTGTGATAAGAGTACAGTATTGTATTACAGGTATAAATACTCAAATCTGGGACCTTCATGACCAAGACTGAACTGGTTTTAAAGATTTTTCCAGTTTCCTGGGTCCTAGGTCATCTGAGTTACCTTAGACCAGTAGACTACATCAAGTTTGGCTTCCACACACAGTCACACAAACCCTTTTGTTTGTTATTTAAGAAGCAAAGCAAATATTCAACTGAGTGTGTGAGTGGAAGCAAAACTCGAGGTAGCCAGGGAAGAAAAGTTAAACTTTCCCATGCAAGAAAATGTTTGGTTTTCACGAATGTCTGGTTTTCCGAGTTCCAGTTTTGAGGGTCTATACCTGTACTCCTTATTTAACCATTTCTTTGAATATTTGGTCAGACATTGGTATGCCTTCTGATCATTTTGATTTGAGTTGCTCATAAAGTGCAGTATCCAGTACCTGTAATTTAGGGTTATATAAAGCATTTCTTTTATCTTCACTACCTTTGTCAGAAACCAAGTTATTGAAACAAATTCACTAAAATACCATAGCTATTTAATAAACCATCATTGTTTTTATTCATCATAACATTTTTTATTTTGGATTCATAATATGAAGTGTCTTCTAAGGTGGACCTGAAGGTACCAGTGTTGCAGAACCACATCAAAGCTTGTCCCAACCTCTCACGCTATGTATCCAAGGCCATTCAACGATTTTTCCCTGCAGGTACGTTTTTCAAAAGATTTACATTTTCTTTTACAGTAATACCTCGCTAAGTGCTGAGTCCTGAGAAGAGAGCACTAAGAAAGTTTAGTGTTAAAAAGGATTATTATACTGTTCCATGATATAGCTATAATGTATTGTATATGGAGATGTATTCCTCAAGTTGCTACACTTATGGTCCCTGTGGATAATATATGAATGGTTCATTTGGGTACTGGCAGACACTATTAGAGTACAGCACTGTATTCATTTAATTAAAGAACATATTTATGTCTTGTGTAATCGCTCATAGGAGCGATTTTGGTTTGTGCAGGACAATAAGACCCATGTCGTTAATGCGATGAGTATAATTCAGTCAAAACCTGTTGAATACAATTCACATATAACAACTGCTGGTACATCAGGACACAGTTTGAATAATACCATCAATATACAGTACATAATTACACTTATTAAAGTTATTTAGAGTTCTCAGAGGATTCAACAGTTCACAATCACACTCACGTTATGGGGTCTAGGGTTAGACCAACGAGAACAAATCTAATGTCCTGCTGGTGATATTGGCTGACGAGAATCCAGATGTTGCCTTTACAGTAGAAGGCGATAGACTCTCCCTCAGACAGTCACACAGCTGCTACCAGCTCCATCTCGCTAGTAACATGTGGCCGACGCGCACATTTAACACCTCAGCAAAGTTCGTTGTCAACACTCTGTCTCTCCTCTCACCCTTTCTCACTCTCGTCTAGTTTATCTTACTGTGGCTATCCCTCTCTATCTCTCTCTCTTCTAGTTTATCTTACTGTGGCGGTACCACTCCCCCTGTCAGGCTTTACACGAAATTACGGTCTACCATTAGATTCACTCTCCGACCCCTTCCAACAGACAGAGTCTCGTCGCTCGGCGTATTAACACTGAGTCCTTTGTCTTCAGTTTAACGCTTCGCACCAGGCCATCTGCCCTCGGTAGTGCCTCCAGTACTCTCTCTAGCATCCACTGATTCCAGAGATGATCACAATATCCCCAGCGTGGAGAGTACGGCGAGTTTTGAATAATCTTTGTCACTGACGTAGTGTCGGGAGATATTACTTTACCCTCCTCTTACAAAATTGGTCCGCGATGAATTGGGCATGCTTCCATCTTCTGGCAGGTCGGCTTGGCGTTGGTGGGTAGGCCTCCAGTTGCTTCTCCGACGAGTCACACACATCCGTATTGTGCGGTCGAGTAATTTGCGGCCCTTAGGTATCCAGTATGTCCCGCATATTATGGCAAGAGTGTGTTCTCGTCCTGAGTGTCCAGCTCTAGTCAAGTGTACCTCTCTCACAATGAGCCCCGTGATCCTGTTGTCCCTCGGCAACAGTATGGGATTCTTCTGGTCTGGGTGGAGAGCGGCATGTTTCAGTCAACCGCCTATTCTGATCAAACCGTGAGTGTCTAGATGAGGTTCCAGTCGACTCACATCACTACCTCTCACATTCCGAGTTCTCGAGGGAATCCTTTCCTTTACATAAGTTTTAAGACGACTAACTATGCATCTTCCAATTCGCTGACCTTGAGTCGATGTTTTCGGTGATGTTTGTTCTTTCGCTTCCCCAGCCGCCATTCTATAAACCTTCTAATCCACACAACGCTATTCAGAAGTCGATTCAACGAGGAGTACCTGGCTCATAGCTTATCGAGGATACCCTCCCCCTGGTCAGCGTTCGTCGTCATCACAGTGGTTTCCTTCTTCACCTCTGGGTCTCCGTCTGTGAGGTCTGGAATCATCATTGGACTCTTTGGCCAACTGTTCTTCCAACAAGAGGAAAGCAGGTCTCCGAATCCACCTGCCCTCCTCGTTGAGCTCTGTTCCATGTAGTCCATGACTAGCGTCATCGGTTGTGTTCAGTGCTTACTTCACGTGGCGCCATTGTTCTGCATTGGAATCCTCGTGTATCGTTGCCACTCGATTGGCCACGAAAGAATGGAAGTGTCTTTCGGTGTTTCGTATGTACTGAAGGACTGCCGCACTGTCTGTCCGGAACACTGATCTGTCTATTTGTAATTCAAGTAATTCAAGCCCCTTGTTAAGCAAAACCGGGTAGTAATTACAAAGACGTGTTTGAGTGAATCAGCGTTGAACAAATCTGTGTTAAGCAAGGGGTCAGTGTATATCAATTACAAATATCTGTAACTAAAATCCCAATTTTTACATTATATTGTTTAACATCACTTTATTTACAATATTTACATAATTTGTTATGTATTGGATAGTGTTGTTTTAAATGGGACAGGATTGTGCTTTAACCTAATCTATGGAATTAACACTGTATCAATTTACGAACAGGGTCCAAGAATGTAACCTGTTTTTTATACTTTGATCAGTAATATTTGAAATTATTTTAGTTGTACAATAAAAAACAAACAAAAATATCTAAGTGCTGAACAGTGTAGCTCTGTTTCTCCATTCTCATCCTTCCCACTTTTTTATCTGTTTGTCATGGGGAGTTCCAGACAGTTAACCTGCAAGATGAAGATGTTATGATTGAGGTATTGAAATGATGAAATCCAGTGAGATCATATACTGTATTCAGTTTCATGGGAGTAGATCCATTGTAATGATACTTATTACAGTAAATTTGTTTGGTTTTCTTCATAAAGACTTACGGGCTGAGGAACAGACAAAGAGAAGTGAGTAATTGTAATGTTTTGACCAAATAACAAAGTAACAGATTTTTGTATGTTGCATTTGCTTCATGAAATAGTTTATGCTGTACAGTGGAACCTTTGATAATCTAGCAATTGTCATTCTCAAATCTACTGAAAACCATCATAATTTTTAAATATCTTATGAATTCTAATAGTAATAACTCCATTAGCTGGAATCCCTCTTAGCCGGAATTGAAATTTATTTGGAATTTTTCCGGAAAATTCCGGGTTTGAGGATGATTTTCCGAGGGGTTCATTTCTTGGAAGATTCCTAGAAAATTTTCACGGTACCCAGAAAAATTCCAGGGATAGGGGATCTTTCCAGGGTTTGAGAGATGAAATAATGCGTCATTTTGGAAAATTCTGAGAAAATTCCAGTACTGGAAAAATTCCAGGGATGGAGAATTTTTTAGGTTTGAGAGATAATAAGCAATTTCCTGAAAATTCCGAGAAATTTTCCCAGTACAGGTCCACCACCGATTTTCCGGCACCTTTGGTTCCAAGGCCTTGCCGGATTATCTGTTTTGCCGAACCAACTGAGGTCAGGTAATAATACACCTCTGACCCACTAATTATACAGCTCTTGTGTCTCTAAAGCACCATGGACTGCTAGAAACTTAAATTAAACAAATATTAAATGTAAATTAAATGCGAAAAAGTCATAATTTTGAGCAACATTACTGTACACACTTTGTACTACACTAGACTAAAATTTGTATCTCTTGTGCAAACTATGTGATGTTTATACTCAAATAAATCTCTACCGTATCTTACAAGGATTCCAGCAATGCAGTTTATATTCTGCAAAGTTTAGTCAGCTACATTTTATAAGATAAAAACTTTAAGCCTAAAACTACCTTCACCGTGGCTGGGAGGGAGGGAAGTTAAGTGCCCTCTCGTAATTTTGTCCGGACTAAAGGAGGTGCCGGACCATCAGTTCCCGGAAAATCGGTGGTGTACTTGTACCCAGAAAAATTCCGGGGATGGGGGTTTTTTCCCAGAGAGAGCCATCTCGTTACCTGGAAATTTCTCATTTGTCGAAGTGCTCTGCACCAATTGTTCTGGCTAACGGAGATAATTCTGTACTGTACTTATTAAAACACCAAAAGCCTATAAGACATTGTAGTACAAAGTTTTAGTTGTGTTGTTATTGCCTTCACTCCCACCCAAATATTATTTTCTGTGAGCTTCTGGTGACATATGGCCAGCCATTAAATTGACAAAATCAGTATGTTTTATCCCTTCATGGAGGTGAAAGTTGATTATGTACAATATGAAGGCAGCATGGCTGGCACTGCATTCAGCCACCTTCATTTTCATCAACTGTAAAATTAGGTACCTCTTTACAATTGGATGACTTAGGATGTCCAGAGTGTGAATCAGCAAGTCTTAGGGCAAGAGGCAAGCTCTGTATCCCTTGTCTGCAGCACCCCACTTTGCTGTCATAATGACTACCTGTACTGTATTACTAAGAGACCATTGCTCAGTGTTGGGTGTAGTGTTGCTACAGTAGCAAAAACATATGATTTAAACTTTTGAATAAAAAGGTGGTACATAAAACAATGCAGGTAAATTTAGGCATTGATAGACTACTATTCTGGGCTCTCCTGTACAGTTTACTACTCTATAAACCAGAAAATTACAAAATCCAGTGACTGCTTAGTCCCAACCATGCCACATTATTAAGGTTTCACTGTATTGTGTTCAAATACATTACAGTAGCTGTTAGAATTACTGTATATTTCTTAAGAATATATATATATATATATATATATATATATATATATATATATATATATATATATATATATATATATATATATATATATATATATATATATATATATATATATATATATATATATATATATATATATATATATATATATATATATATATATATATATATATATATATATATATATATATATATATATATATATATAGCTGGCATGGATATACATAATATATATATATATATATATATATATATATATATATATATATATATATATATATATATATATATATATATATATATATATATATATACATATATATATACATATATATATATATATATACAGTATAAATATATATATATTTTTTTTGTGAATAGGGCCATTATTCTCAAAAGTTAGAGGCTGACAGTGGTTAGTTATGTTTTCTTATGCAGCTCCATTATTTTATGAATTACAGTTAGGGTTTTATGTGACATCTAAATGGAGTTAAATGGAAATTATTGTCTGCTGATTTACTTAAATGGTACTGTATAGGCACTTGAAATGGGATTGCAGAAAATCAGAGGTTTAAAAAAAAAAGGTTCTAAAAACTTTAAGATTTTCTTCCCTGGTTTAGGATAAATTAATTTACACTATTTTCAAGAAAAAATAATTACCCCGTACAGGTAAATATCTTTTTATAAGTTGATAGTTGTCAATCTTACTTTTACAGCACAGAGGACTGAGTAAAGTAGCTGGTTAAGATGTGATATACAGTAAAGTAGTTTTATATGTTTTCATAATGATAATACAACAAATAAGATGACTTGGAATTTTTTTTTATTTTTTAAGAGAACCTGACTGCTACATATGTCTTTTTGATAATTAATGGTCCATAAAAATATTTTAATTTCCTAGTCATGTCATATTACAGGGTATTATAAGAATCTACATAAATATTCTGAGCACTGATTATCTGCATTTTAGATGAAGTAAGGAATTTGGGTGTAAATGAAATTAAGAATTCTGAAGATGAATTAATGAATAAAGAATCATAATTCAAACATAATTGATCTGACACTTGATAAATCATAGGGACTAAGAATTATATCTTTGGAATCTTTTTAGTAGAAAAGGGTCAGTTATTGTTAAGATACTGTAGCTGTAATAGTCAGATAGATAGTAAGTGTTTTCTGTTTGAAGAAGGGACAAGAATATGTTTGTGGAAAAAAATAATAACAAAAATATCTCTCATCTACCAGAGGGCCACAGGGGCACGGAAGCCCGAGACTCACCTGCTAAAGATGATGTGCCAAACAAAGGACGTAACTTACTCTTATCTGGGCTGGTAGCATTTTCAGCAATGTTTGGGTATGCAATAGCAGCAGGTTTAGTGCAGGTGGGTAACACTCTGATTGGTTTATTATGCATTGCTTGTATTTTATATAGAGAGAAAATTACCAATGTAGTGTCTCTGTATACTTCAGTTTGTTTTAATTCATAGTTTACTACATGCACTGTCAAAACTTATGCAGAATGATTGCTTCATAGGTATTGTTCAATAATGTGGTCAAGACTGAGACAACGAACGAGACCTTTTAAAATTTTAACCTTTACAGTTCACCTGAAGATTAGCCCCACCCAATTTCTCAGCTGAAAATTAGCCCCACTCAATTTCTCACTTGAAGATTACCCTCACCCAATTTCTCACTTGTGGATTAGCCCCCAATTTCTCACCTGTGGTTTAGCCCCCAAGTACTCACCTGTAGATTAGCCCCCAAGTACTCACATGTAGATTAGCCCCCAAGTGCTCACCTGTAGATTAGCCCCAAGTGTTCACCTGAAGATTAGCTCTCGAAGTGCACATTTGGAGATAAGCCCCACAAGTGCTCATCAGAAGAGTTACCCCCAACTTAATCAGCCTGAAACTTAACCACCCTAAAACTGTTTGGAGGGGGCTAATCTTTAGGTGATTCATGAAGTAAAAAATTACGAATGGTGTTGTTCGTGGTGTTCGTCCTGGACTACACCACTGGCGTTGTTACACGTCATATCCTATATTTATTTATTTTATGACAGGTTGATATGGGTGAACCGCCTGTTGAAGAAGAATATGATTATGAGTACGAGGACTACAATGATGCAGGGTCGAGTGGGAATTAAAACAACATTGTGATAAGTGTGCAGGTATTATATTTTAGTATGGATACTGCTTCTGTGCATAAGGCAAGACAAAAGTCAAACATGAGTCGATGTAGAATTGTATAGCAATAAAGTGTTTGGCTTCTTATATTGCTGCATTACACTAAGATAAACTTAAATTGTTTTCTTATAGGTTGACAATTAGGGCAATACGATAATCTCTTGTAACGGGTGATGATAGCTTACTGGTGATGTTGGCGAGACCGACCCTGAGAACATGAATGAAATCATTCACAATTATAGTTTTTATGGATCACTTTACAGATTAACCCCCCCCCCCAGATAGTTTTGGGGTTGGTAAAACTTCAGGCTGGTTAAGGTGAGGGGCAAAACTTCAAGTGAGCTTTTGTGGGGCTAATCTCAGGTGATCCATAAAAGAGAAGATTGTGAGTGGACGAGTTGACAGTTGGATTTTTTTCGTAAGATGGCTGGTCAATGGGTAAAACAAATATTTAAATTCACTATGGTAATGATATTTTTTAATTAATTATGCCAAAAAGTGTAAAAAATAAGGGTTAAAGTTGCTATAAAGTCACGTGACTGCGAAAAGCTCTGTGATTGGTTGTGCCGTCACTGACTAGTGCGAGCCGCCGAGCCAGCTGTGGTGTATGTGGTGTTACCAGCAGAAATACAGGACTTGTGGCCATATGCAATGTTGATTTATACAGGCATACAGTACCTTATTTTTAGGATAAAATAAATTACTGCTCAAGTATCATTGTGTGTATTTACTTCCTGGGTACCAAAATGATGCAAAAGACCGATCACTCCAACATGGAAGTTTTCATCACTGTTCTCTATTTCATGTCTGGAAAATGTAAGTTTCGTCACTGATGTTATGGAAGGACTAGGGACGATCATGGCTAGGGAATGGGCTTGAGATGATCAGATGACAGATGTAATTTAATGTGCTTCATAGCTGGATGGCCGCATTCTTGATAATACTCTACAAAAAAAAAAAAAAGACATCTACTTTTGGTAAATTTCTTTCATCTGCCTTGATGAACCCTGGAAGTAGTTGTTCAACCTTCTTGGCTGATCGGCTCTGTAAATAAATATTATTAGATAATTAATTGTGCTTACTGTGCAACACAGTAATGCTATATTGAATATATAAATATTACTGAGCACATTAACTGATTCAATGGATATCAGCTGCCCCTACTACAAATTTCATAGTACAGTAAAGCCTCGAATAATGACGGTGTCCTCCAATATTGCAGTGTAAGGTGAATCATCGTATTGCGAATCATTAATTACCATTAAAATACAGTAAAGCAATAATAATGAGATGCATTCCCAAGTGTGACCTTTTCATATCTTATGTGTGGCTTTTTACCCTCTTTTCCCCCAAAAACAATACAATTAATGAAAATTGCAAACTATATTCTTTACATAATGTTTATGAATACACCTTATACAATATAAATGAATAATAATATGGTCACACAAGAGGAGATGGGATGCCATTGTTTTCGTTTGTGTTTACAGCCGGGAGTCCGGGACAATAGTTCTACAGGAGAAAATGAAGAAAATAAGACCCTGGTTGTAGCTGTAGTAAAATTAATGTAAAAAAATGAATATATATGTTTTAAGAAATGTTATTTAAGGTTAATAAATGGAACAATAGAAGTAGCTAACCACTAATGGTAAAGAAAAAAAAGTGAGATGGAATGGGAATGCCAACATATACGTGCGCATTTAAGGATACCGCATCACTTATCCTTTTAAGAATATGTACAAAAGATTCATTATTGTTTATTACTGAATCTGTATTTGATTGAATTAATCTTTATATATGCGAAATGAACAATACAATTCATTAATAATGCGTAGAATATTAAAACACACAAGACGATAAGAGATGGCATTGTTGTCAGTGTTTACACCCATAATGTCAGTTATTTTATGTACAGTACGAAAAAAGTGAGACTGATCGTGGAACGCCAGTGTATACGTGCGCACTCAAGGAAACATAGTCATTTATCTTAAGAATATGTACAAAAGATTCATTATTGTTTATTAATGAATGTGTATTTGATTGAATAAATGTTTATATCTGTGAAATGAACAATGCAATTCATTAATAATACGTAGAATATTAAAACACACACGAGTAGACAAGACAACATTGTTTTCGTGAGTGACGATGGTTCTACATAAGCATCTGAAGAAAAATAAACCCTGGTTGTATCTGTAGTGAACTTAATGTAAAAAAAATTTAATACTTGTATGTATGTTTTAAGTAATGTTGGTTAATGTTAATAAATGGAATACTAGGAGTAGCTAACCACGAATGGTAAAGAAATACAGCGAGACGATTGGGAACGCTAACGTACTGTATGTGCAGTAATTGCGTACGTGTGAAAACATATTGTCATTTCTCTACATATGAATATGAAAGCAACACTTATTTACTGTTCATGTATGTTTTAAATAATATTTATGAATGTAAAACAAAAATTCCACTCACCAATGGTGGTAAAGTCTAAAACATAAGGACAGGCAATGAATATTGTGCAAGTTTTTACTCAGATGACGAAGTTATCGGGTTCAACTCTGGCTGAAGCTGTAGCTTTCCATAAAGCTGTTGCTGAAACTGTTACTGAGCCTGAAGTTGATGTCGAAGCTGCTTATGATGCTGAATTTGATGGTGTAGCTGAAGTTGATGGTTTAGGCCTTCGAATAATAAAGCTGTCGAAAGAACCTTCACAGCTGCTTTCTTTTCTCATTATACAGTATAGTCTGCATTTATGCAGTCAATTGAACCCGTGGAGGTGCGCGTAAAAAGAGAAACGCGTAAATGAAATAACAGAACATATTGGATTAATTGAAACAGAGACTGGGCCGACTCCCAAACTCCACTTTTTCCTCCACAATACGTACCTTGTAGTAAAAATAACATCATAATTTTATGATGGTATTGACACACACATAATATCTGAATAAAAAACTACAAATATAAAGGTGTTTAAAGCTTACTTTAGTAGAAGAGATGGGTCGGCACACGTGGATGGCGGCTGGTTCCGAGGCAGAGGGCAGATTAGTGGCCTTCCGGTGAATCACTATCACTACTCACAGAGGTTTGCAGGGCCTCCCTGACTTGGGCTGGCTGTAGTTGTGGTGGGTTGCGGGTGAGACTAGCATTGATGTTGTCGTGATACATCTGGACATACGGCTCCATAATTGTCGACAGAAGGTTATTAGACACTATACCGATGCTTGACTGTGTCTTTGTCAAGGATGAGCTTGATTTTTTCCCCCAACTCAATGATTTCCTTCACATAACCATGGCTTGGTCCAGGTAGTTCAAAGTTTCTCGGGGGTGGTGGGGGTCCAGCGGAAGCCATTATGAGGGGAATAGCGGGCACAAGAGAGAACAGTATATGCGGAGAACTGAGAACAATGAGACTGGCCCGGCTAGGTCAGCGACTTCTTCCCTCTGGTGGCAGAGCACGTCATGTTACATTAGACCAATCACAGCTAGTGGCGGAGGGATTGCGTGGGTGGAAAGGATGCATGGCCCAATCACAGTCCGATACGTCATATGACGTCAGCGATAACGTAAGAGCGACCTAATGCGCACTCTCCAGGCGCCGCTTCCCGCATAAATGATGGAATGAACCGCATAACTTAAAATATTCATTCTGGCTAGGTGCCGCGTAAATGACCAAACGCGTAAACAAAATCCGCGTAAATCCAGACTATACTGTACATCTTTATGTAGAGGTCATTTGCATTTATTTAAATTTTAATGCTTTGTTCTGTTAATGGATCCACTTCAGAAAATATGTTCATTGCTTGCTCCATATAATATCCACAGACCTCTCACCTTTTTCATATCGTTTTAACACATCTAGTTTCTCGGCTAAGCTTATACACTTTCTATTAGCTTTTGAAACAACACTACCATCACTTGCTCTCTTGTTCATGTTGAATAGGGATGCAAAAATGCTGTAAGAAACCTGAAAAAGTTTTTTTCCTTTTCCTGTTCAGATGCGTGAAAACAAGGGCCCGCCAGCTGCGATTGTTTATACTAATGATGCTGGCATCACCACTTTCGCCTCAGTACGTAAGATTTTTTTTATAATATCGGGATTTAGTTATTATTTATACAAAAATGTTATATATACATTTTTATTTTGTCTTAAATACAAAGAAAATAATGGCATAAATTGAATTGGGTCCTAAATTAACCAGGGTCTTGGATATGAATCTTTGTTAGTTGAACCGTAGTTGTCGGAGGCTTTACTGTATAAACATTCCAAACAATATTGGTATTATTTTGGTTTTGGTCATCTGGCAAACCTTAAGATTCTAACTTTGGGATTAATTACTTTAAACAACAAAACAAATTATCTCTGCGGGATTTCTGTCGCAAAATATTTTTTGATCACATAAGAAAATACAGATCATATGTTAGGTTAGGTTAGGGTATGATGAGTGACAAGGTTAGCTTAACTACATTGGTAAAGGGGGGTAGTAATAATTCAAAACTAGTGATTTCCAATAGAAATGAAGGTCTAAATCGTTCATAACACATCGCAAACCATCATAAAAAAAAGCATAGTCTGCATGTCTAAGTACAGGGATGACCAAAACTTACAATTTAACCAATATAGCTGATCTTGAATCTAAACATCCAAATACTTAAGTTGTTAAAGTAAAATTTTACCCATTAATTAATTAATATAAATGATGATATATCCCAGTGGTTCAATAACAGCACTATGTTGTCATGTTTACTTAACATCAGGCATTCTCAAAGCAAAGTACAGACAATGTCATTACTTCTAAGTTGACTCATATCTCCATCTGTGTGTCGTCTGCAGGGTAGGTGGTGACGTCATTGCAAATTGCCACCCTGTTTCTTGAGAAATAAACTTATCTCTTCTATCATAGCAGGACTTTAAACTTTTATTACAAATTATATTACTGTACTGTATACCGTATCACTCTCCAAATGTGGCAGAGTGTATTTCTTGTGTTTACCCAGAATCGTCAACTCGTCCACTGTCGTGTTCGTGGTCTTGGAATCAGTCTCGATTACATCACTGTGGCTTACATATTTATATTTATTCCCATAAATATAATCTCCTCGTAGAATAGCTGCCAATTCCATCAGTCATAGCGTGATTATTAAATTTTATTTACAAAACTAGATACATAATGTACAGTACTTGTGGTGGAGTGCATATAAAATTGCTTAGACTTCAAGTTTGGTTTTATATCTAATACAGTCTTTTGTTTTTTCATTTTTATTAATTGATTTTAGAAATAGAAAATATAATCTAATTGTACTTTATAAATTTTTTCATTAATACATTTTTAGTTGATATGAAATATTCTAGGCTCTGGTATTGGCTTGTTTAAACACAGTGAAGTGAGTAAGTCATAATTATTTAACTTGAAGCTTTCCAATACAGTATAGAACTTTCTTGAAGTTCAGGCAATACGCAGCTTATTACTATGATATTATTAAACCAATAATTCTCAGTGTTTACTACTTGCACATGTGAGAAATTATGTTATGAAAGGTATCAGTTGTTGCTCATGTATTGTTACAGGCATATCAGGCAATACAGTGTGTGAAATATCTATAAAAAAAGTTCCATTTTATGTTGTGTATGGGATAAGATGTGTTGAGCTATGTTAGAAGAAGTTGAGTTCAGTGTGAAGTTTTTAAATCTTCACCTAGCCTAAACTAACCTAACTTAACTTGATATGGAACATTTTCACAGGCATTTTACAGATTTCTTGATTTGAATTGATTGCCTGTAACCTAGTTATACTACAGAATATACAGTTCTGTACTACTTATGTTTTCATTTTTATCAGAACTGTAAGCAGCTCCTCTCCACATTTTATATTTTCTGCAGTCTCTTATGCATAAATTAAGTCTTGAGAGCACAAGTGAAAAAGATTGCAGTGTTTATGGTGTACATATGACATAAGTTTGTATCTGAGATCTTTTCATTTCTATCAAAAAGTTATCTAGAACACACAATTTAATTTTCGAAAATGTTCTTTAAACCAGTTCATAGTTGTGATAAAATCTTCATATTTATTGACTCGTAAGAGTAAAAGGTAATATCGAGTTACCTAGATATGTACAGTAAGAATTGAAACCAAAAATGCGACGAATGTACTGTATGTGCTGGGTACTGTATCTATGTGTATAATTATTTTATACATTAAAATGTTTTCAGTCTGACCATCATTCCATTGTACAGTTTTAGTGCACAGCCCTATTGCTAATGCACCTTTTTCTTAAGTGATTTGCTCAGATACATTAAGGAATGAGTTTTTTATTTCATTTGAAAATAATAAATTGTGCAAATGGATTGTGTATAAAGTCCTATTTGAATGTAATTTGTACCTGTATATAGCCAAAGTGTTGTGTTTCTCTATAAGTGCAGCAGTTTGGTGATGCTAGGGTCTACCAACTCTTTTAGGTGAGGTGAGAAGAAAGTTGGTGAATATTTGTACTTCAGAGAGGGTCGGTGGGTGTAGATGCGTTTATTTCTTTCATTTGAAGACATCCCTCTTTAGTACTAAAACCACAAACATTAGCTACCTACATTTTGAATCAAGAATGCTATTCATACAAGACCACTTCAACATTAGATGCACACGGTACAAAATTGTATTGTCTTTATTTACTGTATAATTGCTGTATGAATGTATGCCTCTGAAACTGACTCACAACCTTCTGTAGTTGGATAACTTAGCTAATATCATACCAGGCAATGGAGGAAGTTGTGAGTCTTCCCCCTTATAAGTTGCAATGAATGTTTTATCTCAAGGGTGAGGGCTTTTGACACACACACACACACACACACACACACACACACACATATATATATATATATATATATATATATATATATATATATATATATATATATATATATATATATATATATATATATATATATATATATATATATATATATACATATATACATATATATATATATATGCTGATAACCACAAGGAAAGAAGAAAACACGAAGTTCCCAAGCGCTTTCGTGTAATTCACATCTTCAGTGGTTTACACAAAGCATGTATTTTATCTTTTGTACAAAATATATGAAGTTTACATTCAAAATATTCCCTGACCTGCAAGGAATCCAGAAATGTCAATTTTATTATCCTAACTTTAGTCTGAGGTATTATTTATTACTAAACGTTAAAATCTAGTGTTTCACCCCATCATTTCTCAGAGGTAGGGGCCAGTGAGC
>NW_024722610.1:3469726-3537801 GCF_018991925.1 Homarus americanus | reverse complement strand
CGTGACTAGTCAGGTCAGGTCAAAATAAGGGACCCACTAAATAACTATCATACATCTAGATCAAAGGTTTTCAAAGCATTTTTAACCTTGGGCCACTGACAAATAAATTTATGTAACATATTATCAGTTTTGAACTGACCATCACTAAGGTTTATTGATTTTAATTCCTTAATCAAACTAGCTTCAACCATAAGTCTTTCTGTGACACAAGATGATTTAAATACTTCTAAGCTTTTTTCCCAAGCAATGGGATGATTATTATTCCTAACATGAACGAACAGGGCACTGCTTTCAGATGCTGTTCTGATATTGTACTTATGTTGTTTGATTCTGAGCTGCAGTGTTTTTCCTGTCTGTCCTACATAATTACAATTACATTTGCTACATGGAATACAATAAACACTTCCATTTACATTCAAACTTGGGCTATTTCTTAATAACATATTGGTAATGGTTGAGTCATACTTGAAAACAACATTAATATTTAGTAGCTTGAGGGACCGAACTAACGGGACAAATTCATTACGATAGGGCAGAGTCAAAATATTCTTAAGTGTAGGAATTTGCCTGGTTTGAGAGGAATGAAAGGATTTTTTAGCCCTTTTAAAACAACGATCAACAAACACAGAAGGGTACCCAAGTTTTTGTGCAATGGAATGAATGTGTTTCAATTCATCATCAATAAATTCAGAGTCACAAATACGCAGACATCTTAAGAACAAAGCAGAAAAAACTGACATTTTGGTAGACTCCAGGTGATTCGATAAAAAGTGTATGAAACTGTCTACCTGTGTGGGCTTTCTGTATACCTTAAATTTGTAGTTTTGGCCATTTCTCATGATAAGCATATCAAGGAATGGAAGGGATCCATTTATATACTGTATATACATATATATATATATATATATATATATATATATATATATATATATATATATATATATATATATATATATATATATATATATATATATATATATATATATATATATATATATAATTTCATGTAGATCCACAATGAAAACGTGGATAAGATAAATCTTGATAAAATCATGTGGACTGCGGATCTACGTCAAGAAGGATGTCCCCGACCAACCTCTCGACGTCCCCCATGATGACGACACCACCGACGCACACGCCATCACAATCACACTAAAAGGTATGTCCCTCAATATTGTCAATGTGCCTCCCTCCACCCCTACTGTACCTGTCCTACCACACCATATCACCTCCACCCTCACCCTCCTTGTGGGGGACCTCAATGCCTGACACCCCAGTCTCGGCTCCCAGGGGCCCCAGTCAAACTCCTGGGGTAACTCCTGGCTCTCCTACCTACAAACCACTGATGACCCTGTACGTCTTTTCTGCCCTCCATCACCCACCCACATCGGGGGAGGGAAACTTGACTACATCGCCCTCTACTCTGACCCTCACCGCCCACACTCCACTCACATCTTCCACTCCCCCCACAGTGACCATTTCCCTATCCACACTACCCTCCAGTACGTGAGAATACCCGCCCCACCCAAGGTCCCTAGGCTCAGCCTACCCCCTGCCAACATGCTTGTCTTCATCACTACCATTGCTGAATGGTTTCAGGGTTACACAGTCACCACCACAGACCAACTCTACCTTGATCTGTCCAAACAATGCACTGACCTCCTCCGCCCTGACCCAAAACACCACCACCCTAACCGCCAGCCCAGGAGTCAGTGGAATTTTAACCGTGATCCTCATGTTAAGTCTATCCGAGTATGGCACCGACTAGCAGTCGACCAGTGGAAGAAATCTCCCAGCTCCCCTGACGCTCTTATGCTTCCTGATGCGCACAAATAAAGAGCTCCAATCTGCCATCACTCTCGCACGAGAGAAGCAGCGGTTTGATTTTGCTTCTATTGTCCAGTCTACATCTATAGGTGATATATGGCGTACCATTAACCGTGCCCGGGGCACCAACGCCAGACCCACGCTCTAACCCAGACCAGCTGCCCGAGCCGAGGCGCTCTCTCAGACGTGACAGGAGGCCGCCTCCATCGATGCGCTACCACCCGCTGTATGAGACCTCACCCTCGCACTGCAACCACAACGCCGACAGCACATCTATGAGTACCAAAACCTATCTGCAGACACTGACATGCCTACATATGATGTGCTAAATGCCCTTATTGCTACCCCTGGTAACCCCCTCCTTTGTCTATTTAACCTCTCTTTTGATACTGGACAGCTGCCTCACTTATAGAAGATGCCACCACCATCTCAGTACCTAAACCAGGCAGACAAGATGAATATCGTCCCATCTCCCTTATCTCCTTCTTCTCAAAGATGATGGAGTGCATGATACGCTACCGCCTCGACTGGAAAATTGAAGCCCACCTGCACTCTGACCTCCATGGTTTCTGCCCCGGAAAGAGCACTGCTCACTGCATCGCTCACCACATGGCAAACACCTCAGCCAAAACCTCCCTCTTCGTCGACTTCAAGGGTGCTTTTGATAAAGCCAACAGTGAAGTAATCCTTGAGGGCCTCACTCACATTGATGTGAAGGGCAAACTCCTCACGTGGATTGTTGACTACCTCTCCCATCAACAGGCCCGTGTCCATTTTCAGGGCCACTACTCTTCGATCAGGGACCTTGATCTTGGCACGCCTCAGGGAGGTGTACTCAGCCATACACTCTCTAATGTTCTCATGAACTCCATCTGCCGCCTCAACATCTTTGCTGAGCGCTCCCTAGATGGTCACATCATAAGCTACGCTGATATTCTCCTCCAAATTACTACAGTGCCACATGAACAACCTATACTCTCCACGTTCGCCCGGACCTGTCAAACACTCGGGCTAGTCATCTCACACACTGAAACCAAGCTCACCTCACACTTCCAGCGTCAGACACCGCTGACCCCGCAAGGACAAAACATCGATCAAGTACGCACCTACAGGTACCTTGGTCTGCCCGTGCGAGCCACTACCAGCTCCACCACCTCCTCTGTTGCCGCCCACGTCATCTGCCAGTGCCACCAACAAACGAGGCCCCTCCAGTCCCTCACCCACGGCCTCAAAGGAGCCTCTGTCAGGGTCCTACGTCTAATGTACATTGCCATCGTCAGAGCTGTCATAGATTTTGCCTCTCCTGTCCTTGTAGTTGCCTCCCAGTGCGAGAAACAAAGCATAGAGAAAATCCAAAACAGAGCGATGAGACTCATCTTCAGCTGCCCTATGACCACCAGAATAGAAGTCATGCAGCGTGAACTGATCCTGCTCCCTGTCTGCGATCGAATTACTGCTCTCAATGCCATCCTTGGTGTTAAACTTCTTCGCAGTGAGCAACCGACTCCCCTGTCGCGCTCACTGAACTCACATCTTAACACCCTCCTGCGCTGGCCTGTCCCGATTACCTTTACCTCCCCCTCTCAACACTGGCCCCTCCACACTTCTGCTGACGTCCTGCGTTATCACCTTTACACCCCCTCGACCTCTCTCCCTCCCGAGTACACTCATCCACCTCTACCGCCGTGGACTTCCCCGAGTGTTGATGTTGTCGTCCACACCTTCCCTGGTCGTAAATCCACCCAACTGCGGTATATGCTTAAACTTAACTGCCTTGAGCAGATTAATGATGTCGCCTCCTCTCTTACGACCTCCCACCCTCCTATCCTCGTCTACTGTGATGGGTCTGTTACCACGCTGGGCAGCGCTGGGGCAGCTGTGTGGATTCCTGAGCGCCAGGCCCGCAGGAAAATCAGGGTCCACGACTGGGCCTCCTCCACTGACACTGAAAGCATAGCCATCCTCACGAGCATTCAAGAGGGGGCGACCTATGCTCGCACTGAACGCTGGAACCTCCTTATAATCAGTGACAGCACTTCTGCGCTAGCGAGGCTCAAATTACCCTCCCCCTCCTCCCCTGCCGCCCAACACACCCTAGCCGGGGCTAGAACAAACTGATGACATCCGTGTCAAGTTTATTTAGATCCCGTCACACATAGGAATAACTGCCTGTGACACTGTTGATCGGCTTGCCAAAGAAGCAACACAAAAAGAAGATATTGAAGCCACCCTCGCCCTCTCCCTGAATCATCTCAAATCGCATACACGCCGCACAACGAGAAGCATTCGACGAAAATTGGACACACCTGATACAACGGGGTAGCGTCACACTACGCCACTATGACGCTGTAACTGGGTGACAACAACTGCCACTACAAAGAGTATCAATTCCTGACTCGATCTCAACAGATTATGTACATGAGACTGCGCCTAGGGTACAGGTACCTATGGGAGTACATTAGCAACCCTGAGCCTGGCCGCATTGTTTGTAAACTTTGTGGCCAACCTGACTCACACCCTCTCTCACTACATCCTCACTTGCCCTATGACCTCCTCCTACAGGTCCCCAGCCGTTACCAACACCTCTTCCCTCCCTGACCAGATACCCCTCCTCCTAGTGACAGGCCTGGCACTTGACATTATTAGGGACCTGCCACGCTTTGCCATAAACAGATGAAATGTACCGGGAACTTTCCCCCCACACACTCATCATTCTGTCACTTTATGTAACTTGCTGACAAAACCTATGACCCTTCAGGCTTTTATGCTCTTAACGCATGAGTCATAAAGGCAAGCATGAACTTAGCATGCTTCCCAGACGGGCACTGTAAACGCTTCTGTGCTTCACCTTGCACAGGATGTAAGGGGGTGCCCAATAAACTAGCCCCCTCTGGGGCAATCTAAAAAAATAAATCACATGACTCAATGTGAGAAGAAATATGATTAACTGAAAACAAGGTAAAATGGACTTAGGTGATTATGATGACAACGAGCTAAAGCTCTTGGATCTATGTGAGAAGAAGGTGAATCATACGAATAAACTAATGGGACTTTTGCAAAGTCCCTCAGAAAGTTCTTCTATCGTGAGGTGCTCACCCTCTTGGAATACTGTTGAAGGACGCAATACATAATAGGCAAGGGGTCCGACTGACAACAATGTAAGTTATAATGACTGCTTCCTGTAGGTCTTATAGGATGTAAATAATTTTTGGGATAGGCCCCTAACGCCATAATGCTCCAGTTTTGATGATAAGAAGGCGTGGTGGACGGTATCAAAGGCTTTTGAGAGATTCAGAAATATTCCGACATTGAACGGGCCGTCATCAAAGGGGTTCAAAATGTTATTGGTGACCTTGCTCTAAAATCAAACTGATAATCTGTGACTGCTGAGATTCAATGTCAAGAAGTGTAAGAGGATGCACCTAGGGCGTATCATATGTCCCAACGGGATGAAGAAACTGCAATATTTGAGACTGAGAAGGACCTAGGTGTGTATGTTGACAATGAGCTGAAGTTCTCGGGCCTTTCAGAGAAGAAGGTTGTGAGAGGTTGGAGTCATAGACCACGTTCTTTGTAGACTTTATTCTAACAGCGTCAGCTGGAGACTGGCAACCGGGCGCTGCCAAAGACAAGCCCCCATCTCAACATGGGAAAACATATCGTACGATGGTACAATCTTACATCTCCCCCCCAAGTTAAAAGGAAATGACGATGCACATTTGAACTAACAAAAGGAAAACAATGCATTCATAAAAACAACAATAATGCAGGAAAAACGAGTCAAACAAAGGAAAAAAACAAAAAAAAACCCTCTAAACTGATTTTACATCACATACACTACACCACGTAGTCCGTTAACCAGCCCGGAGGCCTACGGCCTCTCCTGGGCCTGGCCGCGCTCGACTGGGGAGGGGCCGTGGGTGCGGAGGAGGGCGCGGGTATGGAGGGCACAGCAGAAGGGGGGCCAGGAGGCACAGCTTGGTGCACCACCGGAGTAGTAGGCACAGGTGTGGAGCCGTTTCGCAGGTGGCGTCTGTTGCGGATGGACACCCTGCCACTGCCACTCAACCTGACGGCATACTGCCTGTGAGGGCGGGCTTCCACCACTATGCCTGTCCTGTCCCAGAGCTTGGTAGCTGCGTCCTGCACACGCACCTGCGTGCCCACGACTAGGGGAGCCAGCTGGCGGGACACCTCCCTCCGCGACAGAAGGACCCCATCCTGTGTTTCGGCCAAGCGCACCTCCCTCATACGAAGTGCCCGCCGCCAGTGCTGGTCCACCTTATAGTGCTGTCTGGCCACGGGAACGCCGTCACGGAGCTGGCGGCCGGTGGCAAGTTGGGCGGGCGACTTGTTCACCCCCCGCAGAGGCGTGTTCAGGTACTGGAGGAGGGCCTGGGATGTCCTATCGCAGTCCAGGCTACCCCCGGGCCCAGTGTTATCCCTGAGGAGCCTCTTGGCAGCCTTGACCCCAGCCTCTGCCCTGCCGTTGGATTGGGGGAAGTGGGCCGACGAGAGGCGCACCTCGACCCCCCATGACTTGAGGAAATCTGTCATCTCAAGGCTGGCAAGGTTGGTACCTCCATCCATGGAGATCTGCTCAGGTACCCCCCACCTCGTGAAGTAGGCCCGCAGACTGGCGATGATTTTTCCAGAGGTGGGCTCGTTGGGGAAGTGGGCGATCTCCAGCCAACCTGTCAGTCGGTCAGCATATGCTAGGTACGTGCGGCCCTGCAGGTGGAACAAATCGGCCACCACTTGTTGAAAGGGATAGTCTGGCGCTGGGGTCAGAACCAACGACTCCGGAGGCTGGGAAGGGGCGTGGGTCTCGCAAGCAGCACACCGGGACCGATGATACTGCAGGTCACCCTCCATGCCAGGCCAATAGACAGACTGCCGGGCCCGCCTGAGCATTGAGTCGAGGCCCTGGTGCCCCACATGCAGGTTAACGGCGACCCGGTGGCGGAGGGAGTCGGGGATGACAAGGCGCACGCAGCCCTGGTCAAAGGTGTAGGTGACCAAACCCCTGACCACAGCCAACCTGTCCCTCACCGAGAAGTATGGGCGCAGACAGGCCACCTCTTGTGACTTGTGGGGGTGCCAGTCGCCCGCCAGCACCCTCGACACTAGAATCTGGTACACTGGGTCGTCCGCAGCCGCTATGCATACTGTGTCTTCGTCCATGGTGATGCACCCATCCTGATCCAGTGCTGCGATTGTGACTGCACACACTGCAGCGCACAGGTCCTCCTCTTGGTCCACGTCCTCCGCATCAGGCGCCGCCCTGAGGGAGGGGAAGCGGGATATGGCGTCAGCTGCACAGTTCCGCTTCCCTGGCAAGTATTTGACCGTGAATCGGTACTGCAGGGTCTTCTCCTTGAGCCTGAACAGGCGCGGATTCGCCACATCCGTGAAGGCTCTGTCCCCTAGCAAGCCAACTAAGGGGCGGTGGTCCGTCACCAGAATGAGGTTCGGGCAGCCAAGGAGGAACAGCCTGGCCTTGCGCAGGCACCACACCACAGCCAGGGCCTCCCCTTCTACTGCAGCATAACCGGCCTCGGCCGTGCTCAGATGTCGGCTACCACACAGAGCCAACCGCCACCCTCCTCTGCAGCAGAAGGGCGTCTCTGGAGAGGCACAGGCACAGTATTGTTGCAGGACGACGAAGCCGATGCCCTCCCTGCTCCAATCAGTGACAGCTGCCGTAGGCCTGGATTTGTCGTAGTACACCAAGCCGTCCCTGGCCAACTGACAGATGGTGTCCTGGGCCTGGCGAAACTTGAGCCGCAGCTGGTCGTCCCAATACACCTGCTTGCCCACTGGCTTCTTGAGGAGCTCACGGAAGGGCTCCATCACCGGTGCAGTGGCAAGGAAGGGAGCCAACTGATTAACCAGGCCATGCCAGGACCTGATGTCAGTGATTGATGGCTGATCCGGCATGGGGAAGTCCTTGATGGCTGACAGACGTTGGGCAGTGGGCTGGTACAGGTCCCACCCCAGGAGGAAACCCACAAACTCAGCTTCTCTCCTGCAGAACAAGAACTTTTCTGGTTTCAGCGTGATACCTGTGCGAGCGCAGGTCTCCAGAAAATCGTAAGTGTGCCAGAACGCCCCCTTCACACTGGAGTCATAGAGGAGAGTGTCATCCACGCACTTGTACTTGCGGGGCACATCCTGAATAGCGTCGTCAAACCTCTTGGTGTAAGCATCTGACGCTGAGCAATGTCCCATGGGCGTCCTGCAGTATCGAAAACGTCCCCACGGCGTGATGAATGTGGTCAGGCGTCTACTCTCCTCCTCCAACTCCACTTGATGAAATCCCCAAAAGGCGTCGGCGACGGTTTTGAACGAGTGCACTGGCACCCCAGACACCATGTCGAATGGTGCGGGTGTGTGGTGCGTCTCCCTCAGACAGCTTGCATTGAGGCGTTGGAAGTCCACAGTGCGCCTGGGCTGACCGTTTTTCTTGGCCACCACGACCATCCTGGCGCACCACTCCGTAGCCTCACCAGCAGGCACTGGCTGGATGACGCCTCTCCTGACGTCCTCCTCCAACTGGGCCTTCACCTCCGCTTCCCAGTGTTTCGGAACGGGAGCGGGTGTGTGACAGGCGTAGGGGGTCGTGCCTGGCGTCAGGTGGATATGGTGAGGGGGACCAGTCATGACTGGCAGTGGGGACCTGCTGGTGTTGAATGCGGTAGACGAAAAGTGCGTGAGTAGCCATGCCTCCAGCCTGGCCACATTCTCCTCCAAAGGAGGCAAGGGTATCTCAACTGGCCTCGGCGGGAAATGGCTGCTCTCAGGTAAACGGTTCGGAGGTAGATCGTCGGCAGTGTGCCGCTCCCCTCCATCGCTCACGGCAGCCACAGCATGTCTATGAAGCGGGAAGTCGACAGGCACCAAGTTGAGGCACTTGCAGGCCTCCAATGACAGATAGAGGGCCTTGGCTGTCTGCACGAAGTAGACCTCCTGGACGGTGGACCCCCCGTCCACACCGAGGCGGCAGGGGGCGGACCCCAGACACTTGAGCTGTTTGTTTGCCACGTCCCTTAGGCCATTACGGGCCCGAAGTTGCCCCGGACACAAACCGATGTCCCGGAGCAGGGATGCGCCTGCCACACACACCATAGCACCCGTGTCAGCTACAGCCAGCACAGGGGTGGCGGGGGAATTGCCCCCGGCCTGGGACACGAACACTTGTAACCTGGGGTGGCGGGATAGCTGGGCTGTTGCCACTGTAACAGCGCCTGACACATCCACAGGAGCACTTAGGGCTGACTTACTCCTACAATACCTTTTGAAGTGACCAACCTTACAGCAATTGCGACATGTAGCCCCACTTGCAGGGCAGTTACTTTTACCAGAGGCATGTGACACGCCGCAGTTACCACAGTGCACGCGACTGGGGTGTCGAGGTCGGGCGGCAGCTACCGCAGACTCACCGGTGACGTCATCACCAACCGCCACTGCCTCCGCGGCTGTTCCCACCACTGCCTGGCCAGACGTACGACACAATACACCAGCATCTCTCACTGCTGCCTCAAATAACATGCATTTGTTTCTAAGCACTTCAACACTATTATAACTAGAGTACCCCTGGAAAATTTCCCTTTTCAGCACTGGGTTACTCAGGCCCACCATAACTTTACGTAATAGCATGTACTCAGAGAGGTCGTTATCACAGGTGGGACATTTAAATTCACACTCCACTGCCTCTGCGAAGCAGCGTTGAAAATACCTTTTCATGGGCTCCTCTTCACCTTGTTTGCTGTTGAAAAACTCGTTCCATTTCACAGCTTGGTTTGAAGATTGAAGAACCATTCCACTGATGGCGTCCAGGGCTTCTTTGGGCGAGAGCTGCTCCCACTGACCGCTGGGGTATCTCGAGTCAATCACCCTTTGGAGTGCAGGGACGCAGTTCAGGCGAATGTGGAGTGTGGCCACCAGTTGTGACCACCCGTTCAACAGCACCCATGACTCCATGGACCGCCTCCATGTCCTAAACGCAGCTGCTGGCATTTCTGCCTCACACTTCTCTGGAGCGACAGCTGCTGAGGGCTTCATGACCGGCATAGAAGCATGACCACCGCCAGCACCTAGAGACGCCATCTGAGCCATCAATGCACTCATGGCCTGCTGCTGGGCGCGCGTGGTGTTCCCGGCCGGTGTAGAGAAGCCCTGGCGTCCCCTTGAGGGCGTCGAGAATCGTGGACGTGTAGGGGCCATGTCAGCGTTCTTGTCAGGGCTGTAATGGCGTGTCTGGCCCCGACATATCCTACTCAGTGCGCCATGTGAGAGGTTGGAGTCATAGACCACGTTCTTTGTAGACTTTATTCTAACAGCGTCAGCTGGAGACTGGCAACCGGGCGCTGCCAAAGACAAGCCCCCATCTCAACATGGGAAAACATATCGTACGATGGTACAATCTTACAAAGGTAAATTAGGCAAATAAATTAATAGGTCTTATAAGAAGGTCGTTCAGATATCTAGATGGTCCGTCCCTCGTAACGATCTTCAAGAGTGAAGTGCTTCCCCATCTGGAGTACTGTCACCCTGTCTGGTCCCCGAGATATGCTAGGGACTGTCAGTTGGTTGAAAATGTTCAAAGGAGGGCCACCAGACTGGTCCGACTAATTACCCAAATGTAGCCAAATATAGCCGGAATGAAGTCAAATAATGGTCCTAGATGAATAAATCGGACTGCCAATTACTTCTCGACTAGTATTTGGTGTTACGAAGTCACAAAAAATTGGTACTTAATTTAATCTGAGTTAATAGATCAAGTGCATGTACCTAACCTAATCTAACCTAACACAACACAACTCAGATTAAATTAAGTTTACCATTTTTTTTTTTACTTTATGACACCAAATAATAATCGAGAAGTGATTCTCAGCCCGAATTACGCTTGTACGATTGACGTCATTGCGGCTACATGTGGGTAATTCCTCGCTCCCTCGGTACATGCACGCGATCTATTAACTCAGATTAAATTAAGTTTTCCAATTTTTTGTGACTCTGGCACCAAATACTAGTCGAGAAGTGATTGGCAGTCCGATTTATTCATCTAGGACCATTATTTGACTTCATTGCGGCTCCATTTGGGTAATTAGTCGGACCGCCACCAGGCTGGTGCCTGCCCTTCGGCACCTCAGGTACCCTGAGAGATTGGAGTGCCTGAACTTGCCTAGCTTATACTACAGACTGGCAAGGGGTGACCCAATAGAGGTGTATAAGCATCTCGAGGGGCACCACTCGCTGGCGGACGCTCGCCCCACAAGGGGTCACAGCTCAAGATTGAAGAGTCCGCAAGTCCAGAAAACTGTGAGGGCAAACTTTTTTGGAGTGAGAGTTGTGAACTCTTGGAACAATCTACCAGAAAGTGTTGTGACGGCACCGAGTGTGAGCTCTTTCAAGGCAAGACTTGACCAACACTGGAGCGGGTTCAGGTACATTCAGGAGCCGGTGCATGCCCAGTACTTGCCAACAGTGTGTAACAGAGATGTGACCCATCGCTCAAGCGGCTAACAAGCCGATCAGTGGTGAAGAGGATAAAAGCAAGAAAAAGTAATTGATAACAGTGCCTAACACCGCCCAAGCAGGAGCAGCTAGTAGGTCGATCACTGGCGAAGACAAATAAATATTGTTTGTCAATCATAAGCAAAGTTAATTAACTATTACAAATTATTTGGCATCTTAATACGATAATTTGTTTAAAATTGTCCTTTATTTATATTTTGTATTGTTTGGCAGATTGGTATCTATGTACTGTACAATTTTGCAAATTGCAAAAGTACTGTACAGTACTTAATTTTATCACAAGCGAGAATATAATTCTTATTAAAATTGGCGAACCACTTGAGAAGCTCACTTAAAATTAATAAAACATTTGAATAATCTTTGCTTTATTTTATTATCATCATTCCAGATTATAATTAAAATCGACTTATGGAAAGCAATTATGTTTTCTTATATTGCAGTGCAACACAACTCTTGTAACTAAGGGGATCTGCTCTGGGCAAAATTTGTTAGTTTTATAGTTCGCGAAGTATTTTAATCGTGAAAGTGTCTTTAATTCATAAATTATAATATAACTGTGCTTCTTAATTTAATATGTATTATAAATATTCTGTATCTTAAGGATTTGTTAATATTTTAAGCTCTTTATAGCGTGTAGCGAAGAAATTAATGCAAGATTTCTTTGTCTACAATATGAGCTTCGAAGTCAGAGGGACCAGTCTTACCAACCAGGTGTCAGGACCACTATTATATATTTCTTACTCAGAGCACTGCATGTATTTTCGTAATTATTTAAGGATTACATAAAGATCAAAAATATCATCTCAAAATATTATAAAATATTTAAAAACCGAGGTATTTTAATTTAATCAGATTGAAATCAACGAAATATTTTAACAGTTGGCTGCAGCACAAACAGCTGATCCTGTGTGGCTTGAGGGATGGCATTGGGAAGAAGGGTATTATCGATAAATATGTGAAACTTACAGGTATTTAAGGCTTTTATACTGATGGATGTCAGTCCAAAGGCAGTTATTTATTTCCACAAACCATCCATTTATCGTTATATATTACTTGGGTGTAGGAATCGGCTTTTTATGGTGAAATATGGAGTTGAGTATTATTGGTTGTGTGGTGGTGATAGGGGGGTCGTTGAGTGCACGGATTGGACCTGAGCCACCAACTTGTTTACCAGTGTAGTGTGATAGTCAGGAGTGGTCTAGTAGGGCACCTGAACCACTGCCACCACCAACCTGTTTCATTACCAGTTGCCATCATCAACCGTGACAGCCTAATGGATGAACTCCAGGATTAAACTTAGGTAGAGACTTCAGCTGACATAAGCAGTAGGGGACTCCACCCTTCCATCGGTAGGATAGACTTGTTGCCGTTGTGGTTTATTATTATACCATGCTAAGATTGATGTTCATTTAGATAACCTGAATTTGGGTTTTGGATTGGCAGAACTGTACTCAAGCAGTTGTCTGGTGTTTCAAAAGTGTGGAATTAAAGTAATGGTCACTGTGGGGCTGTACTACCACTACAGCCACCAATAATAAAGTAGGGAATGCTATATTAGTAAATATTTATGACTTAGCAAGATATTTTAGTAATGATCAATGTCACAGTTGGAAGATGGAAGAAATTGTTTTTGCATTGAATTATAATCAAAGTGGCATGTCTTAAGCTGGAGATTTTCGAAATTTAATTGTTCATGAAACTACTTGAGTGACAGTACTTTCAAAATATGTAAAGGCAAACAACCCAAGCCAAGGATATTGTGGCCACCATTATAGAAGTGAAGTACATGATATTGTGGCCACCATTATAGAAGTGAAGTACATGATATTGTGGCCACCATTATAGAAGTGAAGTACATGATATTGTGGCCACCATTATAGAAGTGAAGTACATGATATTGTGGTCACCATTATAGAAGTGAAGTACATGATATTGTGGCCACCATCATAGAAGTGAAGTACATGATATTGTGGCCACCATTATAGAAGTGAAGTACATGATATTGTGGTCACCATTATAGAAGTGGACTGTTACTATTTTACATTTTCATTTTATTTTCGTGGATGAATATTTTTTAAATGCATTAATGTACAAACATTTACAAAGGTTAACACTTTTATATTGGGGTCCTCACAAAGCAGTTTAAAATAGCTGCGTCCAACAAGGTAAAAGAAAATACAAGAGGATAAGATGGGTAATACTCTGGAACAGCATTTCAGGCGAAGTAGTAATTGAAGGACTTTTTCTATACAGTAGAGGATGAACGCTTTCTTCCCGAATGAAAATCCCATAAAATAATGATGAATTTACAATGTGCTAAATGTTTTTTTTTATTTACATCCTGAACACTTTAATTTGTAGATGAGTTGTGATATTCACTGTTATGTATCCAGTGTTTCTTTTCATACTGTTACATTGACACTAACTACCAGCAACCTTGGAACAGTTTTCAAGGGAAATGATAGTAGATCAATGGAACTTTTTGGGGGGTAAGTTTAAGGTGCAGTTGTGTGTGGTATCCAGCCACTTAAGGATAAATATCTACAAGAAAACATTTCTTACCTCAAAAATAAAACAAATTGGGTGGAGGAATATCACTTTTCCTATTCAAGTTTTTCCCCCTAGTTTTTCTTGACATCAAGAAATACGCAGCCAATGCTGATATGTTTACTGCCACCATTTTTGTTTATCTGAACATCAGAATTTATAATCTGAGGTCACCACCTGAACTTTTCATCGGCATTGCTATTCCGTTTCGCATGCCAAAAAAACGGCAGAGGTAACAGCAACTTAACCCGATGGCTGTGGTAGAGTGATTAGCGGATTGGTGTGCAAAAAACACATACTACTGTATATTGATTTTCCCCGAATATCATTTTAACTCTTGTGGATTATAAAAGACAGTGTATAGAAGAATGTGGAAACCAAATATAAGTCCATTACTTAACTTAGTTTGGCCGCCAGTCTCTCATAGGGTAGAAAAGGGATTCTAACCTATTACTCATCCAAACACTCGATTTATTTGACAAATTTACTGAAAGTAAATACAGTTGAAGTTTTCAACATCACTCTCAATGGATCTTGAATGTTTCAGCTATAAGTGGGTAATTTTGAATATATATACAACAACATGCGATTTCATGAAGTTTCTTAAACGGAGGATAGAGGAAACATACGTCTCAGTGGAGGGACTCGAGAAACTGGCAATTAAAAGTATCCCATATTTGACCCTGCCAGTTATAAAAATTTTCATGCGCTACATTCAAACGATCTGAATTCCAGAATGTATGTCACACTCTTTTGCTTAACATTCGAGAATGTATGTTGCAGTTATCGGGTTAACAAAAACTTTCCGGTGCTACTATAGCGTGTGGTCTACAAAGATATCTGTAGTCTAACGTAACCTGATTTAAGCTAACCTAACTTACCCTGAACTAACCTAACCTAATTTAACATAACCATACCTAACCTAACTTTATCTAATCTAACCTAAGCTAACTAAATCTAAATATCTTATAATCTTGTAGACTGCATGCTATAGGAGCACCAAATTTTCTTTGGATGATGGTGATAAATTTCTTCTTCAGTTTAATAAAAATAGCATCCCAAGAAGGACGAATATGACACTTATTATTAATGATAGTAGATAGGTAGGATTTGGAATTTTTCAATTACAGGTATAGTACAGAGGCATACCTGTAAGAATATTACATATATGTATTAGTTTGGCAAAGCAGGTGAACCAACAAAACAAGCCTACCCACCTACCTAACCAAGGATGGAAGTTTATTGAGTATAATTATCGTTTCGGTTATCCAGCGAATTTTAGGATTTTAAGTTTTGGAATCGTTAGTTTAGATAATTCAAAGACACTTTTCTTCTATTGCGTTTCCGTTGGAAATTTAAGTTTTTTGAGTATTTTAACCAATAAAATTACCTACAATATTATTTGTTCAAAGGGAGCAGGGCTTTGAAGTACAGTAAACCCTTGCTATTCGTGGGTTTGCGATTCCCGATTTAGACTATTCGCAGTAAGCAGATGGTGGCTAGCTAACGAGCCTGCCCGCAGTGCAATGAGTCACCCCCACGTGCCCGCAGCGTCTCCTCTCGCTCCTCTCTCTCTTTGATTGTGCTCAGCCATTGCTTGTGACGTAGCATCTCTTGTGTTGTAGGTAATCCCCGTTATTCATAGCCTCGGTATTCATAACCCTGTTTATCCGCAATCAATTTATTGTTACCCATTTCCACTATTCGCAATGGTTGCCCCGTTTATTCGCAAATTCTTACGAGCAAAAATTTTGAACCGCGCGCCTCAACCATAGCATAGGACAGCGTGTGTACATATTCCTCCGCCATACGCTCCCGCTCACCTCAGTCTCACACGTACTGGAGTGTGTTTTATGTGATCTCGCAATGCCTAAGCGACCAGCTACTAAAACTCCCAGCAATGTTGCTAAGAGATCACGCGTGGCAGTTATGTTGGACGTGAAATTGGATATCGTAAAAAGACATGAACACGGGAGCGTGCACGGCTTGGCTCCCTCTACGGTGCATTCTATAGTTAAAAGGAAACGTATATCAATCCACGACCCTGGCAGTGAGGAGAGTGAGGTGGCTGATGACCTTGGCAGTGAGAAGAGTGAGGTGGCTGACTACCCCAGCCTCCTCTCACCCCAGTAAACTTTCACCCTCTCCCCTAATGCCAACTTCAACAAACAAGCAACACAGCACATCAGAGGTAAATTAACAGTGTACGTATAAACTTACCTCACACCTACTCTCATAAACACTCGCACACTCAAACATATAAAGTACCCCTGTATACTGTACTTATAAACATATATGCCTAATAAACTCAGTGTTTATTATTGATGTTTACCTGTATTTGATATTATGCCCTTGTTTCTTTGTTTATTTTGTTTTATATGTATTGAGTAAAACAAGTGTTAAAATCTGATGGCCGTGACCACCCCAATTGACATTATTTCTTCTGGGAGAAATTGCTCCACTATTCGCAATTTCGATATTAACGAGTTTCATGCCCGTAACCTTTGCGATAAGTGAGTGCAGCCCTATACTGAAAACTTTAGTGTTTGTTTGAAATGGCCCCTAAAAAACTGCCTTGTGTCAGTGCTAGTGAAGCTTGTGGAGTGAAATATTTAGAGACCTCAAAGCCAAGAGGAAACAACTACCAATCATGATGTTTTTCAAGAGAGAACCAGCTGCTTGCCCAGCTGATCTATCTTCCTCATCTACTCAGTCAGCTGCTGCTGCCGCTCCACCACCCGCCTTCTCGCTTCTCCATCAACCACTACTGCAACACCCTCTTCCAACAGTGATCCCGATGGTCTCTTTATGCTTCAGTAACCAGATTTCATTCTTCTGTATAGTACACCTCATCAAGCTCCAAACTTCCACATACTAAGGAGAGTAATATTGGTGACTAAAGTTTCTCATACACTGTATAGGTATAGGTATACAGTAGTGAAATAAGGTAGTATAAGTTCCTATTCGCGGTTTTGCCAATTTGCACCGTTCCTTGGAACCTAACCCCCATGAATAGCAAGGGATTACTGTAGAGGGAAAATGTGGGACAAAATACTAGAAATAACACCAAACAAACCTTTGAAAAACCTTACTTAATGTTTCCTAACTTGTAACAATGTTAAGAATCACTTATGGTTTTATGGATCCCTCCTCATTTGAACACCAAAAACAACACCATCACCTACTAAACACCGGAAACACGAATAAGATAAATGTTTTATAGTTTTAGGATTTTTAAGGGTTTGGAAACACTGCCACCCTTACTTGACAATCCTACACCTACAAAAACGAATAAATGATGGGGTATGTGCCAGTTTGGCAACAGTGTATGGGTTCGCCAACTGCGCAAGTTCAACTGTCAGTTCCGGCTCAGCCTCCAAGCAGTGTGGACTATCTGTTCCCCCTTGTCACCTTCGCTAATTAACAGACTATGGATGTGGCCTTTCATTGTCCCCCGGGTTGGCACCCTAACATGGCACAGTGTACTTCTACTGGTGGCCTGGAGGGAGCGTCGCCGACGTCTACAGTGGCGTTTCCAGGCAAGCATCATCGGAGCGGCGAGGAGCGCAGTCCACACATGGTCGTCAACGCTGGCCCAGTACCATCGCCACAGAGCAATAGCGGCTCACAAGGTTTTGGAGCCGGCCTGCTGTACCCTGCACTCCCACAGCAGGCCCAGGCAACAGGGCGTCCACCGGCGGCCCAGGGCAAGGCGTCCATGGGCACGTCTCCCACCATTTTCAGAGCCTGGACATTCAGCGTCTACAGATGCAACTGGCCACAGGCTCTGGCAGCGGGCTACGTCCACCTTCTGTGTGACACAGAGGTGCAGCAGTGCATTGACGCGCAAGTGAACAAGTGTGTCTATGATAACTTGACGGTGGAGGAAGCCATAAGGGCTTTAGAAAGTGTTGTGGTAGGCCCAAAGTGCGTTGTGGATTCGTGGGCAGACTTTTTCGCATACACACAAGAACCCGGCGACAACGTATCCAGGTATGTAGTGAGGTGCAGGTCGAATGCAGCTGGGTGCAAGTTTCAGTGCCCTGCATGTGTGTCTAGCTTGAACGACTACATCCTAGTGAAGAAACTAGTGATGGGCTCGTCAACCCCAGTATGAAAAGTGAAGTGTTGCACAGGGTCCCACTTTTGAAAGACGTGGGCGACGGTATCAGTGCTTGTGAAGTGTATGAGTCAGCGGAAAGAACCGCTTCCATGTCGTGTACAGGAGCAGTGGCGGGTGCCGGAGCCCGCCACTTTAAACCAAAGACGCCGGAACCTAGCAACGCCGGTACACCTCGCGCCCAACCTCAGCGACGTTGCCAAACGTGTGGACGCGGCAAGTGTGCTGGTAACAAAAAGTGTCCCACACTGCACTTAACCTGTTACAAGTGCAGCCTGGAGGGACACCTCGCGCGCGTCTGCAAGTCACCATTACAACCCAACGCCCACGCAAGCACCTCGGGTGCGGCTGTGGTCGTGGGCCTGACGAAGGACATGGCCTGTTTAACGGTGTCAATCAGCTGCAACGGGGCAGAGGAGGTGCGGCAATTGCGCACCGTAGCAGACACTGGCGCACAGGTGTGTCTGGTCGGCTGCAACACGTCTACGTTCTTGGGCTAGACCCACACCACCTGGATGGGCCCCCATCGCAGTAAATCACTTCGCCATAGGGGGTGTGAACATACTCGGGAGCAAAGAGTGCCAAGTCACCATGGGACGCGCCTGTATTTTGCTGAATGCGTCCAGTCTCTGTACCTGTCTTAGTCCGTGTGCAGAGGGCCTGGCGCTGCGCAACTTCCCCAACACACCCATGGTAGTCAGCGCCACGGGGCTCATCAAAGAGGAGCCCAGCTTTCCTGCCCGACCCATAACGCCTTCATGCGAGCTGAAAAAAGAGAAAATGAAGAGGCTGGAGAAATGGTTTGTTGAGCATTTTGGGCGCACAGCATTCGCAGTGAACCGCACCCCCCTGCCCGAGATGAAAGGACCTTTCCACCACATTCATCTGCTCACGGACTCGGTGCACACGCCCGCAACAATACCCCACCATTTCTACGACGAAGTTTGCCAGCAGCTCGAGGAAGACGTGAGGAGGGGTATCATTGAGCCTGTGCCTGTTGGAGAGCCGACAAAATGGTGCTCACGCATGGTGGTCGTGCCCAAAATGGACGGGTGGTTGCGCAGGAGAAGTGCTGGTCATCCCCTGCCTCAGATATTTGCCAGATAGATCTGTATCCTAACCTACTGTAATCAGAGACAACACTATGTCTGCGGACCATAAGTTCACGTCGACGAAAACAGTGTGGATAAGGAAGAAAGTGATCATAGTGTTGGATGGATGTATTAATATTTTCAGCCCATTCACTAACCCTGTGATGGATTGTAGGGAGAAGAGCAGCTGAACGTATTATTTTTCGGTAGGTCATGCTGGGCTTATATATAGGGCTATAAGATCCTGATTGGACAGCCATAGTTTTGAGAATCCGTTATTGATTAATTTGAATAGAAAGATTTGCAAATAAACTTTTTTTTTCTTCAGAATTAGCCCACCAGGGCACAGGTGGGCCTGGGGGCGAAATTATAATAATAATAATAATAATAATAATTTATTAAAAAAAAAAGAAGAAAAAATATGAAATAAAAATGTAATAATAATAATAATAAAGGACCATAAATAAATACAACAATTAAAAAAAAAAGATTAATAGTGAGAAACGATATACTGTATATATGTTGTGTTGTCAAAGTAAGAGAAACAATTGAGACCCTGCAATTGTGTGTAAATGAGGCAGAAAGTCAGATCAGCAACCTGGGACTTGGTCACAATTTTTGTGATGCCATATGGCAGCAGGGTCTACCATTAGTCAACACATTATGCTTCCAATATCTTCCCAGGCGGTAGTACCCCCGTTTGATAGCTGCCTACTGCCTACTTTATGCTGTCTTTTATTTTTATCTTTAGTTAACTAGTTTTTTATAATTTACTCTGGATTTATTTTAATATTTGATACAATTAATAATTTTGTTGTTACTTTTTACTTTCGGTACTTGAGTACTTTATGAAGGAGATTCTTTTTTACTTCTACTTGAGTACATATAATGTAGCAGTACAGAATCTATTAAGTTTTTGGAAGCATTCTTGTGTATGTATTTTTAATGTCAAGCGAAGATCTCGTTGTTGAGTTGACATAGATTAGTGTTCAGGATGAAAAAAATCACAATACCCCCCCATGTATATATCTTTCTTGAACAGTGATCATGGCGGAGGTGAGGGATTTGAATGTGGGTGATGTGCTGGGGCTGTTGGAGAGTACGCAGGAGGAAGTCTCTCAGGAAGTCCGGGCACTGTTGAAGGAGACCTTTGCCACTGTACGTGAACCATGGCTTGTCAACGGCTTGCTGGAATATTTCTATGTATCCAACAGGTAAGATTAAAGACCTTCAGTATTAAATGGAATCAAATTTGACAGGTTTTCTTATGGTCATGATTCAGTAGTCTTCCCTTATGATGCAGGAAAATTCAAAATGGAGAAATGAACTGTTTGGGGGTTAAATGTGGTGATGCTCCTTCTGTTTAATAGTTTAATAACCTCTACTGTATAAGGAATAACTGAAAATTTTTATCCGCTCTTAACTAAAATATGTATTTTTTCACCTATCCATCCTTCTGTTTGTCTCTCTTGATTAAATTTTTGTAATATATATATATATATATATATATATATATATATATATATATATATATATATATATATATATATATATATATATATATATATATATATATATATATATATATATATATATATATATATATATATTTTTTTAGTGATGTTGAAAGATAGTGTTCCATTATTTTTAGAATAGAAAACACTGTTTAAGTGAATATGGCTTCTCCTGACTCAAACTGCTTTGATGTCAAATTTACTATATACATTCAGTTAATCAATCAATCTATAATTTATTGATTTTTTTTATTTCTCATTTGTGAATTAACATGTTATACGCGACTGTACTACTATACAGTATATTTTACAGTGGTCGCCTCTTGGATATTCTGCTGGGAGTAGGCGAACCTCATGATCGCCATCTCTTAGATAGACTGATGGATGGATTAAAGGGATCGGATCGCTTTCGTCAAACCTGCATCTTGCTTTATGCTGTCCGCCGTCAACCGCCTCCCATGTGGTTGAGGAAATTTCTTCAGCATGGTGCCATGCGTGAACTTCTCCATGTCCTGTTAACAGATGAAGATGTCCCTGTTTTAGTAGGCGCTGTCATGGTTGTGGTGGTTCTCCTTCCAGCTTTACCTCTTGAGATGGGGCGGATGCATCTGTCTGCGGTTTTGGATATCTTTTGCCGGTTGGTACGATGGACTCCAAAAAAAGAACATGATGAGGCTTTCCAACCTTTTTTACAAGTGGCTGTGTATTCCCTATTTCATAGACTCTATGCCCTATATCCATGTAATTTCCTTACTTGCTTACGAAATAGTTTCTCGAAGCCAAATTCATCTGCCTGTTTCTTCAACACTCTCAAACCAATGATGGAAAAAGTCCGTCTTCATCCATTGCTAATAACTGAAACCAAGGAATCTGAACTAACTAGAGCTAGATGGGTGGGTCTGGAAACTCACCACTTGATTCTTGAGTGTGCTAAGCTTTGCCTTGATCCCATTGAAGCAACATGTGAGGATGTCTGTGGCTCCTTTTTTAATCGAAATCAAGGCTATGATTTGGGTTTGGATACCCTACCTGTACCCACCAACTGGGTGGTATGTGCAGTTGAAAACAACTTTTGGTCTCCTAGTTTGTCTTTGCCTTCACCATCCATGCTTTCAACACCTAGAGGGTCATCATCTTCTGTACCCCTTACTCCAGTTTTTCCAATTAACACCCCAAACCTGAAATTAACAGGCAAGGTAGCAGAATCTCCACCCGAAACAGCCATCGAGGCCACCCCAGAAACAACACCCTTCACATCCCCAATGAAAATGGAAGCCAGCAATGTGGATACCCGCCGACCTGCTGCTGCAGTGTGTGCCTTAACCCTCAACACAAGTGTGGCTAAGGACAACCAGACTTTGGATGTAGAGGCCAATGCTAGCCCCTTGTCACCCATCAAAAAAGATCAAGCTCCATTTCGATTTCCTGATGACCAGTGCCAGGATATATTCTCTCGGGCAGAGCGATCCACCCTCCTCCAAAGTAAGTTGCAACAGATATTGAAAGAACGACAACAAAATCAAAAGGAAAACAACAAGCCACTAGAAGGCAAGATTGACAGTGAAAGCAAAGATGTTGATTCAAAGGATATTAAAGAAACGAAAGAAAACAGTGCAGGGATACCTAGAAAGGCCTTAGGGGAGAGGCAAAACTATAGTACCTGTATATCAGCAGCAGAGAATGAAATTGATTCTTCTAAAGGTGATGGAAGAGTCACACAACCCGACCAAGGGAATAGAAGACGAAAGCTCTCGATGTATGATGGCAGTCAAAATATTGACTTTAAACAGCTAGGAGTTCCTGTAGAACAATTTTCCAATGGGAATAATGACCTAAACTTTTCCAATGACACAGTTATAAAACCTGAACTGGATAATGAAGATCAAAATTACAGATTATCCACTGTTATTGACCGTAGAATATCAGAGGAGAAGGAATCTGATGGCAGTGATAGCAGAAGATCTTCTGATGAAACTAGGGGGTGTGAAAGTACAAGCTGTGATGAGCCAGAGAGCCTAGGATTAGGAGTGCCCAACCAAAGATCAATGACTGACCTTGTAAAGAACATGAGAACAATGAGATTAAGATTTCTTAGTCAGTGTGGCCCTCCACCTGATCTGTCACAGTACAACATGGTGGGGGTAGCTCGAGTGGCTGTATCTCCCACAAAATCTATCATTACTCCCATTAGAGCTCAGTCCAAGAGTTTGTCCTGTCCAGATCTGTCAGTGGATGGCAGTCCCCAATCAACCTCTATCCATGAGGGAAGGGTAAGGAAAGAGTCGGCAATGTCATCACTTACATTGTCCCCAATAAGACAGGCAGTCGAGGTAAGCGAAGCGACAACACAAACGGAGGAAATCACAGTTATCAATCCCTATGAGCAACTTCTTGGTGCTCTAGTGTCTGGTCCAACATCTGCTCACCAGCCCAAAAGTTCAGAAACCAATTCAAGTAACACGGAGTTTACTGTCCCATCGCCACACGAACTGTTGGATCAATACTTACGAATTAGTACCAAGATTGGTGAGGAGGCCAAGAACATTTTGTGGAAGCAACCTAATCAAATAGAAGGGGGACATGAAGGATGGAAAAGCCAGGTTCGCCTCATGCAGATCATGCTGCTTTTGGAAAGACATAAGCGTGAAGTGCATGCTGAACGCAATCGCAGGCTGCTAGGACGGGCAAAAAAGGTGTATGCACTTGAAGAACAGCAAAGAGGATTACGAGAGAAAGTAACTCAACTCGAAGGGGAAGTTTCAAATCTGAAACATGATATACGAAACTTGCAGGTAAACGCATCGGGCAAGGAACAGCAGCTACAGTTGGCCCTGACCCAACAGCAGACAAAAGTTAGCCAAATACTCGGAGAACAAGAAGTTTCAAAACAGGATCGTGAGTTGTTAAAGAAACAGTGCAGTGCTCTTAGCAAAGAAAATGAATCTTTGAACACTCAGTTGCAAGCTGCCCAGGCTGCCTTGCTAGAAAAGGACAGACAACTTACCGTCCAAGCTCGATTAGCCAACGATAATGAGCTCTTACGTAACCAGGTGGAGGTTTTACAGAAACAAGTTTGTCTCATGGGAGAAATACAGGACCAGTATAAACAGGAAGTTTGGAAGTTATCATTATCAGGTGGTCCTGGTGCTAGGATGGGGATGGGATTAGAGCGTATAGCTTCCCAGCAACAGGTTGAAGAGCTTGAAGAACAGTGTCGTGTTGCTAATACTAGTTTAGATGCTGCACTAAACCGTGTAGCCCAGCTGGAAGCTGCCCTAGCAGAAAAGAATAAACAACTAGAACAGCAGCAGAATGCAGTGAAAGCAGCCAGGGAGGTTGGAGCTGAACAGTGTCGGGCAGTAGAGCTGCGTTGCCAGGCATTGGCTGCAACGAACCAAACATTAGAGAGTTTCACTCTGGAACAAAATGACCGTATAGATAGACTAATTCGCCAAGTTAGAAAGTCACAACGAGGTAAATCTGTTTGTAGTGATGGTATTGACATTGATTTGGAGTTGTCTGCTTCCCCTTCTTCAGCTAGTGTCAGCAGTGCAGCCACATCCCCCCCAGATGACCCTCCCTATTCTGCTGGTTCACTTTTGGGGAGGCAGCCAATTGTGCTCAACAAGCTTGATGTCCTTGCAGGACAAGAGACGGAGCCTGAGGGCCAATCACGCAGGAAGACTTAGATATGGTGTAATAGTAGTGTCATGTCTGTTGAGAACACACTGAACCATTTGTAACACAGATTGAGGATGCAATAATTGTTTTGTGAGGATGTTGGAAAGTGTGTTTAGTGAACCTTGTGGTAGAGTTGTAGGACCACTCATAGCAGCAGCAAATATTGAAAATGTTGCTCATGTATGTTTGTAATGAGGGCATGTCAGATGTGAGAGATCTGGTTGTGATTGTAGTGACATGCCTTGATGCTTGTTAAACATTCACTATCCTTTGATACTGTTGTTGGACAGATTGGAAAACGAAAAAAATTACTGGTAAAAATGTGACGCTTAGCCTCTTAATTTAGTGAAGTAATTGGTGAATCGAGGCAAGTAACATTGTATTGTGTATCCTTGAACTTCTGCCAGATTGTTTTGCCTTTATAGACCAAGTTGAGAATTTTTGAAGTGTGAAAAATATGGATTATGGTATTTGTATTAGTAGTATGGGGGTCGAAACATTTTGTGTGATGCATTGCCTAGTGTTTTGTATAAGAAGAGAATATATAACCCAAGACACGTGGCCAGTGCTATCTTGTACTTCAACATAGTTACAGGCATAATTTATTCTGACTTGGTCTATTTTTTTTTCCTTAGCAGAATCCCACACACTCTCATCTAGTTCATCTCCTGGTGTCTTCTGTTGTGGGTAAATACTTATGAGTATACAGTATGGTAATTAATGTTGACATTCATGCTATTGCTACTTGTTAAGCTTTTTAAATTCATGTAAATGTAGCTTTCAATTTGTGAAGTTTTGCTCAATTTTCTTAAATGTACATTTACAGGAAAATGTTTCAAGTTGTCATAATTGGATTGGTTGTCTGTTATGTAAGCTGTAGATGTTAAAGACCATACTCCATTATTATTGTTTACTGGTAGCAAGACCAGCATTTTGTAATTCTTGTGGTCTACAATAGACTGATTAATATTAGATGAACCGAGTTTGGTTTCAGAAAGATATAAGCAAAATAATGGAGTCATTGAAGAATGGGATAAGTTTTCTCCTAATACAGTACAGTACTCCTGGTACTGTCGTGGATTGTTGCAGTTGTTTGGGGTTTAACCTATTTTTCAGAATATTTTTTAATAAGATTTAAGAGCCCTTGCAGATCTTGGTGTAAATTACAGAGATAGTACATTATCTGGATTTCTTAAAATTCCTGTTATGTACTGTAATTATTGTGCTTTGGCTTTTGAAATTGTGCATATATATATATATATATATATATATATATATATATATATATATATATATATATATATATATATATATATATATATATATATATATATATATATATATATATATATATATATATATATATATATATATATATATATATATATATATATATATATATATATATATATATATATATATATATATATATATATATATATATATATATATATATATATATATACTGTATATTTTATTGGGGTTGAGTGGTCCTTCATCCGGATAGCAGCTAGTTAGTGGTATTCAGAGGGAGTAGGTGAGTGAATGTGATCAAACAACTCTTGTATATTATAAGAGTTAACATGAAGTGGGGATTACAATGATGAGGAATAGTGTGGTGTTTGTATTGTTTATCTTATTTTGACTATTGTTGGTCATTTAGATGACAGGATCTCTTGGTCGGCCACTAGTCACAGCCAAATAGCCGCTCAAAGTTCAACTGAGAGATTATGGGCCTTCAGCACAGATAGTTGGGCAGACAGTGAAGAATGATGGATGTCTAGTATGGTCACAAAAATGTTGCTCACCACTTGAAATTTATGGAACCAAGCTTGAGGTCATTGTATACAGTACATGAGTAAAATCAGTTATCCTAGATTCATGGCCATAGTTTGTTTTGTCTTGGATAGCTAGGGTAAGATATACAGTCAGTCCTCGACTTAGGACGGGGTTAGGGACCGGCTACCAGGTCGTAAGTCGAAAATGCGGAAATAATATGTGTAGTACAGTACATAGAAAATTTAAAATGGGTGTCTCTTTTTCTTCTCAGCACCACGAGAACTGTCACTTTTATGTTTGCCAGCCATTTTAAAGGGAATTACAAACTAAAATTTTGTCAGTACGCAGCTCGATCACTAACGTCGGTACTCGAAAATACGTAATTTGAAAAATATTTTATACGACTGTGGCGGTCGTATGTCCGGGTGTTTGTAAGTCGCAAGTCGAGGAGTACCTGTAAACTGAATTTGAGTATACAGTATGCTGCCCTAGTCAGATGAAAATTAAAATTGCATGTGAATTGAAGAAACCCTTTTGGAAAGCTATATTCTGACATTTTGTTTACCAATATGATACTGTATATTTTTGGATAGTCAGCAAAATACGTAACTGTCTATGGTAATTCCAGAAATAAAGTTCTTAAATATTTATAAACTTACATTATTCATGCATTTTAAATACGTCAAAAGTATCTGTGATTCTTAGAAAATGTTCTCAGTGAACATTATAGGAAATCTTGATGTAACCCATTGATACACCATGTTGAAAAATCCTTGTGTAACTAACTGATTTGTAAGCATCTGGGCTTAATCTATTTTGGTTAGAGATTGTAAATATCATAGGTCATATAATGATACCTGTATAATTCCAATATTATAAATTTCATTTTATCAGGATATGTATTTTAGAAATGGTATCGGTGGGTTTATATACGACGTGCTAGTAAAACCTCGATAAATCGAAATTCGCTTTTTTCGGACTCTGAGATACCCTGGTCACAAAAAAAATACAAATACTGAGTAAAAAAAATCTGATGAAATGAACAACACATACTGAATACTGTACAGTGGTCTAATCGGATTTGCTATAGGCCTACTGAGAACTAAGACACTGTAAGCAGACTGGGGCTGATCAGGTGTTGCTACCACATTCTTCAGGTTTATTTATTTATTGATTCAGTATTATATTCTCATATGATTGGCCTCTTATGGTTTATGGTTCATCATGACTAATATAACATCTTCAGTAATAGAGCAAAATACAATTCTGTATGTACAGGTAATTTGTAATATGACTTGAAAATAAAAGGATAAGCTGTATCAGAAGGTTGTTTACTCAGATGCATTCGTGTGAGCTTTCAGTAGACCGGCTTACGACGTGGGTCACTATAATACACTGTATAGTATTTGATATGAAGATATCTTCTTAAAAACGTTATTTACTACCTTTGAGTGTTATATGATGACTCAGTTTGGCTACTTCTACACTTAGACAGATGATTAATGAATAAACCAGGATATATGCAGATGCATAATACTTGACACTACAATATTACCTATAAAGTGATGATAAATACACTACAATAGTATTTGTTAAGTGGTGATAAATACACTGCAATAGTATTTATTAAGTGATGATAAGTACACAACTGTACTGTACTAATTTACTAAGTGTTGAAGACAGACATTGTGGTAAGCCGATCAGCTGTTTGCTCTTTGTAAACAAATGATTCATGGTGTTCAGTGTGGTATTCTTTTTTCAGGAAAGTTGATTCTTTTAGGATAATAATTTATCAACCTGGCACCAAATGATCCTAAATTATATGAGAATTGTGGTGGAATTGCATAAAGAAGTGTTAAAGAATCTTGTGGGAGAGAGGGAGCCACCTACCCATGATCCCCCTCCCCCTTTCTGCCAGCCACTCACAGATAAACATTTGTCTTCCACTTACAATATTCTCCTACACCTATTTGTTCTTATTTTTATCTTTATTGTACTGTACAGTATACAGTTTTCTCTTTATTCATAAGACAAATTCTTTGGTTACTTACATAATATAATACTTTACAATAAATAACAATCATCTCAGTGACAACCAGACTTACATGTCTGATTTCAACCCAGAGAGTTGTTTCATATATATTTTTTTTATTGTTGATGTTTGATGTAATATTATTTTAATAACCTTGTTATACACTTAAAGACCTTAATTTTTGACGTGCAGTAATAACATAACGACTGATTTTCTTTAAACAGTTCAGATAAGCAGTGTTATCTCCAACCCCCCTCCCCCATACATTTGCTTTTCTTGGACATTCGCATTTTCTGACGGGTCTGCCCCAAATAGTCCGATTTATCAAGGTTCTACTGTACTATTAAATTGAGTTTCAGCTTAGTTGTAGAATTTTAAAACTTTTCTTATAATCTAGCAAAACTGGCAAGTGAACAAAGTTATGTAGTTGATCAGATATATAGATTTAAGATTTAAGTTTAAATTGACATACATGACACTGACATTCCCACCGTACAACAGGTTGATAGAATTAAACCTCTTCCATGCTGTCCATTCTTGGCACAACTTGCTCATTATTACACATAATTTTTAAAATACAGGTTGAACCTCGCTAGTCTGGCAAGCTTGGGACCAGACTCGTGCCGGATTATTGAAAATTCCGAAGCTTAGGTTAAAAAAAGGAAAAATAGTGTGTATACAGTGGTCCCTCGGTTAATGAACACAATTTGTTCCAGAAGGTCGTTTGTTAACCGAATCCATTGTTTCAATGGGATATTGGGTAATTAGTTCCAGCTCGCCAAAAAGTACAGTACATACAAAGTAAAAAAAAAAATGCAGTAAAGTACACTTACTTTGAGGTGTGTATGTAGAAGGCTCCTGGTTGATGATGATGATGGGAATTAGAAGTGGGGGTGGAGGAGAAGGGAGAAGAGAAGGAAGTGGGGATGGAAGAGAAATCACCCCATGCTTGATGCCGTCATTTCACCAATAAAATTTTAAGTTCACTAGGCGTAAATCAAGATTATTTTCTTTAAATCAACACTGCACTGCACTATATTGTCAATATGTTAAATAAATTTCAGAATGACCAATAATTGTACTGTAAAAATGTAAAAATACTCTGTGTTCAAGAGACCCACAAGCAAGATGTTTCTTCCGCTGAACAGAGACACAAACTGACGCCTTGGTGGGTGAGTGAAGTTGCTGATGGGTGCACCAAAAACTAGTTCCCTGTACTGCAATTATGTTAAATAAGTGTTAAAACGACTAATAATTTTAATATAAAACCTGGAAAAATATTGAATAACGCAACGTTCTTGATATTTACTCCAATGGAAACGAATATCAGCCCTAGAACTGATTACTGTATTGGCGGACTAATCTTCCAGCTGGTGAGCAAGCCAAAACATGTTGACATGTTTTCGTAAGAATTTCGTAAACCGAATTTTTGTTCGTTAACCGAATTGAAGATTCTTATGGAAGGTAATTCGTTAACCGAGGCGTTTGTTAACCGAGGGACCACTGTATTGTATAGGGGAACTTCTTTATACGTCGGGGATGTGTTCCAGAGAAATGCGACATAGTGGAACATTTTATGAGGAATATTCCCTATAAGAATTAATGTAATTAGGGGTACATATGTGTTCCAACATGTACTGTACAGAAATACTCCATGAAAGCTCAGGATGTATTCCTAGAGAGAAAGCTTTCAGCAAATTGCCTTACAACAGGGACGTTATAACATACTGTATAGTATTTGATATGGAGATACATTCCTAACAACATTATTTGTTACTTTTGAGTGATACATGAGGTGTGGATAATCAACTGTTTACACTATGTAAACTAAGCCGCCGGGAATTTAATGATTCAATAACTCGTCATGGGTTGAGTATGATATTTTTTTTTTTTTTTAATATTGATAATTTTTACAAGGTTTTATTAACTTGCCACCAAATGAACCTAAATAATATGGGAATTATGGTAAAATTGCATACTGTCCTTGCAAAGGAATCGCGGGGTGATTACTCCGGTCATTACTCACTCCCTCCTTCCTCCACTCGCTACCACCTCTCCCGGCTATACACCCAGACGTAATTTTGTATTTTTTTTCACTCCGTGTCTTTACATGCAAACCTTTCTATGTATAATAACTGAATAAGGTTTTCTAAACTTAAATTTTTTTATTGTTGGAATACTTTTGTGATTAAAATGTCTGCAGCGAGATATACAGTAGTCATGGTGTATTGCCAAATCAACTCCACTTGCTGGTCTCTTGAGAGGCATATTTTGGGGTAGATTTTAGGCAAATAAAGGTAAATGAAGATAAAAATAGAAGCACCACCCACTAGAAGTGAGCTATGGCAGTTGTAAACAATGTTTTTGATTATTGCAGGCTACAGTGGTGCCATACTGGATAGCTGGCCAAGCAGCAGTTTCACGAACTAAAACCAAGGCCGCCAGATAGAAATCTTGTTGAACTACTGAGGTTCAACTTGTACTGCCTTATTCGGTACCTCCTTTACTTCATTGTCCAAAACATTTTGATCCTGTCATCCTCGACTTTGGTACTTGCTATAGTTTAAACAATTTCCTTCAAGAGCTTATTTCATAGGCAGTTTTCCTGTTTATTTGAAACTCATCATTGTTACTAATCCTCTACCTTTGTTAGATGTACAAGACAGATGTTTAAGGTGTTAACACTTCCCTTTTTCCTTCTCACTCTTTCTCCCACTCTCTTGCTCTCCTCTCTCCATCTCCCACCCCCTTTCTGCCTCTCATGCAGGACGTTCCCTTCGATTTGATTTGGCCATATCCTTTTCTTTAGTCGTCAAAACCACAGTAGCAAGACTTAAGGTTTCTTTCAAGTCTATTAGGTCATGTAATCACCAGCACTAATAAAATGTAAGAAAAAAATAGTGTTCTGGTGAAAACTACAAGAAATAAGAAATGAAGTGATTTTATTTATTTATTTTATTTTTTTTACTAATGTCATGGAGTCTTGTATAGTGTTGGTGTGCCATGGGTTTGGGAGAAGTACAGTACGTACAGTAATCATCTTTGGGAGAACAATTTGAATTTGGTTGATATATCTGGCTGGTCAGTCATATACTAGTTTTTCATTTGAAATTTGCAGACTGACATGGCAAAAGTTTATATAAAAACGAAGGTGGACTCAACATGGCAACTAACATCAGCTATGTCAGATCAGGACAAAATATTTCTTTTGCTTTTAGGACCCAACCAAAAGAAATTAAATGAATAATTGCTCGGGGGTGATTGTTTGGTTTACATTTTTTTTGGGGGTAAACTGTAACCTTATATATGGTACAGTACAGCTACATTTAATGTAAAAAAAAAATTCTGAACTTTGTTCACTGTTTTGAAAGCTGCAAATAATTTAAGTAATAATTGCTGTTAAGCCATCAACTTATGTCACCAGATTATTTGTAGCTAAAGTGAACTAAATTTAGTTAAAAACCTTAAGTTTGGTATATTTGGTGTTGATATATTCATATTGTGTTGTATATAATCTGCCAACACACAGCAGTTATTTCTTGCAGATACTTCTGCCAGGCACCCCATCAGCTTAAACGTGCTTCATAATTACTGTAAATTAGTGATGTCCTTATACAATTTTTTTTTTGTGTTTCACAGGAAGTCATACACTATTTTAAATGCAGTATGTAATTATACTTGTTTGTTTAAGTGCAAAGCATGCCGAAAGTACCAAAGTATCTTAAGGACAAGGAATCTTATAATTATCAGTTGTTACACAGGGATATGTTTGATAATGTAAAGTCAGTGATATCTAATAGACTTTAAAGCAGGTTTGTCATCTTCATCAATATCCTTTCAGCTTTTTTTGATTGTCATGAAAGAACCAAATTGTTAGGAGTTGGGATGTGTTTGCTCACATGATATAAGTTTAATCTGAAAGTATGTATAATACAAGTGCTTAGTAGTTGATGTTTATTAATGTTTTTTTGGGAAGATTTTATGTATATACAGTTCATCTTTGAGGTGATAGAAGATAGTTAGGAAGACTAAAAGATACAGTACAGCAGTGTTGGATTGAAAATTAAGGAAAATTTTATCCAGTTGTCACTTGCTCTAAACACTGTTTATAAAGTATTTGAAATCCTATTTTATAATTATTCTTGGGAGTATGAAAATTAACAAGCTTGTCAGCCATTGTAATTGAAGCAAATAACTTTTTTATACAATACATATTTGATAAGTGTTCCAAGATGTAACAAAATGGTCTACATTGGTATTTTGTTGATCATTTCCTATTTTAAAGAGTACAGTATACAGGTACAGTATTGGTGATTTGTACGGGTATGTTATTCCATTCAGAACTTAATCAAAGTGGGATCCAAATACTATATTCAGTTGTAGAACATTTGATTTACAACAAAGAAATTTAGTTTTACTCATGTTTGTGTTGACAATTAACCCTTTCACTGTGGCTGTATAATTACTAGGCCTACCACTGTGTAGCAGGTTTTAGGAAATAGGATACTGTGATAAAATATGTGGGTCTTGTCTGGATGCAGGCACCCTCATGATAGGTGTGTTTTATAATAACTTGTTCTGGTGTGGGCTATAGCTTAGACCGCAATGCCAGATGCATGATAGAAATATGAATTTCTCTTCTTTGTATTGTACTGTATTATATTTTTACCTAAATTAACAAGTGGCTTTGTATAATATATTTTTTTTATATAACATTAAAATTCAAGTGAACCTTAAGTTTCTAATGCACTGATGATTGTCACTAAGCATACAAACAAACTATGGGATGTGGAGCATATCTTATCTACCACACCAGAGCAGCACACTTGCACTGTGTTCTCGTGTCTTCCTCAATTGTGGACACTATACATGGGATTAGTTTGTGCATCAGCTTACAAACTACTGTAATATATATATGGAACACAATACTTACATATTAGCTTGATTTCCCTCACTGCGCTGTCTTTTCAATAGTTTTCAGTCTGTGGTATACCTCAATTAATGGGTATACACAGAGGGGCATCATACTGTTGACAGTTGTATTTTGTTTACTGTTCCCTTTTCTGACCCCTGGCTGTGTTAGCAACTATGGCATATCCTGCATCCCTTGAGAGAGTTAATGAAGTACTTTTCACCAGGTGTAAGGCATGTGCTCCAATATGGCCAGTGGTGTGATGTTGACCAAGATTAAACCTTTACACTAAATTTTATGGTGAGCAACATTTTTACAAAAGTTTAACATTGGCTGATTATTACCTATTTTCACTTGATGCAAGTAGTAATTGTTTAGAAGTGACTGTCCAGCATATGGAAAAAGAGCTTGATGTTCCAATTCACACACTAGCTCGCATATTCCACACTTTAGTTAATGAGTAACATGTCACCTTTGCTCACCAGTTTCATACTTCTAATAAATCAACTTTTTCACTTCTTTTGGGTGTTTCTTGTCACGGTCACCAAGCCCTCCTTTGTGAGCAGTAGGGAGCATGTGCACAACTTGATGCACAAAATGTTCTTAACTGTGCTGTATCACATGTTCACAATGCAAGCACCAGTATGTTCTTCAAACAAGTACAGAAAAAGATGAGGTCTGGTGTACATTTCCTTTCTGTATATGTGATTGTCTCGGTCCACTTCGTTTGTGTGCTATGTATACAGTATACAGTATTCATTATAGCGATTGGTCTCCATCACTGGGTTCACTAAGTCTTTGTTTGTAAATTAAAAATGAAATCTAGTTCTTTTAATTTCTGTCTAATTCTTCTTCATTCAGTTCTCTGGCCGTGGACTTCAAGTTACAGCTGTACTGTATTGTTTTGATGGTGGACCCGTGCTTTTCAAGTTGTTGTGTGATCTCGTCTGGTCTGGGTCTTCATCTCTAGGACACATCATTTGGTCCTTCCAAATGGTTGTCCCTGTTTTGTCAGGCATGCTGACTCTTCTGGGTGTGAGTCTTGACTACCTGATTGGGTCATTGTCAAGACTAGTGTGTCAGACATGCTAACTCTTTCCTGGGTGTGAGTCTGGCGGGTCAACATCCAATTGACCCTCTCTCAGAGCTCCGAGAGCAACTCTGCCACAGAGCTCTGAGGTTAACTGATTATTAGTCACAGTTCAAACACCAGTTATACCAAATTGTTTTGAATCAAAGCTAAACTGTTGGGTGAAAAATGTAGACCCAGTTTTACTTGCCCTTGTTAGTAGGTGTCCATTTCCTTGGCCACCACACATCTGAATCACCACACACTTCATTGTTAGGCCAATATTCCGCACTTTCTAAATTTATCATATCATGTGTTTCGCATCCATCAGGAATTCTAGTAATTAGAACTGTCTTGCTCTGTTGAGGTTGAGGCAGCAGAAGTGTAAAAATATTGTAACAGTACAGTACTCTCCCTTTCAACATAATGAAGCAAACTGGCTCATTCATGCAGAAAATATTGCCGATATTGTATTGCTATACTTGTGGGATTACTACTTAAGCCTACCATAATTGATACGGTATTTGCTTGCCAAATTACCTAGCACAGAATTTGAAGACAGAAATCCTACAATATATATACCAGCCACAGTGAACCCCCAAAACAAAGAGAAACCTTATATGCAACAGCCGTAGTGAAGGGGTTAAGGTGCAATGAGATTGTTGAAGCATCATTTTATATTTTATTCCATTCCCATGAAAATTTATGAAGTTTTTGTGGGTATTGAAGCTTAAATATTATATCCGTCAGTACATTAAAGGTTTAACTTGAGTAGTTCTCAGATGTAAGATATATATTTTTTTATGTGTATTTTATAATTTATATTAAAAACCAATGTTTGAAGTTGGTGGAACTTGAATGTCAACCATAATACATCATGAAGACAATCTATAGAAGTCAAGACTGAAGGATTAAACTATTTCTGTCTTATTACAATTTTTTATCATGGCACTCATAACTTTAATTGCATGCTCATTTATTCATTTTGCATCCATTCTTTATTTTTTCTTGGGGGGTGGGGAGCAGAGGAGGCTGACATGTGTGTACTGTGAGCTATTTTGTGCCTTGGCAAAGGTTCCTTCCTTGTTCAAAAGTCACCCTATTTGAGACCTCTGCAAGGGTTTCTGAAGCTGCTATGTTACTTAAAACAGTGTCCAGATATCTTGCAAAATACATATTCAATATTAGAGGAGTAAAGTAAAATAAATTTCATCGTTACATAAATCCTTATGGTTCACGGAAGCTAGTTTTCAAATTTGTTTGCAAGATTATATATTAACTTTGTTGGGGTGGTTTTCAGATTTGACAAAATATAAATCTCTGCATGATGACTTGTGTTGGCATTAGTGGTGTACTACCATAATTCTCCTAATTATAAAGTTTGTAATAAGTATAGTATTGGCATATGATAATATAAAATGTGATGATTGGTGTAAAACTTTAAAACTGGCAAACTAAGTTAGCCTGGATGTGATTGGCTCTCTAATTAAAAACTATTCTTAGTGCCATGTTGTGGATCTGAGTGGCTCTTGAGAATCAGAAGGGTTTTTTGATAGCAGCTGTGGTAATATTGTATTATGGATCCAGTTTGAAAAATAATGGACAGTTATTTATGGGGCTCATGCCTCATCCTCGCAAATCTAATAAAAAAAAATATATACATATTATTTTTACTATCCTTCACTAAATCAAGACCATAAAAATGGATAGCATTACTATGACTTGCAGACCTTACCTGCCATGCCAGTGTTTTGTATTCTTTCATCGTGAACTGGCTCTTAACCGTTGATTCTAAAGGGGTTAATGGGCTAGGACATAGGACATGTAAACGTATTTAGGGTTTTTAGTAGCGAAAACCCAACTGTCTTTTCTGTATTTAAGAAAATATATTTTATACAGTTCCAAGTGTATATCACCGTAACTTAATCACTGTTGCTATGAGTGTTAAATGAGGACGGAGTCTATGTTAAATAGCACTGCTAAAATCCGTCCTGTTGATGTGAGGGGTTGAGTGAGAGGGCCTGTAACCCGTCGAGGGAGAACAGTAATACTGTATATCCGACGCCCTCCCTTGAGGGAAGAGGGAACCATCCACGATGGCTCTCAATAACATCTTCCTCTAGTCAAGGTTATCAAACTACTGCCCGCAATAGTGACCGGCCAGAGAGCTGGTCACTTAAATGCTTAGCTCGGCACCAAGTGACGTGATTTTCCGTGGGCACACCTGAACACGTGCTCTGAACATGCTACCTCATAGCTAGTGGAAAGTTACAGAGGGTGATAGAGTATATAAGTCTAATGTAATTAACCCATTTATATAAATACCTCTGCCTATAAAACAGGGGCTATTATAATCATCTTTTATTCTCTTTGCCACTAATCAGCGTGTTAGCTGCTATATCTCTTTTTTTTTTTTTTTTTGGGGCACCCCCCAACATCCTTGTGTAAGGTGAAGCGCAGAAGCGTTTACAGCGCCCAACAGGGAAGCATGCTTAAGTTCATGCTTGCCTTAATGTCCGATGAGTTAAGGGCGTAGAAGCCTGAAGAGTCAATAGTTTTGTGCAGAAGCGTTTACAGCGCCCAACAGGGAAGCATGCCGAGTTCATGCTTGTCTTATGTCTCATGAGTTAAGGGCGTAGAAGCCCAAAGAGTATCGAGGGCGTAGAAGCCTGAAAAGTCAATGGTTTATGTCTAGGCAAGTTATGGAAGTTCGAACAACTTGTCCCTGAATACGAATAAGCAACTTTCGACTTACAGCAGGTACCTACTTTGCTGCCAGGTGAACAGGGACGAAGGGGACTAGGAAGAGTGTCCAAACAACTTCCGCTGGCCCGGGAATCGAACCCGTGACATCTTGCTTGCGAGGCAAGAACGGTACCGCTCTACCACCAGCTCCCCGTTAGCTGCTATATGACAAATGTTTGTCCCAGAATTTTGCATATTGTATGGACATATACCAACAATAGTAGTTCCACTGTACAATGCATTTAAATTAAAAAATAAAGTTGTTAATGAATAATGCACTTGTTGCATTAACAGTAGAAATTATATTAAAATAATAATTAAGAAGAAATTTGGAAAATATTCAGTGAACCTTGATTCATGGGGTGACATGAGGAACCTCATATACTGGGTAGTTTGTAAAATTAACACAAACCACATAAAAGGTCTTGACTGAAGAGAGCACTGTACATGTACACCAGTGTTGTCAGGTCTGCGTTTTTCTTGCACAATTGGGCTGTTTTTAAGGAAGCTGGTGGGAAAGAAAATGGTGGTCGTGGGTGGCATATTTTTTTTATTTTATTATTTTACTGAACCTGGCGGGTTATGGGCTGTTTATTTTTGAAAGCACGCAACAAATTTTTACCTTACCATATACAGGGTAAATGTACAGGCCAGGTGAAAGATATATGACATGACATATGTGCAACTTTCCCCTCTCTCAAGGGGGGCATGACCTGTTTAGTTGACTTGACAGTCTTGCGGTTTGATTGAAACCCATGTTGATGTTCTCCATTCTCCAGAATCTCCACAGACTTTTTACTCTTAACCATGGTCAGTGGAGGAGATAAAATGGCGTGCGCGAATGACCGCGTGTATACGTGTGACATAGTGGAAATGGGCAAATGGGCTAAGTATGGCAAAAAATATAGGAAAGAAGATGGTCTTAGAGAATGGTTCGTAAGTGTACCTGGTGATGAAACTAATGCAACGTGCAAGTTCTGCAAAACAACAATTAGAGCCCATCACAGTAATCTCGTAAATCACAGTTCGACAGAAAAACAAAAATAAATATTGCAGCTCCATTTTCAAACATGACATTATTTCAGTCAGGCATATTGAAAATAAATGCCAGTAAATCTGTGAGAGTTTCTGAAATAAAATTAGCAGCTCATATTGCTTGCCATTCAAGCATAAAAACTATCAATCATCTGACCAAGCTTGTGAAAGATATTTCTTTCAAGGAAATATCCCTACATAGGACAAAATGCACAGCGCTTGTGAACAAAGTACAGTACTGTACTAGGATTCTGTATGCTGAATGGACTACTACGAAAAAGAAACTATGTGTTGTTCAGTATCCCAGAGCAGGTTGGACCCCGGAATTATTAACACCATCACGATATACTGCCGCAACTTCTTAATGTAGCTACCCTAAGAGCTGCAACAAAGGCTACCCTCAAACGTCTAACTTCTCATAGCTTAGACATTCTAATGCCAGAAACTGTGCTTGGAGTAAGGAAACCAAGATTGAATGAGCTGTCATTCCTACCGAAGTACTCGGGGAATATCGGTAAGCTAGACGAACAGTGGCAAAGGCTTGGGACTGTCAACTGGCCCCAAGAAATAATTTCTTATGTCGAGAAATTTTGGATGACAGTTCATGACCAACAAGATGCCTCGGGTGAGTAAAATTTTATGAGAATGGCAGTTTGCGTTGATGACATTACCCATCAGTAACGTCTCCGTAGAATTGGTGTTTTCACAGATGAACCTCATAAAGAATAAGATATTTTTATCCTCTTCGCCACTGATCGGCTTGTTAGCCGCTTGGGCGATCGGTCACGTCTCTGATTACTTTTCCTTTTCATTTATTTTCTTCACCAAAAGATTGGCTCGCTAGCCGCCTGGGCGATCGGTCACGTCTCTGTCGCGGACTGTTGGCAAATACTGGGCATGCACCGGCTCCTGAATGTACCTGAACCCGCTCCAGTGTTGGTCAAGTCTTATCTTGAAAGAGCTCACACTCGGTGCTGTCACACACTGGTAGATTGTTCCAAGAGTTTACAACCCTCACTCCAAAAAAGTTTGCCCTCACGGTTTTCTGGACTTGAGGATTCTTCAATCTTGAGCTGTGACCCCTTGTGGGGTGAGCGTCCGCCAGCTCCAAGTAAGGACACTCAACTGAGTAGTGCCCCCTGAGATGCTTATACACCTCAACTAGGTCCCCCCTTGCCCGTCTGTAGTATAAGCTAGGCAAGTTCAGGCGCTCCAATCTCTCAGGGTAGCTGAGGTGCCGAAGTGCAGGCACCAGTCTGGTGGCCCTCCTTTGAACATTTTCAACCAACTGACACTCCCTAGCATATCTCAGGGACCAGATGGGGTGACAGTACTCCAGATGGGGAAGCACTTCACTCCTGAAGATCGTTACGAGGGACGGACCGTCTAGATATCTGAACGACCTTCTTATAAGACCCAATAATTTATTTGCCTGATTTACCTTCTTCTCGCAATGGCCCAAGAACTTCAGCTCATTGTCAACATACACACCTACGACCTTCTCACACCCCCTCTCAACTAGTGCAGTTTCTTCATCCCGTTGGGACATATGATATGCCTCCTTACCGTTGGTACACCCCAGGTGCATCCTCTTACACTTCGTGACATTGAATCTCAGCAGCCATTTCTTCGACCATTGCTGGAGCCCACAGAGGTCCTTGGTGCGTCAGGCGCGACGGAACATGGCGGTCGACACGCGCTCTGTTAAGGAGTACGCATGTGAACTGTATGCTGCAGTGTCACGAAAGATGAGAATTACAGAGCCCAAACCCTTTAATGCTTCCTCTGGGTGGTTACAGAGGTTTAAGAAGAGGAACAAGATCACCAATATCAACATTGGTGGTGAAGAAGCTAGTGCTGACCGTGTTGCGGCTAGGGAATTTCCTCCGTTTTTACGTGAGGTTATGGAGGAAGGACAGTACACCGACAACCAGGTGTTTAACATGGACGAATCTGGTCTCTTTTGGAAAAAGCTACCTTCCAAGACCTTCGTTGTGAAGAATGCCAGCAAGATTCGGGGCCGGAAGATGCAGAAGGAGCGCATCACCGTCCTGTTTACCACCAATGCCTCCGGTACCTGTAAGCTCAAGTTATCGGTGATCCACACAGCCCGCAAGCCGCACGCCTACAAGAGCATGGACATGACCAAGCTAAATGTCCACTGGCTGACCGCACGTAAGGCGTGGATGTTCTCTACACTGCCCCTCTCCTGGTTTGATGACTGTTTCGTTCCCGATGTAAAGAAATTCTGTGAGCAACAGAATGTGCCATTCAAGATTTTGTTGCTGCTGGACAACGCACCAGGACACTCGCCCCTACTGTTGGATCGTCACCCCAACGTAAAAGTGATCTTCCTTCCTCCCAACACTACATCTATATTACAGCCCATGGACCAAGAGTTAATCTGTAATGTAAAAGCTGCATTCTCAACAAAAAAATTCAAGCTCCTGAACGACTACACCAACACCAGGGAAGAGTTGCGTAACCTGAGTGACACCACCACCGATAGAAAGAGCGAAGAAGACGAGGATCAACAGTTGGCAGAGCAAAAAATACTTTTCAAACAATTCTGGAGAATATTTAACATCAAGAAAGCTGTGGACTTCTTGGTGGAGGCATGGGATCAGCTGTCTGTAGCAACTGTTCGTCACGCATGGAGACATGTGTTGCAAGGCATTCCGGGCTTAAGGCAGAGTCAATCTGTGACTGGTGAGGTTCAAACTGTTGCAGTAGCAGTGGACCTTGCCAGAGAAGCTGCGCAGAGTGTTACAGTTGCAGGCTTCTCCGAGACCACCAACGACGACATCCTGGAGGTGATAATGGAACCTGATGTGACTACCGACGAGATGGTAGATGATGATGACGTCAGTGAAGAGGCAGGTGGTGCGTCATCCCAAGAAGAACACCGCTTATCCCATAGTAATGTTAGGGGTGCCATCGAGTGTGTCGAGAAAATCAAGCTCCTCCTTTCCGACGACCATGACGCAAACAGGTATGAAATCTTCACTACCCAGGTGTTGTAGACTATGGAGCCCTACTTCAAGGTTTATCACGACAACATAAACACCAGCCGTCAGCAAAGCATAACCGAGTTCTTCGCCCGCAACCCACCACAGCCAGCCCAAGCCAGTGGCAGTGACAGAGGTAGAGACAGTGAAGATGACTGAGGGATTTGTCAGGGAGGCCCTGACAAGTGTGGATGACAGTGATGGTGACTCACCTGAGGGCCAGTAGCCTGCCCTCTGCCTCGGAACCAGCCTCCATCCCCGTATGCCGACCCATCTCTTCTACTAGAAAGTGTTCAACCTAACTTTTAGTTTTCCTAACCTAACCTTTATTTTTCCTAACTTAACCTTTATTTTTCCTAACCTAACCTCTTCTATATTACTTGTTTGCGCATACCATCATAAAGTTAAGATAAAATTTTTACTACACCATAGTTTTGTGTCGTCAAAAAGTGGAGTTTGGGGGTCGGTCCGGTCTCTATTTCAATTAATCCCATATGTTATGTTATTCACTTTAATCATTTCTCACTTTCCGCGGTACCCTGTGGGTTACATTAACCGCGTAAAGTGAGACCCAACTGTATATATATAATGTGTGTAGAGTAATGCATGTGGCGCAGTAGTCAAAGTTATTTTTCTTATGTGTCAATTTTCTCTTTCTTAGGACCACATACACACTCAGGATGGAGGTGAGAAAGGAAACTCATAATAGCGTTTCCTTTACGTATATTGTATGTACAGTGCAGTAAGGTGCTGGAGAGTTGCTGTGTTTTAGAGGAGCTTGTTGAGAAGAGGTTGTGGGGTATGGGATGTTTGGTTCACACTCAGGATGGGATGGAGAAAGGAAACTCACAATGTGCTCTCATGTATACATGTTGTATTGGATGTACAATGCAGCTTGGTGCTGGGAAGGCAGCATGGTTACAAGCGTGATGTAGAGAGAGCTGGTTGGTGAGGGTGCTCAGAGGAGGACAGCTTGTGGGTCGCCATGCTCGCCGGCGGGAGCGAGGGCCGCCAGGCAGCGGCGGAGGAGGTGTTGCTGGCTGGTTGGTGTAGGTAGAAAGAGCGATCACCACGAGGTCAGGTCTTAAATAGCGGGGGTTGGCGTGGCTTAGTAGTTGACCCCCGCTCCGTGGGCGGCGCTGGTTGACCTAGACCACGAGGCATACACTGGGGAATTCGTGGGGTCGGCTACTCAGTGACAAACAGCGTTTGTAGGGGAGAAATCCACTACAAGGTCTTGTCAGTTTGAGAGCTTGGAGTAGAATGACCTTCACGAAACGGAACGGAAAAAGGCAAGTGACGGGGGTAAGAAGGTTCAGTGGAAGGATAAAGGGAGGATGGAAGGGAGTTGTAGGAGAGAAAGGTGCTGTGGCTAGACACAGCTTACGTGAAGGCGGTGGGACTGTACCCTGATTGGTGGAAGCAGCGACACCTCGCCCAGTCGTGGCAGCAGAGGGAGGGGACTAAGAGTCAGTTGGTGTCAGGTCTGTGGTGATTAATGACACAAAATCATCATCTGTACCTGTCACAGACGGGGTACCACAGGGCAGTGTATTGGGCTCGCTGATGTTTATTTGTTTCTAAATGACATGCCTGACGTACACTCCTCCATACAAATGTTTGCCGATGACGCCATGTTATTTCGGGAAATCAAGAACCATGTGGACTGTGAAGAGCTGCAGAAGGATCTCTGTGAGCTCCAAGAATAGTCGAAGAAATTGCTGCTGAAATTCAATGTCACGAAGTTTAAGAGAATGCACCTGGGGCGTTCCAACGGTAAGGAGGCGTATCATAAGTCCCAACGGGATGAAGAAACTGCACTAGTTGAGATTGAATATGAGAAGGACCTATGTGTGTATGTTGACAATGAGCTTTAGTTCTCGGGCCATTGTGAGAAGAAGGTAAATCGGGCAGATTATTTATTGGGTCTTATAAGAAGGTCGTTCAGATATCTAGACGGTCCGTCCCTCGTTACGACCTTCAAGAGCGAAGTGCTTCCCCATCTGGAGTACTGTCACCCCGTCTGGTCCCCGAGATATGCTAGCGATTGTCAGTTGGTTGAAAATGTTCAAAGGAGGGCCACCAGACTGGTGCCTGCACTTCGGCATCTCAGCTACCCTGAGAGATTGGAGCGCCTGAACTTGCCTAGCTTATACTTCAGACGGGCAAGGGGTGACCTAGTTGAGGTGTATAAGCATCTCAGGGGGCACTACTCGGTCGAGTGTCTTTACTTGGAGCTGGCGGACGCTCGCCCCACAAGGGGTCACAGTGTGGGGTGTGGGATTGTTTGGTGTTCACTCAGGATGGGATGGAGAAAGGAAACTCACAATGTGCTCTCTGTATACATGTTGTATTGGATGTACAATGCAGTTTGGTGCTGGGAAGGCAGCATGGTTACAAGCGTGATGTAGAGAGAGCTGATTGGTGAGGGTGCTCAGAGGAGGACAGCTTGTGGGTCGCCATGCTCGCCAGCGGGAGCGAGGGCCGCCAGGCAGGCGGAGGAGGAGGTGTTGCTGGCTGGTTGGTGTAGGTAGAAAGAGCGATCACCACGAGGTCAGGTCTTAAATAGCGGGGTGTAGGCGTGGCTTAGTAGTTGACCCCTGCTCCGTGGGTGGCGCTGGTTGACCTAGACCACGAGGCATACACAAGGGAATTCGTGGGGTCGGCTATGCAGCGACAAACAGCGTTTGTAGGGGAGAAATCCACTACAATACTCCCCCTTCCCTCCAGGCGGTGTAGGAGACTTGTTGTCTGCAGGGTTGCATAGCATATGTGAGGCAGAACGGCGGTGCATGCCTCATGTGAGACAACGGCGATGGCGTGGATGAGCCGGTCGCTAGAGACAACTGTCTAGATACACAATATCTGTGGGAGAAGAGGGTGTGTGGAGGCGATGAATGTTGTGCTTCCCTCGCAACAGGTACAGAGTCGTCAGATGCGCCTGCTGGGGTGTGTGGGCCTGGGTCAGAAGCAAGGGCTGCGTCAGCAGAAGCGGATGAGGGCTCGTGACAGCAGCTGGGTCCACGACAGTAGCAGGGTGCAGGACAGTAGCAGGGAGTACCTGAGGGAGAAAAGAGTGGTGTGTGGGTCCGCACTCAGAAGCAGGGGCCGCGTCAGGAGAAGCGACAGGGGGTACTGCTGGGCCGGGGCGGCGTCTGAGGCAGGACGGGTGAGTTGGGGTCGGTAGGACGTGGTGCTTGGGGCAGGAAGAGGAGCTGGTGTCTGCTTAGAGAAACAGTGCTGCTCTAGGGTGTCTAACCTTCGGTGTAGAGACAGTAGCTGTAGAGCCGATGAGAGCTGCCTCTGGGTGGATAAGCCAGTCTTCCATGTTGCTTGAAGACTGGGAGAGTGATCTGTTTCTCCTCCATCCTGTGTGAGTGCGAATCTCCGGGGTCACCATTTGTGGGGTACGGGTTGTTTGGGTTCACACTCAGGATGGGATGGAGAAAGGAAACTCACAATGTGCTCTCTGTATACATGTTGTATTGGATGAACAATGCAGCTTGGTGCTGGGAAGGCAGCATGGTTACAAGCGTGATGTAGAGAGAGCTGGTTGGTGAGGGTGCTCAGAGGAGGACAGCTTGTGGGTCGCCATGCTCGCCGGCGGGAGCGAGGGCCGCCAGGCAGCGGCGGAGGAGGTGTTGCTGGCTGGTTGGTGTAGGTAGAAAGAGCGATCACCACGAGGTCAGGTCTTAAATAGCGGGGGGTAGGCGTGGCTTAGTAGTTGACTCCCGCTCCGTGGGCGGCGCTGGTTGACCTAGACCACGAGGCATACACAGGAGAATTCGTGGGGTCGGCTATGCAGCGACAAACAGCGTTTGTAGGGGAGAAATCCACTACAACAGCTCAAGATTGAAGAAGCCTAAGTCCAGAAAACTGTGAGGGCAAACTTTTTCGGAGTGAGAGTTGTAAACTATTCGAACAATATACCAGAAAGTATTGTGACGGCACCGAGTGTGAGCTCTTTCAAGACAAGACTTGACCAACACTGAAGCGGGTTCAGGTACATTCAGGAGCCGGTGCATGCCCAGTACTTGCCAACAGTACGTGACAGAGACGTGACCGATTGCCCGGGCGGCTAACGAGCCGATCAGTGGTGAAGAGGATAAAAGTAAAAGTACTGTACTGCAGTTTTCCTCAGGACTCATTTAGTTTAAAGGTCGGGTTGAAACATGACAACTCTCTTCAAGGAAAGATGTTATAGTCCGTGGTACAGTATACCGTATTACCACTACGTATAACTTTATGTAGTACTACATTATTTTATGTATTAATAACGACTGAGGTATGAGTGCATTTGTTTAACCAATTTTTTATTGCTCACAGGGCACTTGTAGGATTAAAAATCATTAAATTGAATTGAATTATTACCATTAAAAATAATTGGTAGAATTACTCATAAGTTATGTAGAATTTAAATCAAACTATTTATGTGTCTTTTGTATAAAACTTATAGAAGAATATACATACTTTGGTACCGTATTCACTATCAATACGTTCTCAGTAATGCCAGAACAGAGTTGTGTTGTAAATTTGTCTTTTTAAATTACTATTTTTGTAGTGAATATTAGAAAATATATGAATTAAAATATTAAAAAAATTACTATTGCACTTGTTTTTTGCATTTCGGTGCGTATTATTGAACCTAAATTTGGCATATATATCTATAACTAGTATATCATTCTGTATTTTGTTTTCCTATTTTATCAGTTCAGTTGCCACACTGGTAACAGTGTTAAGGCCGCAGGTTTGGAAAACACAACAACGTTAATTCCCCATATATTGTGACTACAAGTAAGTCATGTCATTCGTACACATGTTTTTTAGTATTTGAGGTGATATGATAAGTGTTTAATGTTTCATTGTTAAATATCGAGATTGTCAAGGGTGGTTATAGTGAATATGACAGCAGGGCGAGGTGTGTGGAGCAGGCATGGCCCACCGCAGTGCAGTGTTACTGTACTATACTCTATACTATTCCTCGTGGTGTCACTGAAAATATTAAGTGAGAGAATAACACTGTAAAAGGAGTTGAAAATAACCTTTCATATATTAACAATGGATTGCCAACTTATTACTGACCTCTTCCACAGTAGGCTTAATATAGCAAGGCCTATATCGGTTTCAATAGACCAGAATAAATTTACAGATCGTTTTCAGAATTTAAGTTATTCTTGAACCTCTATTGTCATCTCATGTCTTGATTACATACTGGTGATATTGTCTGTAAGATTCATTTATTGGTATGTAGGTATGTCTTATGAGTTGACATGGGATCCTCATGTAATGTAGATAGACATTGTGGGCATTCAAACATTGAAAAGCATTTAAGTAGATCAACCAAGAAGAGATTAAGAAATGTTTAATTTATAGTCTTACACCGGTGTTTCTCGCTGTTTTTAATATGTATTTTGTAATGTTTAGACACTTCTAAGACATTTTTTCTTCTATGATATTTCCGCCGGAAATTAAGGATAACCGAGATATTAATTTTTCAATATTATTAGAATTCCTCAGTCAGAAGTGTTGCCATGATTTGTTTACATCCGGCACCGGTCCTTCTTTTGATATAAGAAATATGTTTTTCCTATGGTATTTGATGAGTTTTGAGCGAATTTGATATTCATTTCTCCGGAAATCACTAGTTTTGAGATCCCCCCCCCCCAACAATCTTAACGGAAAAAGTTGGATTTTTTTCTCGAGTAAATCACATAAATAAAATAACAACCAACCAACCAACCAACAAAGCCTAACTTGAGCCCCCCCATCCCCCCCAACCTCCCTTTGTTCATGACACCACATCCTGGACAAAGAATGTTGTTCGGTAATACACTGTCTTTTCTATAAAAAGAAATTGCTTCTATTTTTCTGATGAAACTGCAATTGATGTTAAATAATTTTTAGCACAATTTAGGCACAGCTCTTCCACCTGTTCAGCCATATCTGGTACTCAAAATTAAAATCTCCACTCTTAACACACCCACACATTGTTCATTTGCAAAGACAAAAACTCTTGCCCAATAATAATCTCCTATCGCTATAGCCAATAAGAAACTCCCACACCACCTCTGCACATGCGCTGTAGATGCTTAAGAAGCGAAGACGGAGGTAAGGAGCACTGGCTGAGGGGGGGTTCAGACCTTCTCCGCAAGACATAAACAACAAATGGCGACACTTGTAACTGAGCAAATCTAATAATATTGAAAAATTAATATCTCGGTTAGCCTTATTTTCTGGCAGAAATATCATAGAAGAAAAATTCTTAGAATTGTCTAAACATTATGAAATACATATTACTAACAGCGAAAGAAAGACCAAAGTAAGATTATAAATTCACCAAGAAAATTAATAAGAACTTTGGTAAAGCTGGAGGAGACAGCACCAGAAATAACTAATGTAATTGAACCAAAATTTTTGGAGATACCAGAGTACTTGCACGATACTGTACACAAAAATGGAAGCGAGAAAGTACAGAACCTATTAGAATCTGGCCTAACCTTAACTAACCTACCTAAACCTCACCTAACTTCCTAACCTGTGCATTGTCGTTTTAATTTTCTTACTATAGTCCAAACAGCGTCTTTAAAAAAAATGAATGAATTCAATTCAATATAAATCGTAATAAACATGCCTTACCTTTCTTGACATGTAAACAAAGATCTGTAATTATTGATGACTGATATGCAGCCGATTTTTCATAGAAAACGATTATGAAAATGATGCAATTTCACTGTGTTTTATAGTGGACACTGTTTTAGTTTGTGTAAATGTGTTAAAACATGCTTATTTCTAAATTAAACCTCACCTAACCTGTTAGGTTAGGTGTATGCGCCTACTGCAACACACTTACACCTATAGCTCGACTCACGGATCTTGAATCTTCCCCTTTTTGTTGTCTTCTGGCTCAAAATATCTCTTCCAATGATGACTATTTTTCTTTGTTTCCTATACTGTTCTCCAAACTCTACCAACTATTTGGAACTCTTTGACTATCTTGCTTCTTGCCATGAGTCGTTGCTATCTACACACCCCAACACCGAGACCCTCTACCGAGGGGATTTCAATGTACATCACAGAGAGTGGCTTGGCTCTGCAAGGGATGACCCAGGTGGAGCTGAGGCACTCTCTTTGTCCTTACTTAATAATTTGGAATAAATAATAAAACACCGTACACGAGTTCCTGATTGACACGGTCAACTTGCTAACATTCTTGATCTTTGTTTTACCTCTATCCCCTCACACTATTCATACTCAATCTCTACCCACTTAGGGTCTTCTGATCACAATCTTATTTCTATTAAATCAAACTGGGTACGATCACCTCCCCCACCCCCCTCTAAACGTCAATTATGGCACTATCAGAAGGCAAACTGGGGTCCGACTAATTACCCAAATGTGCCTAAATGTACCCAAATGTAGCCAAATATAGCCGGAATGAAGTCAAATAATGGTCCTAGATGAATAAATCGGACTGCCAATCACTTCTCGACTAGTATTTGGTGTCACAAAGTCACAAAAAATTGGTAAACTCAATTTAATCTGAGTTAATAGATCGCGTGCATGTACAAAGGGAGCGAGGAATTACCCAAATGTACCCAAATGTAGTCGCAATGAAGTCAAATAATGGTCCTAGATGAATAAATCGGACTGCCAAGCACTTCTCGACTAGTATTTGGTGTCACAAAGTCACAAAAAATTGGTAAACTTAATTTAATCTGAGTTAATAGATCGAGTGCATGTACCTAACCTAACCTAACCTAACCTCGACTAGTATTTGGTGTCACGAAGTCACAAAAAATTGGTAAACTTAATTTAATCTGAGTTAATAGATCAAGTGCATGTACCTAACCTAACCTAATCTAACCTAACCTAACACAACACAACTCAGATTAAATTAAGTTTACCAATTTTTTTTTACTTTATGACACCAAATAATAATCGAGAAGTGATTCACAGCCCGAATTACGCTTGTACGACCATCAATTGACTTCATTCCGGCTACATTTGGGTACATTTGGGTAATTCCTCGCTCCCTCGGTACATGCACGCGATCTATTAACTCAGATTAAAGTAAGTTTTCCAATTTTTTGTGACTTTCTGACACCAAATACTAGTCGAGAAGTGATTGGCAGTCCGATTTATTCATGTAGGACCATTATTTGACTTCATTGCGGCTATATTTGGCTACATTTGGGTACGTTTAGGTAATTAGTCGGACCGGGCAAACTGGCAATCCTTGTGAGAATTCTTCACCGACTTTCCTTGGGATGACTGTTGCTTTTCCACTCGGGATGCCTTAGTATGTGGTGACAGCATTGCTGGGGTTATACAGGGTGGTATGAGTGCATTTATCCCGTCTTCTACCAAAACTTTCACTTTACAATCGCTCCTGCTCTCTTGCTTACAGGGAGAGAGATAGATCATATCAAACTATGAAACTATCTCCTTCTCCTATTACCCACTCCTCTTTCATTACTTCTAGGAATCGTTGTTAGGCTATTCTTCGTAAGGCCAAGTGGAATTTTATAAAAAGAAAGACCGATGTCCTTACTAATTTCCTCTAGTAAATCCTTTTGGTTCTTAACCAAAAACATCTGTAATAACTTCTGCACTCCCTCTTTTCCTCCTCTCTTTTGACCTGATAACTCTATAGCCAACTCTCCCCCTGACAAATCCAATCTCTTTGGCACCTTATTCTCCTCTAACTCCACCTTAGACGATTCCAACTCTATCCCTCCTACCCCTGCTCCTCCTACTGAACCTATGCACTTTCCTGTAATCTCCACTCGTAGGGTTGCTGGTGTGTGTTATCCAGGTTGGATGTGAGTAAGGCACATGGACCGGACGGAATACCCCCTCGTGTTCTGAGGGAGTGTGCTGAAGCTCTGGCCCCTGTGCTTGCTCGTCCCCTTCGCCTTTGCCTCAAGACCCAAACTTTTCTTTCTTCTTGGAAGCATGCCTTGGTTCAGCCCATCCCAAAGAATGGTGACCATTCTAATCCCTCCAACTATTTCCCCATTGCCCAAACTTCATCCCTCTCTAAGATTTTCAAAACTATCTTGAACTCCCATTTTCTCTGTCACCTTGAATGCCATTCTCTTTTGACGGATCACCAATATGGCTTTCACTAGGCTGTACACACCTGAGTAGATTGCAGCCGCAGTGTGTGGAGGAAAGAAAATCACAACTGAAATGTGTCTGATTTTACTAGAAATGGCTCTGAGCACTGCTAAATTTTGGTCTGTTCCTTCTAAATCACACTTAGTTACATTTTTTTCTTCATCACAATACTGTATTAAGGGCACTATAGCAGTGGTATTAAATAACTTTTGGTCCAGGAATCTAATAGCTACTGTATGTGGATGGATTAATTTGGAAAATAATGTTTTGCAACAGTGGCAACAAAATGATGATGAAACATATCATTCAGCTCATGGAAAGTCTATTTAGATACAGTGGTCCCTCGGTTAACGAACACAATTCGTTCCAGAAGGTCGTTTGTTAACCGAATCCATTGTTTCAATGGGATATTGGGTAATTGGTTCCAGCTCGCCGAAAAGTACATGCAAAGTATGTATGTGTGTATGTAGAAGGCTCCTGGTTGATGATGATGATGATGATGGGAATTAGAAGTGGGGGTGGAGGAGAAGGGAGAAGAGAAGGAAGTGGGGGTGGAAGAGAAATCACCCCATGCTTGATGCTGTCATTTCACCAATAAAATTTGAAGTTCGCTAGGTGTAATTCAAGATTATTTTCTTTAAATCAACACTGCACTGCACTATATATTGTCAATATGTTAAATAAATTTCAGAATGACCAATACATGTAATTGTAATGTAAAAATGCAAAAATACTCTGTGTTCAAGAGACCCACAAGCAAGATGTTTCCTCCACAGAGACACAAACTGACGCCTTGGTGGGTGAGTGAAGTGGCTGATGGGTGCACCAAAAATTAGTTCCCTGTACTGCAATTTTGTAAAATAAGTGTTAAAACGACTAATAATTTTAATATAAAACTTAGAAAAATATTGAATAACACAACCTTCGTGATATTTACTCCAATGGAAACGAATATAAGCCCTAGAACCAATTACTGTATTGGCGGACTAATCTTCCAGCCGGTGAGCAAGCCAAAACATGTTGACATGATTTCGTGCGAATTTCGTTAATCGAATTTTTGTTCGTTAACCGAATTGGAGATGCTTATGGAAGGTAATTCGTTAACCGAGGGACCACTGTATATGTATTGATTTCTAAAATCATCTTCTGTGGTACAGTATAGTACTGTATTTGGTATGGTACTGTACTTTATATGATCCTTTATTTACTTCCTTTAGAGTGCCATGGTAAATTATGTACAGTAATGAATACTGTACAGTATAAGTAAATGAATACTGTATCTGGTAATGGAATGAAATTGTGTTCCATAGTATAGTATTCATTATTTATATTTTTTATTACTGTATAGTACTGTACAGGGTACAGTGGTCCCTCGGTTAACGAACGGTTTGATTAAAAATATTTTGGTTAATGAATTAGCTCCTATAAGGATTTTCAGTTCGATTAACGAACAAAACTTTGATTAACGAAATCCTTACGACAAACACGTTTTGTTGTGAGCATCGGCTGATCGGCTATCCGCCAATACTTGTACAGTAATTGATTTTATGTTTACATTCGTTTCTAGTGAAGTAAATATCAAGAAAGTTGGTCTCTTGAATATTTCTGCAATTTTTATATAAAAATTATTGGTCATTCTGAAATTTACTTAACATATTGATAATATAGACAGTACAGGGAACAGTTTTTGTGCGCCAATCAGCTGATTGACTCACCCAACAATGCTTCTCAGTTTAACTTTGTTTACAGTGGGGTGAACATCGATTTGTTGGTCTCTTGAATATTTTTGCATTTTTACATTAAAATTACTCTTGTATTGGTCATTCTGAAATTTAGTTAACATATTGATAATATACAGTGCAGAAATTATTATGAAACATGAAGAAAAAATGCACTCTGTGAAGAATATGGCATGTCATCATCGACTGCCTCTACAATCAGCTGTTTGGTATGTAAACAAAGCTGCCGGTAATACGACATACACACCTCAAAGTAAGTTAAAATATAGTATAGTATTCTATTGTTTTTTATGTATTATTGTACAGTACAGTACTGTATTTAGTTTATATTGTTTTGTTAATTCTATTACTGGTATGCAGTACTTTGTATGTACTTTTTCTGTGAGTTGGAACCAATTACCCAATATCCTATTGAAATAATAGATTCGGTTAACAAAATTTTCGGTTAACTAACAACTCTGTGGAACGAATTGTGTTCGTTAACCGAGGGACCACTGTATATGTTTTTATGATGTTCAAATTAAACCCCTCCTCATTTTTATCTTTTAAATTCAATCTTCTTCAAAGCTGCTTACATACTTAACTTGAGCACAAGAGTGTGGTGCACATCAATACCTGTACAGTAGATGCATTTATTTTTCCTGCTCCTGACTGAGTGTCCTAAGAAGTGACACATCATTTATTGGAGTCAGCTGGGCTTGGGAAGCATGTGTGTCCACCCACACTTCTGATCAGGTGTTGTCAAATTGTTGAAGGACCTTGCCATCCACCACTATGTATATGAACCCATACTTATGACCAAATCTTTTGATTCTATTGATAAATATTTTGTTCCCTTTTGGATTTTATTTTGCATCAGTCTTTAGAATTGGAAGTTAATGAAGTTGGGTGACATATAGTGCATCTTATTATAATATAATTTCAGGTAATGTTTACACCAAGTACATTTGGGAGCAGTGGCTCCGGATTTAGTGGGTTTGGGTTATCGACCTCCACGCCAGCGTCTGCAAACCCGATGAAGGATTTTGAGGTTAGTGTCTGTTTTACCTCTTAAAGAAATACATATATAAATATATCTTCCTCAGTGTCTTGTCCATGTCAATATGAATAACATGGAGGCAAGACAGTTATTATTCTGTCTTCTATTTTTTTATTTTTTTAAGGGGAATTGGCCCACCCGGGCACAGGTCACTGACCCACATCGGGGCCTGGGGGTGAAATTGTAATAATAATAATAATATTAATCATTCATAGTAAATAAAATTGATGGCTTCTGTTGCACACGTGGATCAAATAACTCCTGTACAGTGTCGACAAGTCTTCAGATTGGAACTTCAGGGTTGCCAGTACCCAGGACTTGTATGGCCTGGACCCAGGGGTGGCCAACCTTTTGTGTGATGTGATCTACTTTTTCCACAGTTACCCTGATGCGATCTACCAGCCTAATATTCACCCATAACACCCCCTCCCATTGCCATAAAATATGCAGGTTCATAGAGAGAGAGAGAGAGAGAGAGAGAGAGAGTATTTTTCAATAACTGTTATAATATATTAACATGACAAAAGCATACACTCACTTCACTAATGAAATGGTTAGCATTGCATGTTGTCTGCCAGCTTTGTGTAATTAGGACTGTAGACGATGACTGCTAGCCTCAAGCAAGCATCCAGGTGTTCATCTGACATTGTTGATCGGTATTTGGATTTGATGTGTTTCATGTGTGAACTTGTTGATTCACAAAGGTAGGTTGATCCCAAAAATGTTGTTAGGTACATGGCACATTTTCTGACATTAGGATATTTTTCTTCACTGAGAAGGTTCCAGAAACTTCCTCCTGTTGCCATGGATTTCATCTGAATATCATTTTGAAGTTTCAAAAGCTCATTTTCGACTTCAGATATGTCCATGTTAAATACTGATACCATTCTAGATGCAATATTTTAAACATTTGTGTCTTTACCAAACGGAAAACACATACTGTATATGTTACAACAGGTTCTATTGTTGCTATATCTTGAAACCGTCTGTCAAAATCTAACCTCTAGGTTTGTGACCGCGTGGTGTCTCCCCACATCCACACCATACCCTCCACCCCAACTCTTTTGCAATGGCTAATAATTAATTAACTAAAATATACTATATTATTAGTTTGCATTTAACGAGTAATGATTTTTGTTTTTTCAATTGTATTGGAGTAAATGTATTAGAAAACCATACTTAAGTAATATTACTAAAAAAAATTAGTACTTTTTAAAAAATACCCAAAATTGTTACTTGACTACGGTGCTCAAGTATATTTATTTAGTTACTTTACAACTCTGGATATTATATATGCAAAATGATTTCATGTGAATGTTAGAATAAATTTTTCATGTTGTTTTGCACATACAGGTTGTGAATCCACCGGATGATTCAGTCCAATGCATGGCATTCTCTCCACCATCTATTCCCCAAGATTTTCTGGTTGCTGGAAGCTGGGATAATAATGTAAGTGAATAACTTGTTTCAGCTTTTCTAGAAATTCTTTCTCTTTGTTTTCTAGTTTGATAATTGATGAGCTTATTAATTGTTTATTTCTTAACCCCTGGGTTTGGGCTATGGTCGGCAAACCCTTCCCCCCCTGTGCGGGTATATTCGGGAACATTTAAAAAACAAATAAAAAGCAATTTTAGTCATGCAAACTGGCCATGAGTGATATAAACAGGAAATAAATATATGTCCTTGCCAAAGGTTGGCAACACCAGGGTTAGGGAGAATCGAGATTGTTCATGAAGTGGCGTGTGTGTGACGAAGTGGTAAAGAGGTAAACAACACTAATTTGTAGGCAGTCTGAGGAACAGGACACTTGGCTTACTATGTTATTACTATTTACACTATTAACAATCATTATTAGTGCTCTAGTAATTGATTACACTACTAGACATGTGCATGGGGGTTGGAGGGTAAAAACACATGGTGACATAAGTCAAATCCAAGGGCAAGATGTCTACTGTACATCACAAAAGGTGAGAAGCTCCCGAGAAGAGACTGGGAGGCTCTCATGTGTGAGTGAGTGAAAGATAAATATCTACTGTGTTTGGCAACATAATCTAGCCAGGACTTCTCTTTTTATTCAAATAGGACCGGGGAAAATCAAAATGTTATGTGATGTGACCCGAAGCTCTACAGACACACGTCACAGGACGTGACCCGAAGTTCTACAGACACATGTCACAGGGCATGACTCGAAGCCTAGGGGTTAACCTGTTCAGAGATACTGTACTCACAAATGGAAAATTATCGACTTCTAGTTTCTGTGTACCCTTGTGTTAGGGGGGGAAGTGTTTGCTACTGTAATACACTATGCTTAAATATCCATTTTTGCTCTAATCTCTTTTTATCTGCTTCACTGTGGTATATTGACTGGACTTGGAGACATATTACCTTTTTAAACTCCCAGAATTACTGCAAACTGTTTTACATCACTTTCAAAACCATTCACATTTCATATACATTATGTCATTTTAAATTTGATAGTACTGTACTGTACAGTCAGGTATTCATCATTTTTTCTTACATATCTTAACCTTCAACCAACCACCAAGGATTCCCTACTTATCCCCCACATGCGCATTTATGGAACTCTCAAGGAAACTGAAACATCCAGTGGTGATGGCTGCCGTCCCTACACCTAACTTCCACTGATGAAGACCGCTGTTTAAGGGTTAAACAGCCAAAAACTTAGAAAAGTCCATATCTGCTTATGGTACTTATCTTGTTCTTATTGTAAGCAGCGCACCTACTTCTTTATTATTTTTCAAATTTATTCCACAACTTCTTATCCTAAATCCTTTCTGTTTACTCAGAACTACTCCACATGATTATATAATTACAGGTACGTTGCTGGGAGGTACAGCGTGATGGGAAGACCATTGGCAAAGCACAGCAGACCATGGGTGGGCCTGTGATGGATGTTGCTTGGCATGATGATGGCAGCAAGGTCAGTAGCAGTACTACAACTACAGCCTATGAATTTCCTAATCATGGTGTACAGTACTGTACATGTTTGGTCACCATGAGGTCCAGTTGTATTATAATTTAGATAAATTTCTGGGGATTACTTGGAGGGGTCACAGGAATCTGGCAAATTTCACCTTAAATCTACCCCAGTTATCTCTCCCCTTCCCTGTAAAGCATTACTATATCTTGTTACTTTCTTTCGTTTTTTTCTTGAAACAGGTGTTTATGGCGAGTGCTGATAAGACAGTTCATTGTTGGGACTTGGGCAGCAACCAGAAGATGCAAGTTGCCCAGCATGATGCTCCAGTAAAAACAGTACACTGGATCAAGGCACCCTCATATTCCTGCATCATGACTGGGTCTTGGGATAAGACTCTTAAAGTAAGAGGCACATATGGCTTGTGTTTGTTGTAGGAACAAGGCAAACCCTCATTGAAAATTATGTGGTTGAGATAAGGAACCAGTGGTCAAGAAATATATTGATTACGTCATGTTAGGATAAAGTAACTCTGTATAGCTTGTACGTCTAAATTATCAGGCCTCCAACTTGTGTGACTAGGATCAAATAATTTAGTAAGCTAAATAAAAAAAAATAAAATAAAATATCCCACATCCTCACACCAGATTCCAAAAGGAGACAGTTAGCATAATGGTACAGTAGGTACTGTACCTAAAGATGAGGGAAAACTGGAAATTTTTAGCATCCGAGCATAAACAGGTACAGTAAGTCATCACTTAATGTTGGGGTTACATTCTTAAAAACGTGTTGTTATATGAAACAACGTTATGCGGATCAATTTTCCCCATAAAAAATAGATAAAATACAGGAGTTACGTTCCTGAGCCTCCCTTTGCCCCATGAAAAACATTACATATACAGAAAATCATTGCCATTTCTATAGAAAATAGTATATACTGTAGATATATAACTGTTAAGTTTGTATCGGTACTCACCGACGGGCAGAGGTGGTGGAGCGAGTGTGTGGTGGGTAGTGAAGCGGAGGAGGAGGGTGGGAGCGGAGGCGGGTGGGAGCAGAGGCGGGCGGGAAAGGAGGGTGACCAGTCACTGAGACTCTACGGCTGCCTCATCCTCCTCCTGCGCTGACTGGGGTTCCTCCGCTGCTGTTTGTTCCTCCTCCGTTGAAGTTTGCTCCTCCTACGTTGTTGTTTGCTCCTCCTCGGCTGCTTTGTATTCCTTCTCGGCTGCCAGCTGTTGTGAAGAAACTGTTTCTGCCATCCTGTGATGAACAAATGAATCCAGTGTTGACTACTTGGTGCTACTCTTCTACTTCTCCTTATAGATCTCAGTGTAGCAACCAAGACCTTTGAGCTACGTTCTCTTTTTGGGTCGTCATCTATAAGGATTTGCATTGCTTGCTGGAACATGTTGAACGATTCTGCCATCCTCTTGGAAGATAGCGTTTGTTGAGGTTCTTCTTTGTCGTCGTCGTCTTCAACTGGACTGTGTTCTGTTACTGTAGTTGTTTCAGATCTTCTTTGGTGAGCTCTTCTGTATGGAATGCCAGGACATACTCAATATCCTCTGATTCCAGCTCATCAAAGCCTGCCTGTCTAGCCAAGCTGAGGATATCCCTATTCACAGCTGGGACTAAGTCCGTGAATCCCATAAAACTGTTGACGCACTCGGGCCACAATATACCCCAACATCATTCAGGCAACTTTCTGAAACCTCTTCCTGTGCCTTGCCAATGTGTCAGTTGCATGAAGAATGTTGAAGCCACGCCAATATTCTTGGATCTTGGGTTTGTTATCTCCGTCTGTAGTCTTGAGCAGCTGGACCATGGTACGGCTTAAATAATTCGCCTTGAATGCGGCGATGACGCCTTGGTCCATTGGCTGCATCAGTGCTGTCGTGTTGGGAGGCAGAAATACAACCTTAACACTGTCATGCAAGTCGTTGAGATTGGGAGGATGAGCTGGAGCATTGTCAACGATCAGAAGAATTTTGAAGTCAAGGTTCTCCTTGGCACATTATTCCTTCATTGCAAGGATGGCATACACCTTTAACCACTAGCTAAATATGGCACTGGTTATCCATGCCTTTTGTTTGCCCTGTAAATGACAGGAAGGTGATCCTTAGAGTAACCTTTCAGGGCCCATGGGTTAGCAGCGCAAGAAATCAACATCAACTTCAGCTTGAAGTCGCCGGCAGCGTTCTTGCCAAGCAGCAGCGTCAAGTGGTCTTTTGCCGCTTTAAAACCTGGTGCTCTTTTCTCCTTGGAGATATAGGTCCTCTCAGGCATCCTCTTCCAAAAGAGACCAGTCTCATCCGCATTGAAGACTTGCTTCGATGAGTATCCTCTTTCCCAGATAATCCGTTTGAATTCTGGCGGGAATGTCTCGGCAGCAACCGTATCTGAACTGGCAGCTTCACCAGTCATCTTAATATTGTGGAAGTTATACCTGCGCTTAAATCGTTGAAACCATCCTCGGCTGGCCGTAAAGGACTCTTTCTTTGATCCTTCACCCTCTTCTTCCTTTACGTCGTCAAACAAGGATCTGGCCTTATGCTGGATAACCATAAGGCTCACAGGGGCATTGCATTGATTCTGGTCCTCCATCCACATAACCAGCATCTTTTCCACTTTTGCCATCACAGTACTTCTAGTACAAGTTATTTTAGTTGCACTGAGAGTAGTACCACTTCCAGCACTAACCTTAATCTTGTCAGCATTGGTCCGGATAGTTAGAGCAAAAGCACTTAAGCACACATGAATGATGTGAAGTCGTAACAGAGACTGACTTGGCGTCGCTTGGGAACGCTGTGACATTCTGCGAGTGAGGGCAGCGCGCCGAGCCGAGAGAGCGTAGCACAGCCAGACAAGAGCGGGTGATGCGCCGTAGAAAGTAGTCTGTGACGACGCAAAACGATGTAGTTTCAGATCCTCGGGATGTTAAAAAAATTTTTGGTCTCTAAAATTTAGCGACGTAGTACCGAAACAACGTTAAGCGGGACGACGTTATAAGAGGATGCACTGTACTATGGTGTGCTTTTTTTTACTTGTAGCAACAAAATGGGTATCATAAGGACCAACACATTAGATTCAGTCACCCTACCCTACCATACCATACAGTAAGGACCTATATAGTGCTTGTTCCAACATTAAAAGGAATTTCAACGTTTCTTATAATTTTAGGTACTTAGAGTATAGTGTTAACTTTTTTCAGCACTCCTAACCTTACCGTTTCTTTTATTTCTTATGAGAAAATTGTGTTTGATTTACGCATTTTTGGGTATTTTTAGTGGTCCTTCATGTTTGGTAATTTTATCATAATAGAGTCCTTCTCATCCTAAATTTTGGTAGACTGATATACAGTACCTCTATACCTTAATAGGGTTTTTCCCTCATGGTCTTGCTCCAAGGTCCATTAGCCAGGTAAAGCATACCCTCAGGAGTGATCTTAAGGACATGCTCCTCTCTATCATTGTTCCCATTGAGTTACAATGAGACGTTGCAGACATACTCTAATAATTTGATCATTTCATCCCTATATATATATATATATATATATATATATATATATATATATATATATATATATATATATATATATATATATATATATATATATATATATATATATATATATATATATATATATATATACATACATACATACATACATACATACATACATACATACATACATACATACATACATACATACATACATACATACATACATACATACATACATACATACATACATACATACATACATACATACATACATACATACATACATACATACATACATACATACATACATATACATACATACATACATACATATATATATATATATATATATATATATATATATATATATATATATATATATATATATATATATATATATATACAAGTAAATCACTGTAGGTGCGCGTGATCTAGGTATATGCTGATAACCACAAGGAAAGAAGAAAACACGAAGTTCCCAAGCGCTTTCGTGTAATTCACATCTTCAGGGGTGAGTACAGACTAGAGAGAGTAATACAAATCAAGGTGTATATATACAGAGGAGGGTGAGACCAGGTCCACAATGGTCAGGTATTAGGTAATGACCCTACTAATCTTTAAATAGCACACAACGGTTGGTGGTCAGGTCAGATGGTCAAGTGACCCGGCCTTCTCACCTGATCACAAATCTTCTTAATTACAAAATTGTCCAGCTTGTACATGCCGTTACTCAAATTCATGTTGAATGCTTCGGTATGTTTAATAAGACTAGATTCTATGATGTTCCTACTGTCAATTGACTTACATGGTAATATTGAGGAGGCATTATCCCAGTCAATGCAATGCTTGTTATCCCTCAAATGAACAAACAGAGCATTGGATTCCTGGCCTGTCCTAACACTGTATTTGTGTTGTTTAATTCTAGTTGCAAGATCTTTACCTGTCTGGCCTAAGTAAAACATATTACATTCCCTGCAAGGAACTTTATAAATGCAACCAATTGTGTTGTTGGGGGAGTTCTTGATTAACATTTGTTTAACAGTGCATGAGTTTTTAAATGCCACATTGACGTTCCAGGTTTTTAGCTGTGCAGGAATGTGTGAGAAATTTTTGTGAAATGGTAATATTAAGATATTCTTATGGTCATGGGTGGGCTTGGGGTCAGTTCTATAAAAAGTTTTCTTAGTAATGTTTAAGCATTTGTCTCTGAAAGATCTAGGGTATTTAAGGTTTGAGCCAATATTATATATATATTTGTATTCCTCATCGATGAATTCCGGACTGCAAATTCTCAAGGCACGTAAAAACATTGTTGAAAATACTGACTGTTTGACTTTATTATGGTGGGCAGAATAATAATGAATGTATGAACACACATTAGTTGGTTTTCTATACATACTGAACTTAAAAGTGTTACCTATTCTGTGTATCAGACAGTCTAGGAATGGCAATTTACAGTCTTGCTCTAATTCCACAGTGAATTTGATCGAGGGGGCTAAGTTGTTAAGTTGTGGTAGGAAAGCTTTTAGGTCCTCATTACATGGCCAGAGACATAATACATCATCAACATATCTAAACCAGACTGCTGAGGGTGGTAAAATATTACTTAATAGTTTCTTTTCAAAGAATTCCATATATAGGTTGCTTAATACAGGTGAGAGTGGATTACCCATTGCCATACCAAATTTTTGAGCATGATATTCCCCATTGAATTCGAATTTGCAATCCTTAATACATAGTTTGATGAGTTCGATGAAGGAATGTAATATGTTTTACTTAGGCCAGACAGGTAAAGATCTTGCAACTAGAATTAAACAACACAAATACAGTGTTAGGACAGGCCAGGAATCCAATGCTCTGTTTGTTCATTTGAGGGATAACAAGCATTGCATTGACTGGGATAATGCCTCCTCAATATTACCATGTAAGTCAATTGACAGTAGGAACATCATAGAATCTAGTCTTATTAAACATACCGAAGCATTCAACATGAATTTGAGTAACGGCATGTACAAGCTGGACAATTTTGTAATTAAGAAGATTTGTGATCAGGTGAGAAGGCCGGGTCACTTGACCATCTGACCTGACCACCAACCGTTGTGTGCTATTTAAAGATTAGTAGGGTCATTACCTAATACCTGACCATTGTGGACCTGGTCTCACCCTCCTCTGTATATATACACCTTGATTTGTATTACTCTCTCTAGTCTGTACTCACCCCTGAAGATGTGAATTACACGAAAGCGCTTGGGAACTTCGTGTTTTCTTCTTTCCTTGTGGTTATCAGCATATATATATATATATATATATATATTTTTTTTTTTGAATTGGACACGAAATATAGCATAATTTTGTAATATTTATTGAATTATATCATATATATAAGAATTCAAGGCAGGCTTAGTATTTATTTTCAGATGAATAAACTGTGGCTGTTCTGAATGAACAAGGTCGATTGTTGGGCACATGAAATCATGAGTCACGGTTTGTGACATTTAACAAATGTTGTATTTCATTCTGCTTTTTTCCATCCAGTTGGAGGGCTCCAAGCTTGGATATGGCTATTCCTTGCCCCAGAGTTTAATTGAATATAACTTTCAAAACTTAACCAATTATCATATAGTAGAAATGCAATGGGGTGAGAACTTTAGCTTGTAGGTTTTAGGTTAAGCTAAGAATATAAATGTTTCCCTGCTTAGACTCTGGTGTTTCCCCATGTTAAGCAAGGGTTTTAATGAGTCTGGGGATCAACCCACTATATTCAGGTGTTGGATCCTGGCTTTCTGGTTTACTGCTCCATAACGGAGTAGAGATTGTCTGATCATCTGTTTTTGTATCTTGGTTTAATTTTTTAATCAGGTCTCTTCTCTAATTCCCTGGGTGTTCAAAGTTGTTTAGGTAGGATTAAGGTGGAAGATGAGAGAGACTTATGTTAATTCAGTACTTATGTCCTGCAAGATTACATAGCTGTAATATTCAGTAAAGTATTTTAACTTCTGTGTCAGAGGGGGTTTTACATCAAACCCTTTGCACATACCAAAATATTCTGGTCAGGGAAGAACTCTTGATCTTAAGGGATGTATGAAGGATATAACCACCATGAAGAAGCTTGAAGAGGGTATGTTGATAGACTAGGAATTTCCTAGTTTTCAGTCTAGGTAGAGCCTAGTAACTTGGCTTCACCACTGGATTATTAAGTTGAAGTTGCATTCAAGAAAGGTTGTTTTATATATTCACCAAAAAAGTTATTCTGTTTTCCACGTGAAAGCACATTAATTTTCGACTTTGTCTATCTGACCCACATTGTGTTTATTCTATCAATTTTGATCTAGTGAAGGAAGGGATTTGAATGATAATTTACAGAAAGGTTAGTGTCAACAAATGATGTCTCATGAACAACTCACCAGTTTCTATAAAGAAGGTCATAGGCCAAGACATGCCGGTATAATAGTAAATAGTGTTGAGGCAATTTTACCAATTTTCTTGTTCACTTTTGTAATTACAGTTTTGGGACACAAGGAATCCTCAGCCAATTATGACCATCAATCTACCTGAGCGGTGTTACTGTGCTGATGTGGAGTACCCAATGGCAGTTGTTGGAACTGCTAATCGTCACTTAATTGTATATCAACTTGAAACACAACCACAAGAATTCAAGCAAATTGAATCGCCTCTTAAATATCAGGTATGCTTTGAAATTATGTTGTACCTCTCAGCCCAGATTATTGTCACCTGTACAATTCTGACACATTCCTTTCCAGAACATCAAATACTGTAACAATATTTTGGTCATATATATGCATTAAATACTGAATACAATACATGAATTCATGCATTGTAAAAGTTTGTTTATATATATATATATATATATATATATATATATATATATATATATATATATATATATATATATATATATATATATATATATATATATATATATATATATATATATATATATATATAATTTTGTTTTTTATATTCCAGCATCGGTGTGTTGCAATCTTTAAAGACAAGAAGGGTGCAGGTGCCCCAGCAGGGTTTGCTCTGGGCAGTGTTGAAGGACGAGTGGCAATACAGTACATTGTCACTGCATCTCCACGAGATAATTTCACTTTCAAGTGCCATCGCTCAAATGGTACCTCTAATGGGTTCCAAGATATATATGCAGTAAGTTGCAGGTGTAGTCTTACCTGTACTTGGTTTAATATTAAATAAATGAAATAAATAAATGAGTGTTGGTTGATACACAGGTATATCTAATATGAGTAATTTCATTCAGGAAACACACAGTGAATCCCACCATATTGTGGTAATATCCCAATAGTTGTCTTCAGTGGCAATTGGGCCTATGACACCTACTTTCAATGAGGAAGTAAGAGCTGATCAGGGTTTTGGTAAAGATTCTTCAATGACTACTGTAGTGCATTTTGATACGAGAAGTGACGTATTGGATAGAAGTTGATTTTTCCCATAAACTCTCTATTTATTTCCCAACAGGTGAATGATATCAAATTTCACCCGGTTCATGGTACACTGGCAACTGTAGGCTCTGATGGCAGGTTCAGTTTTTGGGACAAAGATGCTCGCACAAAGCTCAAGAACTCAGAAGCTATGGAGCAGCCCATCTCATGTTGTGCATTTAACCACAATGGCCAGATATTTGCTTATGCTGTATCATATGACTGGTCTAAGGTAAGCTATTTTTTATTTTTTATTTATTTGCTTCTTTCATTAAGACATTCGGTGTCTTTAGTGTATGGCTGTTAAATATGGTGCTTGCTTTGTTTGACTGTAGTTTTATGTTTACAGGATTCAAGGGTGCAGTGATGAATTTTGTCCTTTGCTAGATTTATAAATACTGACACGGCTCTTTTTTTTGCAGGGCCATGAATATTTCAACCCACAAAAGAAAAATTACATTTTCCTAAGATCGTGCTATGATGAACTGAAACCTAGAAGTCGTTAACAAGAAACCATACCAGAGCCTGAATGACATTTTCCATGATGACCAGTACTGAAAAAGGTGAACTCAAGAGATGAAGATAAGTGAGTATGCATGTACAGGCTATCCCACTTTTGAAGGGATTAGCAGTATTTCTTATAATTTCTGTATTATAATTGCTTCTTTAGTAATCACCAATATTAAATTCAATGTTTGATTGTGCAAATTTTTTTGCCATTTTTAGGATGTTTATTCAGTGGAACTCCAAAAACTGGCCACTCATAAAATAAAAGCTTAAAAAAATTGGCTGTATTTTTTTTTCTGAAATATGGCAAGTATGTATTACAAAATTCAAAACACCACCTCATAATTACCATACGGTCTCCTCTGTTGACCAGTGCTGTGGTTGACTGTGCTGCTTCTTATGCACTGTTTGTAGTTCTTGAGCTTGTGGTGGTGCATACCCAGTCTTTTTTTTTTATTATAAGTTTTTTGCTCCGTGATTTCTATTATGGGATCACTGCCCAGTGGTGCTAACTTTGTAAAATGCAAGAGTAGTGTATATGGGGCTTGTAACCATGAAGTAAATGAAAATTTTCTGCCCTTTTCTTTTGTTCATTAATTATATATCAAATGGAGACAATGCATACTTTTTTAGAAGTGAATAAATGTTTGTTTTTTAGCACATTTATTTATGTAATTACTATATTTTTACATGTAAATTACATTAAATAACACAAAACTTTTGAGTAGATAGAGCAAACTGGGTAAAATTACACTTTTAGTTTCTAAAACGTGGCAAATTCCCAAACCCCATTATGTTGGATTTTTGACGTTTCACTGTCATAACTGATAACAGTACGTATACTGTACTGTACTGTACATATGGAAATTGACTATTTCATCTAGTTTCACATGAATTTGGATGTCTCTAATTATTGTTTTAATGAAAAGCAGTAAATCATACAAATTTTAAATTCAATAAAGTTAACCCTTTGGTTCCTGTAGGTTTTCAAGCAGTAGCCAGAATAAAATTCTAAAGTGCAACAATTGATGTGAAAGGGTTTATGATATGATAATTTAAATTGTCCCTTGAAACATAATTAGCAGTAAGTTTTCATTCTGTATTTATTTAATATCCCATTTTTCCTTTGAAGGTATTATATTTATTTTTAGATTAAAGTAATTTTTTTTTTGCTTGTGGTAATGGTTCAAAGCCATACACCATAACCATTATTATATGGCACAGCAAATACCTTTATAATTTTTTTTGAGTACATCATGCATTTATTTTTTCAACAAAACATATTGTGCTGCACTGTATCTAAAATATTTCATGCTGCAAATATTTTGGGATGAAGTAATCTAGTGATCATATAGATTATTTTCTTTTTGTCAAGTCAAAATTTGTAGATGCTGAGCTTCATGGTATTTCATAACTTGAAGGAAATAAATTATTTGGAATCTTGGTGAAAAAATGTATAACTCATGGAATACGAATTGTTTTAAATTTTTTGGGGATATGGCCATGGTGTTAGAACTTCTTTTGAACCCATTGTAGGTTTTAGTCAGTTTATGTAATCTCAAATTAAAATATTAAAAGAAAAAAGTTGGCTGCATACATTCCATTAAACAAAATCAAGGATCAAGTTTGTTATGTAATTCAAAAGTTAGGTTTGATTCACCGAGGTGTTCAACTTTGCTTTTTTCACTGACACAACAGAGATGGAGTGATAAGAAAATTTTCTTTTAATATCACAGCTGTAGACAATTTTTTATGTAATGTTTTATTATGAACACAAAATAAACAGTATTTTGTACAGCCTTTCTTATTATCCTTAACTGTCACAAACAAATGTAGCTATCACTTGTCTTGTTAATGATGAAGAAAAGAAGCAGTAATGCTCTTCTTAGAGAAATGGAGACGAATTAAGGAATTAAAATCAATAAAAGAGATTTAGCTATCGAATATATACTATTCTTTGAAGAAAAAAAAGAACCATTTTCTTTGATAGAGTTTCCTGTTTTCTTTGATAAAAAGTCCTATATATATATATATATATATATATATATATATATATATATATATATATATATATATATATATATATATATATATATATATATATATATATATATATATATATATATATATATAATTTATTTTTTTGGGGGGGGGGAGGGAGGGCCAGGGTGAGCCAGGTTGGACTAGGGTGGGCCAAGTTAGGTCCGGTTGTGGCCAAATCGATCCAGTTTGGGCCAAATAGGTCCGGTTTGGGCAAAATAGATCCTGTTGAGGCAAAATAGGTCAGCTGGGGCCAAATTGGTCCGAAGTAGATTATCATAGAAAACAGGAAATTTGTATCATAGAAAATGGGAAATATCTACTTTCCGGGAAAGTTGGTTATCTACTTTCCCGAAAAATAGATTATCTACTTTTCGGGAAAGTAGATTATCGACTTTTCGTGGAAGTAGATTATCGACTTTTTGGGAAATATTTATAATCTATTTTCGGGAAAGTTGGTTATCTAAGAAACTTTCGCGAAAGTAGATATTTCCCATTTTTTATGATACAAATTTCCCGTTTTCTATGATAATCTATTTTCGGCAAATTTGGTTATGTAAGAAACTTTCGCGGAAAGTAGATATTTCCCATTTTTTATGATACAAATTTCCCGTTTTCTATGATAATCTATTTTCGGTAAATTTTGTTATCTAACCACTTTCCCGGAAAGTAGATATTTCCATTTTTTATGATACAAATTTCCCGTTTTCTATGATAATCTACTTCCCAAAATTAGGTAATATTTCCCCGAAAATACGAAAATCTACTTTCCCAAAAAGTCGATAATCTACTTTCCCGAAAATTAGAAAATCTATCTACTTTTCGGGGAAGTAGATTACCAACTTTCCCGGAAAGTCGATATTTCCCATTTTTTAAGATACAAATTTCCTGTTTTCTATGATAATCTATTTGCGGGAAAGTTGGTTATCTAAGAAACTTTCGCGGAAAGTAGATATTTCACATTTTTTATGATACAAATTTCCCGTTTTCTATGATAATCTATTTTCGGCAAATTTGGTTATCTAACCAACTTTCCCGGAAAGTAGATATTTCACATTTTTTATGATACAAATTTCTGCTTATGATAATTATTTCGGGAAAGTTGATTATCTAAGAAACTTTCGCGGAAAGTAGATATTTCCTACTTTTTATGATACAAATTTCCCCGTTTTCTATGATACTATTTTCGGGCAAATTTGGTTATCTAACCAACTTTCCCGGATAGTAGATATTTCATTTTTATGATAAATTTCCTTTTTCTATGATAATCTATTTCAAAACTTGGTTATCTAACCAACTTTCCCGGAAAGTAGATATTTCCCATTTTTTATGATACAAATTTCCCGTTTTCTATGATAACTATTTTCGGGAAAGTTGGTTATCTAACCAACTTTCGTGGAAAGTAGATATTTCCCATTCTTTATAATACAAATTTCCCGCTTTCTATGATAATCTATTTTCGGCAAATTTGGTTATCTAACCAACTTTCCCGGAAAGTAGATATTTCCCATTTTTTATGATACAAATTTCCGGTTTTCTATGATAATCTATTTTCGGCAAATTTGGTTATCTAACCAACTTTCCCGGAAAGTAGATATTTCCCATTTTTATGATACAAATTTCCCGTTTTCTATGATAATCTATTTTCTGCAAATTTGGTTATCTAACCAACTTCCTGAAAGTAGATATTTCCCATTTTTATGATACAAATTTCCCGTTTTCTATGATAATCTACTTCCCAAAATTAGGTAATATTTCGAAAATACGAAAATCTACTTCCCAAAAGTCGATAATTCATTTTCCCGAAAATGAGAAAATCTATCTA
>NW_024722610.1:3367520-3469626 GCF_018991925.1 Homarus americanus | reverse complement strand
GATAACCAACTTTTTCCCAAGAAAGTAGAAATATTTGCATTTTCTTGTAGTGATACAAAATTTCCCGTTTTCTATGATAATCTGCTTTGGAAAATACGTTGAGCTAATATTTTCTTAAAAGTCGATAATCTACTTCCACGAAAGTCAATCTACTTTCCGGTAGATAATCTGCTTTTCAGAATGAATAACCAACTTTCCCGGAAATGAATGTTCCCATTTTTCTATGATACAAATTTCCGTTTTCTATGATGATGAATGACCAACTTTCCCAGAGAGTAAAATGTTTCACATTTTCTGTGATACAAATTTCCCGTTTTCTGCAGTAATCTACTTTTGGAAAATAAGTTAGACTGTATTTCCCAAAGATTCGATAATAATCTACTTACGAAAGTCAATCTAGCAAAGTAGATGATCTACTTTTTCGGGAATAACCAACTTCGGAAGTAGATATTTTTCGGGAAAGTAGATAACCAACTTTCCGGAAAGTAGATATTTCCATTTTCTATGATACAAATTTCCGTTTTCTATGATAAGTAGATAACCAACTTTCCCAGAAAGTAGAAATATTTCACATTTTCTGTGATACAAATTTCCGTTTTCTATGATAATTATATAATCTACTTTGGAAAATACGTTAATATTTCCCAAAAAGTCGATAATATACTTCCACGAAAAGTCGATAATTTACTTTACCGAAAAGTGGATAATCTACATTTCGGGAAAGTAGATAACCAACTTTCCCGGAAAGTAGATATTTCCCATTTTCTATGATACAATTTTCCGTTTTTCTATGTTAAGTAGATAACCAACTTTTACAGAAAGTGGAAATATTTCACATTTTCTGTGATACAAATTTCCCTTTTTCTATGATAATCTACTTCGGACCAATTTGGCCCCAGCGGACCTATTTTGCCTCAACCGGACCTATTTTGCCCAAACCGGACCTATTTGGGCCAAACTGGATCTATTTGGCCACAACCGGACCTAACTTGGCCACCTGGCCCAATCTGGCCTACCCTAGCCCAAACTGGCCCACCTGGCCCACCCTAGCCCTCCGTGGCCCAACTTGGCCCACCCTGGCTAAGGATCTGTTAACCAAATTTTGATATCTGGATTATTGCTTGTTCAAATGGCTTTTAGAAGATTTTAATTACTGTACGTTTGCAATGCTAATTACTCGCCACCTATGAGTTTTCGAGGTAATTTCATGGTGCTTGTGTATTATTCTGGGTGTACTTAAAGTCTAGGCATATTTAATTTTAGTTCTGACAGAAAAAGTATTTTTGGCCAAAAATCCTGTAAGGGTTAAGCCTAATATATTTACAAGGAAAATTCACACACAAAGACTAGAAGGCAAAACAGAATGGCAACTTTATTTAAATTCCTATTAAACATCCTAAATATTATACCTAACAATCATAACAAAAATAACTTATCTGTTGAGTTGAATACAGGTCAGTCACATAAGTAAAGAAAGTAAATACCCAAGCAACACCAAGAGAATTGGGGAAGCAGCTCTGACACGATACAGCAGTCGGTGTCAAGAGTAAAACTGACACTCAGCCGGCTTTACCCAACCCGAAGGGTGGATGGCGGGAATTTAATGTCATCTGGTGTTCATCACCGGAAGAACAGTATACTTAATCAATTATTATTATATTTTTTTTTTTACGGGGATTAGCCCACCCGGGCACGAGTCACTGATCACATCGGGGCCCGGGGGCGAAAATGTAATAGTAATAATAATAATAATAATGATAAAGAACCATAAAAAAATAAATAATGAGAAACAATATATGTGTGTTGTGTTGTTAATGGTAAGAGAAACAATTGATACCCTGCAATTGTGTGTAAATGAGGCAGAAAGTCAGATCAGCAACCTGGGACTTGGTCGCAATTTTCGTGATGCCATATGGCAGCAGGGTCTACCATTAGACAATACAGTATATTATGCTTCCAATATCTTCCCAGGCGGTAGTACCTCCCTCTTTGGTAGCTGCCTAATACCTACTACCTGTTACGAATAAACTAGCTAATTAGAATAAATCAACTAAATAAATGTATTTTACATGTCATATTACTACAAAATAATACAGATAATATAATTATAATATATACAATACACCTGGATTTATATGAGCTCCAATGAAATCACTAATACTCTGTACCTGATTCACTGGAGCTCTCCGTAATCCGAGTTACCTCAACTAAGGATTCATGACAATGCTTGATAATTCTTTATACTCGCCAAATGACTTAAACTATACGATAAAGGAGACAATTATGTGACGTAACAGTCTTCGCTTCAAACACTGAACTATGATCCAGGGATTACTTTCTCTGTAATAATCGAATCACATGAAAATTAGGCCCCCAGCTTATTTTACCTGATGATTAAACACCCTAATGATACCTGGGGGTTTAGGCAGGGCCGTAACCAGCCTTGATGGCACCCAGGGCATTGGTTGAATTTGGTGTCCCCTCCCTTCACGGCTCCCCACCACCACTAACCCTCCACTCCCTGCAGCCCCACTTCCACCGCAAATAATTTTATCAACTAAATTTTAATTCATATAAATAATGTAGCATAATAGTAAATAAGGAATTGCTAAGACACTGATGATGATGTATAATTGTACGTTTGTATCAAGGCAAGAACTGGAATAATTTTCTATAAGTAATCACCAATTTGCTGCTCAAAATACACATAGTCTACATTCAGTTCATAAAATACCATAACCCAGTGGATCGCTTAACTTTTCATTATAAAATTCTTTTACTCTCCAAGTAAACAGATTCAATAATAATTTTGGACAATTCTGATGACAGATTGACCAGATTTTACTCTTAATCCTAAAAAGTAAGTTTATTTATCCAATATTAATTATCATAATACACAGTATATCAAGGCTCATACATTAAAAAATTAAAAGTATAATGGTGTGTTAATTACATCAGCACATATGAGGCACCTACAGAAATATCACTGAAAACTAAGAATGTATATTAAGAATGACTCTGGAACATCATTTATTACAGAATCACTTTTCTTGCCTTCTTGGTTGCAAATTCATCTATTACACTGTCAAAATTCATAGAATTTGCTATCTTCTGTTCAATTGATACAATAGCTATGTTATATAAACGTTCTTGGGCCATAGATGAACGCAAGTAATTCACAGGAAGCAACCGTAACTGGAAGAGTTAAGAATATACTCAGAGCTACATCATTATTGGGATATACATCTTCAAGAACATACAGTATGTGTAAATCATATTCAACAGACCCAGTGGAGTAGCAGCTGATAGATTTGCCAACAGTGCATTTGCCTGAAGCTTTAAAGGTTCAATTTCAGATGCAAAATCATTTATATCTAAATCACTTGGATATACAAGAGCAAGATCAGATGTACTCTTCTTCAGGTTGTCAGTAGTAAAGAATGACAGGACAAAGCCATGAAGAAATGAAAACTCCTCTGAAATACTCACCATTTTTAAAAATCTCCATTGGATCTGTGTGATGAATAGCATCATATATTGAATTGCATTCCCCTTTTGAATTCCATCTCTAATGTGAGAGCTTCATCCTCAGCCAGTTCTCCTGGCAATCTTTTCTTTTTCCTTGGTATTCTCTCTGGAAAATTTGGTGTGATTCCAAGATTTTCTGAAATATTCTCAGCATGTGCTACTGCCAATGTGACTTTCCCACCACTTTTTCTCATTTCAGTAAAATTGGATACTAAACCATTCAACATTTTTGTGGGACAATCAAAGGTAATATTTTTTGCTTGAAGGCCACAGTTGACACGGTCGATGAGGATCAGTATGTCACACCAAAAATCTAACAAACAAATGAAAGTGAAGTCAATCTAATTCATCAGTGTTCTGGCACCTGTTACCGTGTCCGTATTCAAGTTGGGGTCATTAGATATACTCTGCAAAACTCGATACAGTTTAGAAAGCTGGTGATGAAGTGCTACTACTGCCTGTTTCTTTGAGGCAATTTGGCGCCCAGAGCGGCTGCCCCTTCTGCCACCCACTAGGTACGCCCCTGGGTTTAGGTTAGGTTAGCGTTACGATGTTTAATCATTAGGTGAAATAAACTGGGAAGGGCGGAAGAGGGGTTACTCTTCATGTGATCAAACAGTGATACATTAAATTTTTATGAATCGTAGTCCAGATTCATAATGAGTCGGAAGTAATTTTTTCTCGCCTACTAAGAAGTGTGAAACCAGATGAAAAAACAAAAAACAACATGAAACTATTTTCATGACACTGAAACTCTTCCCTAAGTACAGACATAAAGGAAAAAAAACACGAAACCTTATGAATCCAGGTTCCTACACGTGTGATTGGGGTTCATCATCAACTGGTCCCACAAGATGCATCACCGAGAAGACGCAATACCTCCCACCAGCTCATCAGATGATCAGCCAACGACACGTCCCATTCATCAATACGAGTCGCTCAGATTTACATAGCAGATGGCAATTCATCAATGATTCTCGGGTAGGTGGACGGGCGAGGAGGTGAACGTATGGTAATGTATTCATATATGCTGTGAGGGAGGGGGAAGGGGGAGAGAGGGAGGGATGATGGAGAGGGAGGGATGATGGAGAGGGAGGGAAGATGGAGAGGGAGGAATGATGGAGAGAGAGGGATGATGGAGAGAGAGAGGGATGATGGACAGGGAGGAATTGGGAAGAAAAGAGGATGAGAGAGGGATGGATGAGAGAGGAATGAGGGAGAGGGAGGGATGATGGAGGGGGAAGGATGAGGGACGGGGAGAGGGAGGAATGTGTGAGAGAGAAATGGATGAAGAAAAGGGAGTAATAAAGGAGATGGAAGGAAGGGGTAGACGCAGAGCCCCCCGTTAATAAAAAAAATGTGATCTTCAACACTCCCTCTCTGTCTGTCTGTCGACATATTTTTCTGTTTTTCATTAATATTTATCTTTTCTCTGTCTTGTTTTTCTCTCAGTTTCCTATCTAATCTTCCTTTTATTTTTAGTATGTTTTCTCTCATTCACACAAGAGTTTTATGTTCCCATGTTTTCAGTGTGTGTGTGTAAAAAGTTGTTAATAGTTGTTTATGGGCGTCCAAAAAACTCAATGGCATGCTAAAATTTTTAACCACCAAATTTAAAACAAAAATATTCAGTTGTGTTGAGAATACTGCAAACACACACACACACACACACACACACTCTGCCACCACCACCAATTGCAAGATATTATCCAGAAAGATGACCTCTGTTCTCACATTCACGTAACCTTTGACACATAAGAGGCTACTGAAGGGCGAGCCCAAACAATCTACTGCCATCCCCACGAATCCTTGCCCACATTATTATAAGGTTGACTATCACATCTTATTTTGGCATTCAGGTGACCTTCAGTAACCAAAGGATTAGTGATTGGCCCGTCAAAAAACCACGAGGTTGTAGTTGTTATGCCTCTTTAGTAACCTACGGAGCTTTTCTACAATGAGTTTGATTTTTCCTAAAGATTAGTTAATTATCCATCACGTTCTTTTACTAAATTCTCTTCATCCTGTAATATGAACTGAATTAATGTTGAACTGTTTGGCTTTCACAACGTTGTAGCAAAATTTCCGGATGATAAGATAAATTTGGTTCTTCATTTCTTCCTTCGTTTTTGTTCATCGACAGCGACTACACAACCCCTTCACCAAGTCAGCAACCCATTGTGGACGTTTGGGTCAACCTTACACAGTGGTGGAGAGGACTAATGAAGGTTTTGAGAATGGCCGTAACACCTGCAGTCTAAAAATGATCCTAAGTCTTTGCTTGCCTTGAACACATCGATTATATGCTAATCACTTCACCTCAGTCTATTTCAGGAGATAAGTTTTTGAAGTTCAACACCAAAAGGAGCATATTAGTAGAAAACGTAAAAGTTTACTACACCACAAATCACTCTGAGAAGTTTCAGGTCTTTAGTTTTAAAGGTTTCTCAGAACATGCTGACCAAAAATTTCGTTGCCGCTGGTTATCATGATGGTATTTATATTAACAATTACTAGCCTGGACACTATGGCTTTGATCTTTATATAATGGAAACATAGTAGCAGTAGCAACATGGAATGGTCTGTCCTCCAATCTACACTCAAGGGAGACTTCAACAAAGCTAAGAAACTTAAAACACACATTATAAGGCTAAGGAAAATGAGTCTCACGAGGTTGACAGTCCACTAAGGAAGGTGCGAAAGAACACGCCAAATATCAAATTATTGATAAGCATGGAGGCAATGTACTACACTCGACCACCTTCACTTCCTTGACTAAAAAGTTAGATACCCCTTCACAGTTGAGTGGACTAAGGGTAACCCTGCACAAACCAGTGATCCCAAGGCCAGTAGGCGAGTGTTGTATCCATTCGACTGTCGTACCTTAGGGCCAGCTTAACATATAATCATAATTAAAAAAATTATTTATTACGTCAATAATACAATCCCTTGACTCCAAACCTATAAATGATAAACCTTTTTTTGTTTTACATGAGTCAAATCGTTTAACAATCACCTTTTTATCTCCAGCACGCCTAGCACACTTACCATACCTAACACACCTCTATCACACCTAACACGCCCAGCACACCCGCTGTCATGTGTCCCCATCTTACAAGAAGCCACCACAACCAGAGGTAAAATCAGTCTTCTTTTCTAGACCCAAACAAAGCCTTAAGACCTTCTTTGGGGTGGCGGCAACCCCAGGGGCCCTCCCAAGAGCGTCGACGCCCCCAGGGGCCCTCCCAAGAGCGTCGACGCCCCCAGAGGCCCTCCCAAGAGCGTCGACGAACCCAGGGGCACTCCCAGATGCGGAGGCGCCCATAGGGGCCCTTACAGGGGTGGCGACGCCGCTAGGAGGCCTCCCCAAGGGCCCTCCTTATGGGAGGCGGTGACCCCAGGGGCCCCGACACTGTCGGTGGCGCCTTCAGGGGCCTCCCAAAAGCGACAGCACCCCTAGGGGCTCGTCTTATGGACAGCATCGCCCCCAGAGCCCCTCTCAAGGGCGGTGGCGCCCCCAGGGGACCTCCCAGGGGCGGCAGTGCCCTAGGGGTCCTCCCAGGAGCCCACCCACGGGCGTCGGCGCCAACAGGGGCCCTCCGAGGAGCAGCAGGGGCCCTCCAAGAGAGGTGGCGCTCCCAAGGGCCCTCCCATGGGCGGTGGCGTGGCCCTGTCAAAGGCGGTGGCGCACCCAGGGGCCCTTCCAGGGGCGATGGCACCCACATGGGCCCTCCGAGAAACGGCGGCGACCCCAGGGGCTCTCCTTAGGGGAGGCAGCGACCCTGGGAGGCAGCGACACGAGGAGTTGTGTCAGGGGCGGTGGAGCCCTTAGGGATTCTCCTTCGGGGCAGCAGCACCCCTAGGAACCCTCCCACGGGCGGTGGGGCCCCCAGAGTCACTACCCACGGGCAGCGGCGCCAAAAGAGGCGTTGGGAGCCCTCCAAGAGGCGACGACGCACCCAGGGGACCTCCCAGGAGTGGCGGCGCCCTCAGAGGCCCAACCACAGGCGGCGACGCCAACATGGGCCCTCAGAGGAGCGGCGAGGGCCCTCCAAGAGAGGTGGCACCCCAAAGGGCCCTCCCAGGGGAGGGGGGTGGCGCTCCCAGTGGCCCTGTCAGGGGCGGTGGTGCACCCAGGGGCTCTTCCAGGGGCGATGGCGCCCACACGAGACCTCCGAGGGACGGAGGCGACCCCAGGGGCTCTCCTTCGGGGTGGCGGCGACCCTAAGAGCCCTCCCAGGGGCGGTAGAGCCCTCAGAGGCTCTCTTTCGGGGCAGCGGCACCCTCAGGGGCTCTCCTTCGGGGCAGCGGCACCCCCAGGGGCACTTCCAAGGACGGTGGGGTCCCCAGAGCCCCACCCACGGGCAGCGGCGCCCACAGAAGTCCTCCCAGGGGTGTCGGGGGCCCTTCAAGAGGGGTGGCGACCCCAGGGGTGCCTCCTAGGGGGAAGGCGCCTCCAAAGGTCCTCCCAGGAGCGGTGGCGCCTCTAGGGGCCCTTCCAAAGGCGGCGGCACCCACGGGGGCCCTCCTAGGAGCGGCGGCCCACCCAGGGACCCTCCAAGGGGCGGCAGGGACCCTCCTTAAGGGTGGCAGTATCTCTACATGGCCTCCCAGGGGTTGTTTCGCCGCTAGGGGTTCTCCCATGGGCGGCGGCGCCCACAGGAGCCCTCCTAGGTACGGCAGCACCCCCAGCGGCCTGTAAAACCAATGACCCTTTTCAATGTTAATTACTCGCCAACTATGGGTTTCCAAAGTTCGATTTTGGTGTTAATGTGTTATTCTGTAAGTACTTAATTAGTTAAACTTTTAAAATTTCAATTCTGAGAGAAAAGTATAGTTTGGTAAAAAAATTACTAAGGTATAATTTTCGACAGCTTTAGCCCAAAATTAGATTTTGTTGAAAATCACATTATAGGTACTCCCGAGCATGCTGATTTCAAATATATACTCTACGATTCGATTGTAGGATAATTAGGGGTGGACGGCGCTCCCAGGGGCCCTCGCAGGGGCGGCGGCTCCCCTAGCGACCCTCCAAAGGACGTCGGAGACCCCAGGGGCCCTTCCAGATGCGGAGACACCCCAGAGGCCCTACTTAGGGGGTTACGACGACCCAAGGGGCCCTCCCTAGGGTGGCGGCGCACCCAGAGGCCCTCCTTAGGACGGCGGCACCCCCTAAGGCCCATCCACGGGCGGTGGCGCCAACTGGGGCCCTCCGAGAAGCGGCAGGGGTCTTACAGGCGGTGGCTCCCAGGCCCCTTCCAGGGGCGATGGTGGCCCCAGGGGCCCTTCCAGGGACGGTGGCGCTCCCAGGGGCGGCGGAGAATACAGGGGCCCTCCCAGGGGAGTCGGCGCCCCCAGGAGCCCTCCAGGGGCCATATCAGCGGCGGTGGCGACCTCAGGGGCCCTGATAGGGTCAGCGCCGGCCCCAAAGGCCCTTCCAGGGGCGGCAACGCACCTAGGAGGCCTTCCCAGGATTGGCGGCTCCCTCAGGGGCCACGCCAAAGGCAGCGGCGTCCTCTAGAACCCTTCCAGATGCGGCGGCGCCGCTAGGGGCCCTCACAGGGGCGGTGGCATCCCTAGAGGACCCTCTCAAGGGCGGTGGTCCCCCAAGGGCCCTTCTTAAGGATGGCGGTGCCCCTCTGGAGCCCTGTTTGGGGCAGCGACGTCCCCAGGGGCCCTGTCACGGATGCGGAGACACCCCTAGAGACCCTCACAGGAGCCCTTCCAGAGACGGTGGCGCCCCTAAGGGCCCTTCCAGGGGCGGTGGCGCTGTCAGTTGTTCTCCCAGGGGTGGCAGCGTTCCCAAGGGCGGTGGCGCTCCCAGGGGCTCTTCCAGGGGGATGGCGTCGTGCCCTGGGGCCCATCCATGGGCGGCAACGCCCACAGGGTCCGTTCCAGAGGCGGCGGGGACATTCCCTGGAGTGGTGGGGTCTTTCACAGGGGTTGCAGGACTCGAAGCACTACCGCCCCTGGCAGGGCCACCAGGGTCACTGTTGCCCTTGGGAGGGCTCCTGGGAGCGCCACCGCCCCTGGGAATCCCTTTGGGGACGCCACTGCCCCTGGGAAAGGCACTGGGGGCGTTACAGCTGCCAAGCGTGGCGGGGCCCTCACAGGGGGAGCTATAAAGCCTCCAGTGCCTTTCCCAGGGGCAGTGGCGTCCCCAGGGGGATTCCCAGGGGCGGTGGCGCACCCAGGGGCCCTCCCAAGGGCAACAGCGACCCCGGGGGCCCTGCCAGGGGCGGTTGTGCTCCCAGAGTCCCTCCCAGTGGAGGCGGCACCCCCAAAGGCACTCCCAAGAGCAGTGGCGACGCCAGGGGCGGCGGCGCTCCCACGGGTGATGGCGCCCGCTAAGGCCCTGCTAGGGGCGGTGGTGCCCAAATGGGCCCTTCCAGGGGCGGCAGTGCAGCCAGGGACCCTCCCAGGAGCGGCGGCGCTGCCAATAGACCTCCCAGGGGCAGTGGTGTCTTCAGGGGACGGCGGCGCCGCCAGGGGTTCTCCCAAGGGCCGCGGCGCCCCCAGGGCCCCCTGTCAGGGGCGGAGGTTCCCTCAGGGGACCTCGGCAGGGCGGCGGTGCATCCAGGGGCCCTCCCAGGAGAGACGTCGCCCCCCGGGTCTCTCCCAAGGGCGTCGGCGCCCACAGGGGCTTTTTCAGATGTGGAGTCGCCCTTAGGGTCCCACACAGGGGGCGGCGGCGTCCCCATGGAGCCCTATTAAGGGCGGCGCCACCATCAGGGGCCTTCCTTAGGGGTGATGGAGTCCCCCGGGCCCTCGCAGGATCAGCGGCACTCCCAGGGGCCTGCCACGGGCTGTGGCGCCCCCAGGGGCAATTCCAGGGGCATCGGCGCCACCAGGGGTTCTTCCAGGAACGGTGGCACTCCCAGGGGTCCTCCTTGGGTTGCTGGCTCTCTCAAGGGTCCTCCTAAGGGACGCGACGCCCCCAGGACCCTCCCAGATGTCAAAGCGCCACCCTTGGGCTAATACTGGGGCGGCGGCGCTCCTAGGGAACCCTCCCTAGGGCGGAGGCGCCTCCAGAGGCCCGCCTTCTGGGTGGCGGCAACCCTAGGGGCCATGCCAGGGGCGGTGGCGCCCCAAGGGGTGCTTCCTAGGAGTGGTGGCGTCCCTAGAGTCGTCCCCAAAAGCGGCAGCTCCCCCAGGGGCCTTCCAAGGGGTGACGGCGCCCCTAGGGGGCCTTCCAGGGGCGGCAGCGCCGCTAGGGTTCTTTCAGGGGCGTTATTGCCCCCAGGGGCTCTCCCAGTGGTGGCTGCGCCCCCAGGTACCCTTTCAAGGGCGGTGGTACCCCCCAGGGGGTTTTACAGGGGCAGCGGCGCCAACACCGGTTCTCCCAGGGGTAGCAGGGGCCTTCCCAGGGTTGGCGCCCCGAGGGGGCCCTACCAGAGGGGCCGCGTCCCCAGGGGCCCTGCCAGAGGTGGCGGCGCCCCCAAAGGCCCTCCCGAAACGGTGGCGCCCTCAGGGGCACTACCAGGGGCCGCAGTGACCCCAAGGGCCCTTCCAGGGGCTGTAGCGCCCTGAGAGGCCCTCCCAATGGCGGCAGCGCCGTTAGTGGCCCTCCTTACGGGTGGCGGCGCCCCCTCGGGACCTTCCCAGGGGCAGAGGCGCCCTCAAGGGCCCTCCCAGGGGTGGCGGGACCTTCCCTGGGGCGGCAGAGTCCCTGCCAGGGACTGTGGTGCCCCCAGTGGCCCTCCCAGTTGCGGCGGCGCCGCCAAGGGCTCTCCCAGGGCGGCAGCCGACCCCAGGGTTCCTTCCAGGGGCGGTGGCGCCCCCAGGGCCCCTGCCATGGGCGTCAGTGCCTCTAAGGCTCTCGGCGGAGCGGTGGCACCATCAGGGGCCCTTACAGGGGCAACGGCGCCCCCAGGGGTACTCCCAGATGCGGAGGCGCCCCTAGGAGCCCTTACAAGGGCGGCGGCGCCTCTAAGAGGCCCTTCCAAGGGCGGCGGCGCCGCCAGGGTCTTTTCCATGCGCTCTGGCGCCGCCAGGGTCTTTTCCATGCGCTCTGGCGCCGCCAGGGTCTTTTCCATGCGCTCTGGCGCCGCCAGGGTTCTTACAGGGGCGGAGGCGCCCCCAGGGGTCCTCATGATAGCTCTGAGGCTTCTGCGTGGTGATCCTGATAACATTGTTTCCTTAAAATTGCTAGAATGTATGAACCATGGGACTGGTGAATCTAAATGGATCCAAACAACAGCTACACATATGAAGATGTTTGGACTAGACCACCTGTACAAAGTTGAGACACAAAAGCGCTTCCTGCCACCCTGGCGGGCAATTCCCTTCGATATCACAATACCGACATATCCGCCTAAATAAATAATTATACAAAGTATTTATCTCCAACACATTGCCAAAGTGAGAGCTCTTGAACACATACACACACTACAGACTGATGATAATATCACACAGACCATCTACACTGATGGATCTCTTAACATCGCCTGTGGGAGGGCTGGAAGTGCTATTGTTGTGACTCAACCTGACGGTAATATAATTGAGAAAGGAGTTAGAATTAACAACTGAATTAGTTGCCATACTCACAGCTATCAAATTCATTGAAACCACTGTTACTGACAGTCTCATCATCACTGACTCTCTATCCTCACTACTTGCCCTTGGCACCCTCAACTCAAGTTGTCACGCGCTTGTCTCTGAAGCCAGACACAAATCTGCGTACCTTGTTGACCGGGGTGTCAAGGTCAAACTTTTGTGGATCCCCTTTCACATAGGACTCAAAGAACATGACAGTTGATGCCCTCGCCAAACTCGCGTCTAACAAAGACACCGTTGAATACAATTTGGGTCTGTCAAAAGGAACCCTTAAAACTGTAATTAGGAAAGAACTTATTGATGAATTTGACGCAAGTAGACAAGTGCAAACAGGCACTAGTCGATCCATAGTTTACCATGATGAGATGTATTAAGTGAAACATGTATATGGAGCAAGTAACAAGATCACTAGATTACAAGATGTTGTAACCGCTAGATTAAGGTTAGGATATAAGTACCTTTGGCAGTATGTTCCCCAAGCAGATGTAAACAAGACTAAATGTAAAGTGAATGGCCAGCACACTTGAACACTACGTCCTCGACTGTGTGAAGATAGAACCTTTTAGGGACAGGTCCAAGCACACTGTGTGTGAAATGGCACAACACTTCATCTCTAATGGCAAGATAGCCGACATATTAAGATTGTATCCACTTTTTTGCACTTAGTAACTATATCAGTAATCATGTATAGAACCAAATACACAATGTGCTTGAATACTTCTCACGCAAATGTGAATAACAAAGTGTGCGGCCAGACATACTGCCTAACAGTCCTGTACTCACGCAGTTGTGAATAAGTTACCCTTTATGTATAGAACTAAACAAATAATGTAATTGAAATACTGCGTAACTTTCAGTGCCATAATATCCTGACCACGGGGGTTAATTATTATGACCCGTTGTAAACTCTACTCTGTAATCCTTTTGCGCTACCGCTCACAGGATGAGTGTGGGGTGCACAATAAAGTAGCCGCTGTAAGCGGCAAAATCAAAATCACCATAAGCGGCGGTGCCCCCCGGGGCCCTGCCAGGGACGGCGGTGCCCCCCTGGGCCCTCCCAGGGGCAGCGGCGCCCACAGGAGGCCTTCCTGGAGCGGCGGAGCCCCCGGAGGCCCTGACAAGGACTAGGGCGTCTCCAAGGATCCTTTCAGGGGCGGTGGCGCCCCAGTGGCCTTTCCAGTAGCGGTGGCGCCGCCAGGAGTTCTCCCAGGGATGGTCCCAGTGGCCCTGCCAGGGGCAGCGGCGGTCCTTGGGGGCTCTCCCAAGGGCGGTGGCGCCCCTAGGGGCCCTCCCAGATGCAGAGACGCCACTAGGGGATCTCATAGGGGTGGCGGCGCTCCTAGGGGGCGCTCCTAAGGGCGGCGGCGCCCCCAGGGGCCCTCCTTAGGGATGACGGTAACTTTTTACGCATTCATACGCCTCACAAACAGTTTTCTCGTGTTAGAAATGAGCTATTGCCCAGCTTATCTTTCGGTACCGACCTGACCTAGCTTGGAGTAGGACGTGCCCCTAAGTGCTCGTGTTAGTGACCATAGGAAATGGCCGCCGTGGATCGTTGTGATGTGGGGGAAGAGGGACGGTGTGTGAAGAAAGACGACCCCTTGGCCACTCTGCTAAGTCAGTTGGAGCAGTTGAGGATAGAGATAGAAGATTGAAAGGGGGAGAGTGAAGCCCTCAGGACTGAACTCCTTCAGGTAGGTGTCCTGCCTAGCAGGACACTTGTGAAGGAGGGTCAGGAGGAGCAGGGGTGGAGAGTGGTTATCTCCAAGGGGACTAGGGTCAGACTCAGGAAAGCTGACCAGGGTGTGGAGTGCAGTAACCCCTACCAAGTGTTGAAGGAAGCTGGCGAGGAAGAGAAGAGGCCGGTGCCAGGAGAGAAAAGGGCAGTTGTTCAGACCCTGCCCAGTGGTAAGGTTGTGGTAGTTGGGGACAGCCAGGTGAGGTTTTTAGATAGGACTTTTTGTGCAAGATATAGGAAACGTAGGACTAGGGTGTGTTTTCCTGGGGCTGGGATAGGGCTTGTAGCTGAGAGGATAGATAGGGTTTTGTAAGGGGAGGGTACCAAGCCAGTAGTGTGTCTTAGTGTAGGAGGTAACGACATAGGAAAGGTTAGGAGTGAGGAACTTTTCAAGAGATATAGGGAGGCGCTGGGGAAGATTAGAGATAGGGGAGGGATCCTGATAGTATGTGGTGTCTTGCCTAGAAGAGGAGTTGGTAGTGAATGGCTGTCCAGGGCAATTGCTATAAATTACCGACTGGAAAATCATTGTGCAAGCAATGGTTGGGCGTTCCTCGATAACTGGCAACCATTCTATGGCAACGACTACCTGTACAGTCGTGACGGAGTACACTTGTCTTGAGTGAGAAAAATGGCAAATGAAATTCAACACCAGCAAGTGCAGCATACTTACTATTGGAAGAACAAATATTGTTAATGTATACAGCGTTAACAACATCAACCTACCGAAGTCGAATTGTGAAAGAGACTTAGGGGTACTTGTAAGCCCGGACCTATGGCCTAGAAAACAGTGCATTAATGTTCGAAATAAGGCAAACAAAGTATTAGGTTTTATACCTAGAAGTGTAAGTAATAAGAGTGCAGAGGTCTTATTGCAACTATATCTTGCGCTAGTCAGGCCGCACCTCGATTATGCTATTCAGTTCTGGTGCCCTTATTATAGAATGGATATCAATTCACTGGAGTCGGTGCAGCGAAGAATGAAGAAAATGATTCTGGGACTTAGAAACCTTCCATATCAAGATAGATTAAAGAAACTAAACTTGCATTCCCTAGAAAGACGAAGAGTGCGGGGAGATATGATAGAATTATTTAAGTGGGTAAAAGGAATCAATAAAGGGGATATAGATTGTTACCGCAAGCGGTACATAATTATGATGACATATAAACAAATGTTATGTTAGGCTGTAACTCATGTCATGTTTATTGGGCGTGCCTGCCCGTGTACAGTGTAGAGTGTTGAGATGAGAGGCCCAGGAGGAGGTTGGAGGGTGTGAAGGGAGTTTGTTTATGTATCATTATAATCACCTGACTCAGCCATAGCTGACCAGCCAAGGGGCCAGGCTATAGGGTGGGCATTTCAGTATAGCTACCCATATCTTAGAGTCAACACCTACCCTGGCTTCTCTCTAGACTTTCAACACATAAGTTTAACTAGTACTTCTTGTGTACACAGGTAGACTGTGTCATTGTTTTTGTGTTAAGATTAGACTAATTACATAGCCATGATTGTTATGTAAATATATATTGGATTAAACATTTATGTAGGAGTGCCTATGTATGACTTATTTGAAATACTAAATGAATTGTATTCAACAGGTTTGACCGAATTATAATGTTCGTGTACGACGTGAGAAGTATTATTCACCCTCTAACCGTCTGATTGGCGGTTACAGTCAAACGTGGATGTCTACTGTGCAGCAGTGCTACCTTGAATCAATGCGCGGGCAGCAGTAACCAAGGTCAACTCAACTCAACCCACTGGAGGGATGCGCGTGAGTGTGTGCGTGCGCGCGCGCGTTCCCAGTGCCACGGATTACAGTGCACGCCCATAGATATATAGTGGCGATAATACTTGAACCTTTATGTTAGTGAAGAAAATAATGTTGTCAGAGTGAGCTCAGCCACTCTTAGTGTACTTGGCTCACCAACACTCGTCACTCGAGGGACGAGTGTGTGCGTTTGGGTGTGGATGTGTGTGTATCCAGTGGCGAGTAAGTGCAGTGCAACGTCCGTGTACTTCTCGCATCGATAGTCTTGTGTGGGTGATCTTCATCACTCCCAGTGTAGTGCATATGAGAATGAAAACACTATGTAATTATTGTTGTCTGAAGGAAGTGCAGAACACAAATAGCAGTCATAATTGACTGAAGTGATAATGCTTTGTAAATAACCCAAATATCAATGTAAAGTCTGTAATGACTATCAGTAAAGCGAAATTTTCAAGGTCTCGTGAAACAGGAGTCAGTGGCAGGCACCTCTGATGGTGGCATGGCCCAGAAAGCCAACGACAGTTCGTACATGGCCGGAAAAATAGGCCATGTCTATGCTACAGGGACAAAGGACGCCCATGAAAACCCATACAGCTGCGAAAGCGACATCTGACTATCGAAGAAAAATGCCAAGATTGTACTGCCCATAGTGAGTGTGAAGATTCGGGGAAAGGACTCACACCAACGAAATCACATCAGAACTTTAGCTCTCTTGGACTCAGGCAGCGACAGGTCGTATTGCACCAAAGATCTGACACAGAAACTAAGGGTGAAAGGGACACTTAACCTGGTAACCATGGGTACACTTGCCCAAGAGATGATACTCGAGACAGAGGAGGTAGATCTAGAAGTGGTTGGCGCAGGCATGAAACGAGGCAGAACCATACTTATCCCGAAAGTACTCATTATACAAAATTTCCCCACAACGCTTCACAACTCCGAAGCGAACACAAGTGGTATGTCAAGGTGGACCCATCTGCGAGGTATGGAATTACCAGAATTGCAGAGCAACAGCATAGAAATTCTGATAGGACAAGATGTGCCACAGACCCTGGTACCCTTGGAGGTCAGAGCAGGAAGGGATGGAATGCCATTCGCCATAAAAACGCGACTGGGTTGGACAGTAAATGGACCGGTGGGGCGCCAAGACGCACAAGGAGTTTGCATGTCAGAATGCCTGATGACCGAAACTGTCTTGAGTCCTGAAACCCGTCTGGAAAGACAAGTTAAGCTTTTTGGGAGCTGGAAAGTGGGGACACAGGAGCCATGCAGTCAGCAGCTCATTCACTTGAGGACAAAAGAGTGTTGAGACTATGGTCAGAGACAAGCATCAAAACTAATGGTCATTACCAATTTCCCATACCGTTCCGTAATGAGAACACGGAACTCCCAAACAACAAGGCCGTGGCGGAGCGTCGACTAGATAGGCTTCGAAGGAGACTATCCAAGGACGCACGGCTGCGACAAGGATACGTAGAGGAAATAAATAAACTGCTTGCTGAAGGATATGCTGAATCAGTGCCTAAGTGCCAGTTGGAGTCCGATACTGGACTGGTCTGGTATCCGCCTCATCACCTGGTGTTGAATCCAAATAAGCCAAACAAAGTACGCATAGTTTTTGACTGTGCAGCCAAACACAAAATGACATCGCTGAACGACCAGGTACTACAAGGTCCAGACTTCAACAACAAATTACTTGGAGTCCTGTTTAGGTTTCGCCAAGGAACTACAGCCATCATGGCAGATGTGGAGGCTATGTACCATCAAATCCATGTAGCGCCAGAACATCGAGAGGCGTTAAGATTCCTCTGGTGGGAGAATGGGGACCTGAGTAGAGAGCCAGTAACTTACAGGATGAAGGTGCACATCTTTGGTGGGGTGTGGAGCCCTTCATGTGCAACTTACGCTCTCCGGCGCACATTCCAAGACCACAGATCCGAGTTTCCCGACATGGTGGCGCAAGCGGAAGTCAACTTCTACGTTGACGACCTGCTCATGTCGCTGGACTCATCAAATGAAGCATTAATGTTAGCGGGTCAGCTTCAAAGACTGTTGGCGTGTGGAGGATTTCGGTTAACTAAGTGGGCCAGTAATCACAAAGGAGTGTTGGCTACCATCCCACCAGAGGAGAAGCAAAATGCATTGAAGGAAATTGATCTGAGGCAAGACAAATTGCCAATGGAGCAAGCCCTGGGGGTTAGGTGGCTCCTGGAAGGTGATCAGCTCGCCATCAAGGTGCAACCAAACTCAAGGCCAGCGACCAGGAGAGGAGTATTAAGCCTGGTCAGTTCTATTTATGACCCACTGGGGTTCGTGGCCCCATTCATCATCAGGGCTAAAATATTATTTCAGTGTGAATGCAAGCGTCGATTAGGGTGGGACGAACCTTTGTCGGCTGTTAATCACACGACCTGGATCACCTGGCTAGGAGAATTGGCCCACCTAGGGAAATTAAGGGTACCCAGATGCCTAAAAACAGCATGTGCTAAAGAAATCATCTCAGCGCAGTTGCACACCTTCTGCGATGCATCGCAGGCTGCTTACGGTGCGGTGACCTATCTGAGAATGGTAGATTCTGGCGGAAGTATTCAGTGCTCTTTCGTGTACGGACGGGCCAAGCTGGCCCCACTCAAGCAACTGACAATACCAAGGCTGGAACTTTGTGCAGCTGTCCTGGCAGTGAACGCTGATCGAACGATTTGCCGAGAAATGACCATGACCATACACGAATCTTATTTTGGACGGATAGCATGCAGTACATCGCCAATTCGAGAAGACGATTTCAAACGTTTGTAGCCAACAGGATAGCAGTCATACAAGAGCTGTCAAGAACTGACCAGTGGAGACATGTCGGCACATCGCTGAACCCAACAGATGATGCAACCTGTCCTGGACCTGGTTGCAGGATCTCGGTGGATACGAGGTCCTGACTTTCTACTCAGTGTTGAAGAGCGGTGGCCAAAGGGAAAGGAACTGCCAGCAGTTCTGAACGACTTACTGGAGGTGAAACGAGAAGTACACCAGAGATCTGTAGTTGCTCTGGCAGTGAGCGAGCAGTCAAAGTGGTCCCTCGCCAAACTGTGGCTAAGGTACTCATCATGGTACCGCTTGGTGAAAGGGGTGGCATGGATTAAAAGGTTCATTTGGTGGCTTGGGTCCAGTACAAGGACCGCAGACCTGCGCCTCAAACTGAAGAGGCTAAGCACTGAGGAACTACAGTCGGCTGAGCAAACAATTATAAAATTGGTGCAGAAAGAGGCTTATGAGATGGAAATCCAAACTGTCATAAAGGGTGAGCTGCCGAAGGACAATAAGCTATATAAACTGGAACCTTACTTGGACGAGCGAACGTTGCTCAGATCAAAGGGAAGAATTAAAGGAACCCTTCTTGGGCGAAGTGGTGAGGAGCCAATCTTGCTGCCTAGAGACCACCACATCACCGAAATCATAGTGCGGGAGATGCACGAAGACAGAGCCGGACATGCCGGACGAGACACACGATGGCGTGTGTGAGGCAAAGGTATTGGATCCCCCAGGGCAGACGCTTGCTTGATAGAATCATACGACGCTGTGTAGTGTGCCGACGGAACAACTGGAGAAGTCGGCATCAAGGGCAAGCTGACTTACCAATAGATCGTGTCACTCCTGGAAAGGCTCCATTTGCTTACACTGGAATAGACTGTTTTGGTCCATTCATTATCAAGGTAGGGAGGAAACAGGTTAAGAGCTGGGGATGTCTGTTTACATGTCTAACTATTAGGGCTGTTCATCTAGAAGTCTTGGCCTCATTAGACGCAGATGCCTTCCTCAACGCAATAACAAGGTTCTCACGACGCAGAGGTACGCCAGAGCCTATTAGGTCGGGTAATGGGACAAACATGGTACGGGCAGCCAAAGAGCTCAAACTGGCAGTGAAAAGTTGGGAGCAAGATGACAGACTCAGAGGTGCCTTACTGAAAGCAGATATTGACTGGGTCTTCAATCCACCAGCTGCCCCATACATGGGGGGAGTGTGGGAAAGGCAGATTCGCACAGTAAAGAAGGTTCTGCAGGCGATTGTGGGCTCACAAGTTTTAGACGATGAACGTCTGCAAACACTGTTCTGTGAAGTGGAAGCCATAGTTAACGAGAGGCCAATCACCTTGGCTCCAAACACTCCAAATGAACCAAAGGCTCTCACTCCTGCTGATCTTTTGCACTTAAGTCAATAGGGTAATCTTCCCTCAGGTGGAAGGTCAATAGGCGAATCATACCACAGAAGGTGGAAGCATGTCCAGTACCTTGCAGATTAATTTTGGAAGCGCTGGCTGACGGAGTACCTCCTTCAACTCAGAACTCGACAAGTGCATTTCAGACCACGGCGCAACTTTCGCCCTGGTGACCTAATCATTATAGCAGAAGCAAATAGTCCACGCAACAAATGGCACCTTGGTCGAGTGATGGAAGTCAAGGCTGGAGAGGATGGACTTGTCCGACAGGCAGTGGTTAAGACGACGTCCACAATGATGCGACTTGTGACAAAATTATGCTTGTTGGAGGGAGCAATGGAAAGGGTTGACGGAGTCGGCCAGGAGAATGAATTGGGTATCCACACATGAAGATGGTGATGTCCGAACGTCAAAGGACCGAGATGTCCTAAGGAACTGATAAGTACAACAAGCCTGAGGGCAGCTTAGTCACGAGAACGTGACAAAGTTAAATACCACCAGCCTGAGGGCAGCTTAGTCACGAGAACGTGACAAAGTTAAATACCACTAGCCTGAGGGCAGCTTAGTCACGAGAACGTGACAAAGTTAAATACCACCAGCCTGAGGGCAGCTTAGTCACGAGAACGTGACAAAGTTAAATACCAACAGCCTGAGGGCAGCTTAGTCACGAGAACGTGACAAAGTTAAATACCACCAGCCTGAGGGCAGCTTAGTCACGAGAACGTGACAAAGTTAAATACCAACAGCCTGAGGGCAGCTTAGTCACAAGGACGTGACAAAGTTAAATACCACCAGCCTGAGGGCAGCTTAGTCACAAGGACATGACAAAGTTAAATACCACCAGCCTGAGGGCAGCATAGTCGCATGAACGTGACAAACTTAAGTATCAAAGGCCTGATCTGGTTTTGAGCGTGAACGCTCAACGGAGTGGGTGTTACCGCAAGCGGTACATAATTATGATGACATATAAACAAATGTTATGTTAGGCTGTAACTCATGTCATGTTTATTGGGCGTGCCTGCCCGTACACAGTGTAGAGTGTTGAGATGAGAGGCCCAGGAGGAGGTTGGAGGGTGTGAAGGGAGTTTGTTTATGTGTCATTATAATCATCTGACTCAGCCATAGCTGACCAGCCAAGGGGCCAGGCTATAGGGTGGGCATTTCAGTATAGCTACCCATATCTTAGAGTTAACACCTACCCTGGCTTCTCTCTAGACTTTCAACACATAAGTTTAACTAGTACTTCTTGTGTACACAGGTAGACTGTGTCATTGTTTTTGTGTTAAGATTAGACTAATTACATAGCCATGATTGTTATGTAAATATATTTTGGATTAAACATTTATGTAAGAGTGCCTATGTATGTCTTATTTGAAATACTAAATGAATTGTATTCAACAGGTTTGACCGAATTATAATGTTCGTGTACGACGTGAGAAGTATTATTCACCCTCGAACCGTCTGATTGACGGTTACATAGATAAAGTTCTTATAATATCCGAGCAGGATAGGACTCGTAGCAACGGATTTAAGTTGGATAAGTTTAGGTTTAGGAGGGAGATAGGAAGGAACTAGTTCACAAATAGGGTGGTAGACGAGTGGAACAAGCTTAGCAACTTTGTACTGTAGTAAGTGCTGGAACGCTGGAAAGTTTTAAAAGGAGGCTAGATAGATTCATGGATGATAAGAGTGGTAGTAACTCTCGACAGGAGCTGCCATGCACAGGCCAACCAGCCTATTGCAGACTCCTTATTTTCTTATGTACTTATGTTGTCCCCAAAAAGTGATCTATTCTCTCTCTCCAACTATCGACACAACAGTTTTGGATTCTGGCATTAAAAAAACAGGTACAGTAACTTAAACATTTTGATGTACAGTCAGCCATGTATTTGTAAGGTTGGTACCTCTGATTGTGTGATTCATTGTAAAACTAATGTGCTGTTACTCCTTTTATAATGTGAAGTAACCACAGAGAAATTACCAGGAATACATATAAAACCCATAGCACCAAAACCAGATAATGTCACAGCATTAAATACTATACTCTAGAAACCGAGGTGCCTTATAGGAATTGCGCATACTATGAGATAAAACGGGACCGTGTAAATACTCATGACTATAACCATTAAATATGAAAGTGATGAGAAGTGGCATAATACAAGACCTAAACCAGAAAACAATACAAAACATTTGTAACGCAGGAAAGTTATACAATATTGCACATAGGTAACTGAGCTACTGGAAAGATATGAGTTAATAAACAAGCTACATCTCTTTAATATGTCACAAAATATGATAAGAATAGGGAGTTGACTGGGGGTAACTGGTAGTAAAATTCACAAAGCAAAAACATTATCAGTGTTATTTAACAGTGTAGCAAAGAATTTCACCAGAGCAAGTGTGCTCCTCCAGCCTGGCGGCCAGCACAAACTTGCAGGTTCCCTGCTGCTGCCCTGACATCATCCTTTACCACCTCCATTTTGCATTTTCCGATGATCCGCCTCAGCACTTCCCCCACCCCTATAGGCCTACTGCCACTAACTACTACTAATAATAATAAATGAAGAACACAGTCGTTTTAATTTAGGTTGGAGGTAATAATAAGCTCTCACCTCCAGCATGATCATCTCGTCTCACTAGTTTCAGAGCCACGTACTATTTACCCACCCGGGATAACCAGACCTTCAGCCACCACCATCACCCTCCCCAAACATTATCAAACCGAGGTAATTTTTTGCTCGATCCCCCTGAAATGAAAAAGACGGGGTTAACCTTTTTCTCTCGTGAATGTTATTATTCTTTTCTTCTTTCCCTGTATGCTATTATTGCATTTTCTTTCTTTGATTTTATTCTTATTTCCTGTCTTTGCGTTTATTGTTCTTACTCTCGTTTTCACTCATGTTTGGTGTTATTCCCATTTTTCCTCCATGCACGAGTTATTATTTTCCTTTGTCTGTCTGTCTGTCTGTCTCGCTTCATTATCCCATATGCATTAAAAAACGATTAGTACTACAACACCTGTACAACATGTTCATTACAACACTAGTATTGCATGCTCACATCGTCCAGCACTACAATTGATCACATACAATGTTATCGCCGCTGGCTTCAGCTACAGTGCTGGTTTGTGATGCCATTAAATCTTTCGACCTGTGACCTCGCCAGATGTAGAAGTGTTTACAGACAAGTCCTGGTTCTGCTGAGTGGACTGTCTTAGACTGGTGGCGGTGGCTGCCCGCCCCTCCATGAGACAGATCTCCCTCTCTAGTGATGCTGTGAAGACCAGCCTTCTGTCCGAGAATTTGTGCTGGGACGATTTACGCAATACTGTTTTCTCTTGGAACACCATACTGATCTGCATTGACCCGCACTTGTAAGTACAGCCTAAGTGATGACATACCCCTCGGTACTGAAATATTGTTGAATAATTACGCCTACTAGTTTCTGCCTAACCTGGAATAATAATACAATGCAGAGTGAAGCGAAACTAAGATTAATAGAGTTATGAACTTTGTGTTATGTCAGTATGTTTAATAAATTGTAATTAAGATAAAATTGTGTGAGACTAACTAATTATGTATCAGATGGATCACCTTGTAATATTATGAACGCCTTCTCCTCTGCAGGTTTTGACCACATCAATAAATATTGAATGCGTCAAAAGACGGGTTTCAATCATTCCCTTCGACTTGCCCGTCACCTGAACGTCCTTAACTAAGGCGTTTACATACAACATTCACAGCCATTTCATCACGTATTCCCCCTTAAAAACAGAAACACTTAAGAATGTTAATAATAAACCACGAGCAGCATCAGACTAGCCACTAGCAAATAACATCGTGGCGTCGACAAAAAGCTACTGTATTAACTAACTACGTACCATCACCTTCTCTCAGGAACTTTATACTTGCCACAAAATTCAGCATCTTGACGTGTCTCGATGTTGTTTCGCCAGGTCACTTGAAGATCCACATCCTTGTGTTATTATACAGTATATGACGACCTGCGGATCTTGACATCTTGTGACCGACCACACCTGCCGAGAGAGAATATAAGGACGATGTCTTGTAAATGATCTTTGATCCTCCTCTATTTATATTAATGTAAACGTATTAAGAGAAGAAGAAGAAGAAGAAAGGAGAAGAGAGAGAGAGAGAGAGAGAGAGAGAGAGAGAGAGAGAGAGAGAGAGAGAGAGAGAGAGGCTTGAACTACCCACTCTAATTTTCTCCATGTAATTTCGTGCAGCCAGTAATCCGGGTGAGAGGCGCTGCTCATTTGTTTGGTAGTGAAGGCGTTCGCAGACACTCTCTGTATTTACGCGCCTTCCTCCTGACTTCTATTGCTTTTATTTGTCAAGTGGAACAAATATATTTGCTTAGTGAGTTAATTGGACCTCAAAACACAGAGATTTAAGAGAGAAAAACATCTATTAAATGAGGATATCTCTCTTAATGGTTGTAAATTTGACGTACAAGATAAGATTGGCAATATAGCATTCTCAAAAATTCTAAAGATATGTTCTTAAGGTCTGGAAAAGCATCCATATGGCTGAATTATTTTAAAACAGAATGATAGCGGCCAAAATTACATCTAAAGTGCGCTGGGACTCGCCTGTAACTTGATACTGTCTCGGGTCTCAGTAAATGTTGCGGGGAAAAAAAGGTTTGTGTGAAAATATTTGAGAGTCCTGTCTTTGGTGAAAATAACTTTGGGATATTAAAATACAAAATATCATCCCATACGATTTTTCTCATCCCGATTAAAATTGCATATTATTATTACGTACTGGAGATATTTGTTTACAATATTTGTGGCGGCGTTCCCAGAGGTACAATAATCCCCGGGTTAAATGAAATGCACTCGGTCTTGTAGCACACACGAGTTTCAGGCAAGTAATTGTAAAATACTTCGTAAACATATTATTAAAAGTCTATCAAACGAGAGTCTGATAACAACATGTGTATACGGTATACTGTAAATGGGTTTAAAACGATAATTTACTAGAGCGTTGTACGATTTTTTCTGAATCTGGCGTCGCTCTCCAAATGTCTTCTTAAGTAGGAAAAAATGGATGACGGAGGCAACTCCCACCTTCTCACTCTCTCGCTCTCTCTCATTCACTTTCTCTTTCATTTCTGTATGTATGTATGTATGTATGTATGTATGTATGTATATAGCGATACTCGTCGCTGATAAACGTGTTGCTTTAACTGACTGGCAGAACAACACTCAGTCTCGGATAAAAGCTGATACCTTCCGCAAGAAAAAAGCAGCGGCTCAACGTGAATTTCGCAAACTTAAGAACGATTGGTTTAAAAATAAAGAATGTAAAATGAAAAAAAAAAACTTGCAGATCAACCCAAGATGCGCAAATTTTCATTTCCACAAAAACATTTTATGGGCCAATCCCTCATTGCGCAGACCCCCTCCACTCATCCGACGGTAACTCTAATTAAAGATGAAGAAGGCATTCTTCAGTGCTGGAAAGAGCACTACCAATCTCTGCTCAACCAAAACACTGATGTGGAAGTCCTTACTACCCAGCAGGTCCCTCAGCATTCAGAGCTGAACCACCTCAGCTATCCTCCATCCCTGGTTGAGGTAGCTACTGTCATCAAACAGATGAAAAATAACAAAGCCTCAGGGCCTGATGGAATCCCAGCCGAGGTGTATAAAGCAAGAGGACTTCTGCTTACCAGCCGTCTTCACTCTCTCCTGGAGAATATATGGGAAAAGGAGGAAATCCCTCAAACTCTTAAAGACGCCTCCATCGTCAATATTTATAAGAACAAGGGAGACCGGCCAGACTGTGGCAACTACCTCGTGATCTCGCTGCTGTCCGTAGCTGGCAAGATTATTGCCAGAGTCCTCCTAAACTGATTTCTTCCTGAGGCGAAAAACTTCCTCCCAGAATCTCAATGTGGCTTTAGACCATTGCGTGGCACCACTGACATGATCTTTGCTGCCCACCAGATACAGGAGAAGTGTAGAGAACAGTCATATGACCTGTATATGGCTTTCATCGACCTAACCAAGGGCTTCGACTCGGTTAGCCGGGAAGCCCTCTGGCAGACACTCAGTCGTTTTGGCTGCCCACCAAAATTCATTGCCATTGTGATGCAATTCCACGATGGCATGAACGGCAGTGTCCTACACAATGGCACCCAGTCTGAGTTCTTCCTCATCCAAATGGGGGTAAAACAAGGCTGTGTACTGGCCCTATCGCCCGTATTATAAACAATATCTTCCCTTGAAGAGGGTCGTCGTGTTTCAACCCGAGTTTTAAACTAAATGAGTCCTGAGGGACACCGCAGTACAGTACTTAACGGGGTGGTGTGGCGGTAAAATGAACTAATTCCAATATGATAAATTAATTTTATTGGAATTAGTTAATTTTACCGCCACATCACCCCGTTAAGTACTGTACTGCGGTGTCCCTCAGGACTCATTTAGTTTATAACTTGGGTTGAAACACGACGACCCTCTTCAAGGGAAGATGTTGTTTAATAATACGGGCGTAACTCTCTTCCATTTTGTTGGCTGCCTTCCTTACTCGTGCCAGTGCCAATTTAGCCGACGGGGAGGACATCCAGTACCGCATGAAAGGTCTTTTCAACACAGACGACTCCAGGCAGGAACAAAGGTGTCGGCAGCTTCCATTACTGAACTTCAGTATGCAGACAACCTCACCCTTGTCACTCACACTGAACGCGACCTACAGGAGATCCCGAACACCTACGCAGATGCATATGCACACTTCGGCCTTGAAGTGAATGTATGTAAGACTCAGATTTTCTTTCAGCCTGCCTCTGGTTCAGACACACCTCCACCATCCAACAAGCTTAAAGATACTACTCTCTCTAATGTTAACCACTTTCAGTATCTTGGGTTCCACCTGTCCACCACAGTGGACATTGAAGAAGAGATTCAACATCGGATCACATGTGCATCTCAACCCCTGCACGTATATCTAGCAGGGGTCCTCCCTACCCTGCTATATGGCGGGGAGACATGAGTCACATACAGGAGGACACCTCAAGGCACTTGAAAACTTTCACCAACGTAGTCTACGTTTCATCCTCGTAGTTCGCTGGGAAGACAAGAAAACTAATGCCAGTATTCTCATTAATACCAACTGTAGTAGCATCAAGGCTACCATTATCCCTGAGCAACTACGTTGGACTGGCCATGTTACCCGCATAGACCACAGTAGACTGCCAAAGCAGCTACTTTCCAGTCACCTAACGAATAGTAAACGTAACGCTGAAGGGCAACTGAAAAGGTATAAGGATAGTCTTAAGACAAACCTGAAAAAGTACCAAATCGACCCTTTCACTTGGGAGACGATTACTCCACACCGTAACGCTTGGAGGAGCCCCTCCCGCACTAGATGTAGCCCTCCACATGTGCAACATCTGTGAAAGACTCTGCCGGTCCCATATCGGCCTCTCTAGTCACTTCAGAGCTCACCAATGAAGGTGACATCCTTAATAACTTTAATGATTTTATCAAAGCTGGATGATCGTCATACTCGATTCCGAGTGACAGCAAAGTAGTAGTACAGCGGACAGATAGATATAGAAATGATATAAAGAGAGAGAGAGAGAGAGAGAGAGAGAGAGAGAGAGAGAGAGAGAGAGAGAGAGAGAGAGAGAGAGAGAGAGAGAGAGAGAGAGATATTTTAAACAGATACATATACCAACCAGCATCATTATACATATCCTACTCTCTTCCTCCATTTTTCCATCACAATACTGTACTGAAGGTACAGTATTTAAGGACCACCACACCTCGTTATTGACACCTGTCATTTACACGTAGCCATTAGAACCTAAAAAAAAATCGAAATAATATGAAAGTCATGTTGTGCTGAAAGGACTAATTTCGCTCCTATCGGCAAATTTCACACACTACTGCTCAACTGTATCAAACACGCGCCAACTATATATTTTTTTCTGTGTTGTGAGAGAAAAAATATACACAGGGAAAAAAATCGCGCGATATTCCGCATGTTACCGTAGACGACAATTCCAACGGCAATCTCGGGTTTTGGGTTCCTATAAATATCCTCTTAACCTGGACAATTAAGATAGAATCTCAGTTAAAGTATTTTTTTTCGTAATTTTGTTGTTGCTTACAAAGTTATACTGTATAACTTATATTACTTTTATTTATGGGGAAATTTCACTTACGAATGTTTTAGAATCTGGGTCCCAAGATCATAATTTAGGTCATAACTTTCATTTCCCGAACCTGGTTTAAGATAAATTTGAGGTGAAATTAAATATAAATGATCAAATTCGTGGGTCTCATGGCGCGGTCTCTACATATTCCCGCCATCCCTCTCCTGCTGGGCCATCTCACACCTCGTAAGACAAATATTTTCCGTTCCCCGGAGCCATTAATAAACGCCAAAGTCCACAGGGGATTAGGTAAGGGTTGATAATGCATTTTGATTGTAAGAAGCGGAGGGGAGTGGGATCAGCACGTCCTCAAGGGATGTCATATGTTTTCCTGCAGATGTACTTGGTTATGAACGGGATTTCTCGGTACGATTATTTTTGGTATTTAAATATTTGTCTCAACAGAGCGAAAATAACAATTATAAACAAACATTGGGGAGCATTATATAAACTAAGTAAATAGGAAAACACAGATACTGTTAATGAACAGAATAACGAACCGCAAAAATATTGCTTTGTCACGTGACCCGTGGGTCCGCTGGGCCACTAATCCAGAGGGGAACCCCAAGTTTACTCTGCGCACGACGCCTGCCATCACCAGGAAATGTCTTTTTTTTTTTTTTCACTTTCGCAGTTTCCATGTTCCAATAAAAATTTATGCTGAAATGTAGCGCTTAACTCTGGCCTAAACAACAGAGCATCTGACGAACATAACAATAAAAACGGACAATTTAGAGCCATAAACAGTGCCACCAGTCCCCGCCGCCAACAGAGGGCGGAGCAATACAAAAGGCCCTGGATTTGGTGGGATCATCACAAACCCATCCAGGAGATAGCTGGGGCGGAAAATATCGCTCTCATCATGATTAGTGCGGAGTTTTATCGCCGTGTGAAAACTTTTCTGAATAAGAATATTGATTTACCGAGCACTCTGGCAGCAAATGCGAGTTAGGGGAGGCGAAATGAGGTTAGTAGCAGAGCTGCCGCTTAGCTACACAGAGCCACATTTTCAAAGACCCCTAAGACTCATAAGATACTTTTCCACAGTAACTAGAGATGTGGGAACTCGTCTAACCTGATTAAGATATATGCATTAGATATTAACTGAAGACTATGTATGCTTTGCTTGTAACACCATAACAATCCATTATGTAACGAGATGCAAGGGCGGATCCTGAGGGTCCAGACCCTCAGGATCCGCCCTTTTCATCAGAAAATTGCAATGCCCTTTTTTAATGCAGTATTGTACTCACATATTCCTGTACAGTAAAAAGTAATTACTATTGACCTTATAATATCTCATAATATCCAGCTTACGGGGCTTCAAATTTTCCTAAAAAGGCCTATGATATTGGTAAAAAAAAATCGGGGGGCGCTGTAAGTCCCCCCCAAACATTCCCCAGCTGGGTGGGTTCTTGCTTTGCTCGCCATGTTACCCCACCCAAAACTTCATGGACCCCCCTGTTGATATTCCTGGATCCGCTCCTGAAATTAATGAAATTTAATGAATAAATGAATGAAATAGGAAAACAAAATTAACCACAACAAATACGTAAATATAACGCTAGTTATAGACTTCCAATCCTCCATCTACAGTAGGTATTACAAACACTAAACTCACAACCAAACTTCTCGATCCTTCTAAAGATTTGCTTTACAGTTTTAGGTCAAATATTTTGGTTGATTTCGACAGTAATCGCTATATAATATCAGAAAAAGAACAAAACTAAAATAGCGGGATAACTCAATCAAAAATGAATAGAAAATGGGAATTATCGAAATCTTCCATGAGGTCAATATTATTGTACAGAACCACAGTTAATTTCGCTTTAATATATTCATTTGTTATTGATCGGAAGCCACAAGTGTCTCGTATGGACTACGGGAGCCGCAACTCTTATCAAGATTCGGTGTTCGTATGTATAACAAGAGACAATCAAAATGTATAACAACACACGATCGAAATGTATAACAAAAGACGATCATTGTGTATAACAAAAGACGATCATTGTGTATATCAAAAGACGATCACTGTGTTTATCAAGAGACGATTACTTTATAACAAAAGACGATCACTGTATATAACAAAAAACGATCACTGTATAACAAAAGACGATCATTGTATATAACAAAAGACGATCACTGTATATGTTCGAAACCGACAAACAATGCAACAGGCCCAACACACCGTTTCCAATATTGTTAAGTAGCGCATGCCACGGAATTTATAGTTATGATATAATGAAATGGCACACCGGGTGGAACGCCCAGAAACAGAAGGGCATCTGGTGAGCATAACAAAAGACATTCGCTTTAAGTGTTCGAGGCCGACGAGCAACAGAACGTATCTAAAACAAAGTCTTTGGTTCTATTACAGGGTGCATGTCATGGAATTTATAATGAAACGCCATCATTTAACTCTTTTTGTTGAGTTTGCAGTACGGAGCACGTGTCATTGAACATTTTACAGTATCAACATGAAACCTTGGCTTATCCTTTGTGAGATTACCGTTTTTTTAATGCAATATATGAAAATAATGAAAGTCGGCTTGTAAATCGCAAAATACGGCTGGAAGCGGCATGTCAAAGTATTTTTTTTAATAATTTTAACGTGCATTTTCTCTCTACTTCACAATCCCTAGCAAAAATAAGCTTATGATCGCTTTGTTGAGTTATCCTTGGTCGAATTGATTTACTATTTAACCATTTTTGCATACCAGCACTATCTATATACATTGTTTGTATACCTGTACTGTACATGTGTATTTCCTGTATTTGTATACCTGCACTGTACAGTATATATAAATGTTAAATGAATGTGAACTTGTACAGCGATTTTACTGAAAATCTAATCTGCCTGTCCGCACGCATGTTTATCTATCTATCTATCTATCTATCCTGCTCACTTGTGGGATTGATTTAAATATTTTGGATAACGGGGAGGTGTACAGGTGGGCAAGTTCTAGGATAAAAAAAATAATAAAAACACTAGTAAAGACATCGTGGGTCATCGTAGCACCTGAAGCCATTACTAAGGTGGTGACCGTGAAATTATACATGACCAGGTGAATATAAGAATCTGAGGAGTGATTAAATACAATTATGACGTCACAGTATATATAGACAAATGCAACTTTCTCTCCAAGTGTTGTGGAGAACCTTAAGGGTACACTGTATGGGTCACAAAGTCTGTTAAAAATACCCTTTCTATTACAGATGAATGGTTCTGGTGATGGAACTGTGGAAAAAAAATCGAGTTTGAATTTATGTAAGAAGTGGCAAGTTGGTTAGCTTAGGCAGGTTTTGTTGACGTTAGTTTTCATATCTTATTTTAGTGTGGTAGTCTCTCACACATAAACGATCGTAAACAAAGGCAGGTGGTTCATATTGGTGATTTTCAGTAACTTTTGAGTTTAAATGTCAGCTGACCGCTTCTTGATGATAACTAGTGCCCAGTAACTCGTAAGCTTTGGTCCCTGTTTCTTTATGTTCATCATAAGTGGAACATCTCCTTAAGGCTTAAAAACTACACATTGACAAACCAGCCACTATGGTGGTTGAAGAACAAAGAAAGAAATTTAGAGGCACAGAAGAGTTATATATCATAATCATTTTAATTGTTAATGGATTAGTGTAATTACTCACCTAGTTACGTGCTTAAAGAACTTAGTTGAAGTGCAGTAATAACATTATAACATCAACGAGGCACTTACACGAAGCTGAATCACAGGGGGAAGGGGGGCGACGCTCTGGGATTTTACGAGCGCTATTCACCCTCCGCAAAGAACTGATGGGTAGCTCAGGGCTGCTCCATCACCACCAAGTCTGTCATCACTGACTGGTATGGCTTAAACGCACCACTGTCATAAGTTCTTATATCTGAAGCTGAGACAATTTCGACGTACGTAGCTCTGAGAATCCCGACTTTGATCTTACGGAATTCATTCATAATAATCCGCAAATCACTATTATTATGACCACGAGTACACAACATTCACTAACAGTCCTGCGTGACGCCTCCCATACACCAACAAACATAACTGGTACAAAGGAGTCACACAGTGTTTATGAAAATATCTACGGAATTCGGGTACTTGACGTAGTCGCATCGAAACTAACGACTTGGAATCTCGCGTTACTCCTTACCAAAAACATACTTCCCTTCCCCCTGCAAATTTTTACAGTCATTCCTTCCTTGCACGTTACTATAACTGAATTAAGAGTGATTCTTTCCTTCCTCTTGTAGGGATCCTGTACATAAATTAGACATGAGATTGAGGGTTTAACTCTCAGCATATTTTGCAGCATCTGAACTCTCTGTCTTTGTTTATCACGGAGTTGTCTCTCATAACTTTTAGCTGTTGGTGACGAATGTAATTATTAAACTAAATTACATGCTCGTCTTAGATATTGAAGAGCAGTAAAACATTATAACATCAAAATCTCTGTAATATTTGACTTGTTGGCTCAATATCCTTTAAAAGAAGAGAGCGTGTCTGCCAGAAAGGAAAAAGAAAATGTATGATAAAAGAGCCAGAATATATGTTTGATATATCAAGGAGCGGTCACTATTCACAATGTAAGTGAAACAAGGAAGTGAGTTAGTGATGACATAACCTCCTGGACTGTTAAAAAACAAAGTGTATTTAATTTTTTATTATGTACAACCACAGTGTATTACCACCAAGGTACCAAGCACAACATAACCAGTCTGAATAGCCGGATTGTGCAACTGTACTATCTTTCACGAAGTACAAATACAGTTTACAGCTTTATTATAATTTTCATTTTTTACAACCACATTGTACTGTACATATGCAGTGCTATATCCAAAGTAAAAGAATATATTGTATAGACATAGTGTACAGTCACAGCTACAGTTTGCTTCTCCGTCACCATTTTATCCCCCTCCTCCCCACCCACCTCGACGCGCTCCTGGCCAGATGTGGTCAAGGATCGATCGTGAGGACCAGCAGGGGACGACAACGTGGTCATTCGGCGGTCACTGTGTTAAAACGATGAAGAAATAATAAGCATTATTCGAGCAGATGCAAATCCTGCTCGTGAACCATTACCATGGCAGGATATACATCAATTGGTGATGCTGTTATTGTAAGTTAGTGAAGTTACCGCTTGGGACTCTCATATCTAGGTTTTCTTTAACCGCCGACAAACCTTACGCGTTATCATTGCACGAACCATCACTGAGGCAACAACTGGTAAAATGTGGCACAACTTGCACCAAAAGTTTATCATATGGGCCTTATTACATGTTGATAAAGCCAACTGAGTTTGGTATAAATCCGCAAACCCGTTCTCGAATTATTTTGGGGACACAGACAGGTTAGGTCAAACGATGAGCAGGACAGGAGGATGGATGCAAGAGCCAGAAACCAAGCAAAGGCAGAGTGTAGAAGGGCTGAAAAAGAGTTCCAGAGGCTGGTTGCAAGCGAGGTCAAGTCAAACCCAAAGGCGTTTTACCGCTGTGCAAAGTCGAAATTAAAAACCCGTGTAGAGTATCAGACCTGAGGCTTGAAGATGGTAGTTACGCAGATTCTGACCAGAACAAAGCTGAGGCATTGAATAGCTTCCTTTCCTCGGTGTTCACAAGAGAGGATGCGATTACCCTTCCTGCGTTTGAGGACAGACGGTTCGACACAGCACTGACCCACATTGTGTTCACAGAAGAGGGTATTAGAAATAAACTGTCAAAGCTAAAGGTCCATAAGAGTCCCTGCCCTGACATGGTGCATCCTAGAGTGCTAGGAGAGTTGTGCAACGAGCTTGCCGAGCCCCTGAAGATCCTGTTCTGTAAATGCCTGGATGAACAAAAGGTCCCCAGTGATTGGAAAATGGCTTATGCGAGTCCTATCTTCAAAGAGGGCGATCATGACTCCACGAACAACTATAGACCAGTGAGCCTGACCAGCATAGTATGCAAAGTACTTGAGAGCATTATAAGAAATGCCATGATGGAACATCTACTAAAAACAACCTTGTAAAGGATTGCCAACACGGCTTTATGCCGGGGCGCTCCTGCTTAACACAATTACTCAAGGTACTGGATATTTGGACCCATGTTCTGGAACAGGGTGGCAGTATCGACAATGTATACCTAGATTTTGCCAAGGCTTTCGACAGTGTACCCCATGAAAGGCTGAAAATTAAACTGGAAGGGTATGGGTTTTGGGGAAATGTCCTTGTGTGGATAGAAGACTTTCTACATGACCGCAAGCAGTGTGTAAAGGCCTGGACTTTGGGATATAAATCCCTTGCCAGACTAATCAGGATCTTATAAAAGGAAAGTCAAGAACAATGAGTTTCCAAGGGGTAACAAACAACCATTAGAGATTGACATCTCTTTACTACGAAAATAATCACAATAATTGACACCACTCACACAAATATTAAATAAACAAATACGGAAGTCAAACAATTACGGGAGTCAAACAAAGTACAGATATTTCCTACGGCTGCAGCCCGGTGGAATGTTCTGTTAACGCGGTGGTCCGCTCTCAGGGGGAAGGTCCAGGGCAGCTTCCTCACTTGGCGCCGGCGTTCGTGGGCGATGTCTTGCCACATAGGAGAGACGCCAGGGCACGGACGGTGGATAGGGCGTGGAGGAAGCGCCGATGACGTGGCAGCCGCGGTAGTAGCTGGAGTAGGTGTCCGGAGATTGACAGCCTAATAGTGAAGGACTGGGGAATCAGCCTTCGAGCCCCAGGAGCCTAAGATGAGCACACAACCAGAGTTGAAATCAAACAGCAGGGGAAGTGCAGCTGTGGTGCTGGCTGGATAGTGTCTGGTGTGCGACGAGGCAGCAGTGATCTCACCTCAGTCTACGCCCCCTAATGGGGCCGCGAACAAGCAAACGAGCAGCGGACAACCATCTTGCTCGTTACCGCCCTTACACAGTGTGTGGTCATTAATGACACGAAATAATCATGTGTACCCGTCACAAGCGGGATACCACAGGGCAGTGTATTGGGCCAGCTGTTGTTTGTTTGCTTCATAAATGACGTGCCTGACGCTGTACATTCCTCCATACAAATGTTTGCGGATGACGCCAAGTTATTTCGAGAAATTCAAAATCAAAATCAAGCAGACTGTGAGGAGCTGCAGAAGGATCTCTGTGAGCTGCAAGAATGGTCGAAGAAATGCCTTCTAAGATTCAATGTCACGAAGTGTAAGAAGATGCACCTGGGACGTACCAACGGTAAGGAGGCGTATTATATGTCCCAACGGGACAAACAAACTGCATTAATTGAGACTGAATGTGAAAAGTACCGAGGTGTGTATGTTGACAATGAGCTGAAGTTTTCGGGCCATTGCGAGAAGAAGGTAAATCAGGCGACTAAATTATTAAGTATTATAAGAAGGTCGTTCAGATGTCTAGACGGTCCGTCCCTCGTAACGATCTTTAAGAGTGAAGTGCTTCCACATCTGGAGTACTGTCACCCCATCTGGTCCCCGAGATATGCTAGGGACTGTCAGTTGATTGAAAATGTGCAAAGGAGGGCCACCAGACTGGTGCCTGCACTACGGCACCTCAGCTGCCATGAGAGATTGGAGCGCCTGAACTTGCCAAGCTTATACTACAGACGGGCAAGGGGGGATCAAATTGAGGTGTATAAGCATATCAAAGGGCACTACTCAGTGGAGTGTCCTTACCCGGAGCTGGCGGACGCTCGCCCCACAAGGGGTCACAGCTCAAGGTTGAAGAATCAGCAGGTCCAGAAAACTGTGAGGGCATACTTTTTCGGGGTGAGAGTTGTGAACTCTTGGAACAATCTGCCAGAAAGTGTAGTGACGGCACCGAGTGTGAGCTCTTTCGAGACCAGACTTGATAAGTACTGGAACAGGTTCAGATACATTCAGGAGTCGGTGCATGCCCAGTACTTGCCAACAGTGTGTGACAGAGAAGTGACCGATCGCCCAAGCGACTAACAAGCCGATCAGTGGTGAAGAGGATAAAAGTAAAAAATAAAAGTAAAGAGACAGACAGACAAACAGACAGGATCAAAAACGATACCCTGTAGCCCTGCAGTGTGGGCAGAGTAATTACGGAGAACTGATGAAGGAGCTGAAGCAGTAGTGGAAGAGGAAGAGGAAGAACACGAAATGCAAACTTCATCTTAGAGAGAGAGATAGAGAGAGAGAGAGAGAGAGAGAGAGAGAGAGAGAGACTGTCATTATCGTTATTTCATTGAGGATCAGCAAAGGAATACAAGTTAGTGCCTAAGTAGCACCAAAATCTCGTGGGAATTTAAAATAACGTAATAAAAAATAACTTAAAAAACGGCGGAAACCAGAAGCGGAGCTCAGCCAAGCGCCATTCCACAACTTAGTTAACTAATTAATGGCTGTGTGAGAGTTAAGACGCATGACCAGCTGCTTTTTTGGCGCCGTTTCTTCGCTCTAAGAAGGATTTACTCACGGCTGGATACTAACTTTAATTTACTCCATTATTCTCCCATGTTTTGTACGAGACCCACCCAGTGCTGCCACCAGCTCCATATACAGTATATATTGACTTGGTTGATATAACACCTGTAGAAAATTAAGTGTTAGGTTTTATGGTTTAATTTTCCTTTATATTTCATCTAGTGTTTTGTCTTCATCTGTAAAATGATCCTGATTTCCTCCCTGCCTTTCTATTCAAGGTTTAGTTTAATTGAATGCTCAGACGTACATGAGGGAATATGTTTAGATATTGAGTACTACGATTTAATCTCTTGAGTACGATTTCCTAACTCTTTGATTGCAATGATCTATATCCTTGGGTATGACGGTTTATTATCCTGAGTACTATACACGTACCAGTTCCCTTGATCAGGGGATTACGAGATCGTACTCAAGGTGTTAAAAAATTCACAACTTCTTGACCATGTTGGGTGACGTCTAACTCTTGACTCTAATATCCAGGTGTGGGATGTCCGCTCTTGCTCTGGTCCTGCACTGAAATAACGCGGGGGGATCCAGTTCCAACACCAATTTCTACCAACTATTTTTTTCTGTAACCTGAACTTGGTATTTATTTTTTTGGTTTAGTGGGATGAAAATAGCTGCTGGTTTTTGGTATGAAAGGTTAAGACTTCAGTTTCGAGAAATTCCACTGTTATTCTGGTGTTATGTCACAGTGAGAAAGGGAATAAGAACCTAAGACCAAAAGCCTGGCTCACTGTAATGTTCAACTTCAGGACACATAGAAAATACGTCATGTATTTCCCAAGAGTAGTACAGCGTATTGTGTACTGGCGCGCTGCCATGAGGGGTGATCAGGCGGGACTGGGAGGACGGCGAGCTGAGTGGCCGGAGAGTGACATTATTGCTAGGTTGGCGGTGGGCAAGAGTCGGCGTGGATTTGTGTCAACAACAAGCTCCTAAAACAGAAGAAATAGAGCTGGACGACTCGGTTTTCTTCCTCTGTTGTCCTGATCTACTACTTGCTTAAGATGGATGTATAATAGTACCCTGTAGTAAATACTGTACTACAATGTCCAGATAAATGTCTTTCAATGAGCTCAAGGTTCATCACAGTTGTTAATAAATTTAATACAACTGGTAAGACAACAAAACGCTGTCTAGTATAATTCTTGAGTTTTTGTAATGATGGGAAATATGTCTCAGTGGTGTATTTATACCCTGCATATATAATATATATTTTTTAACTTTCAGAGTTTTTAAACGGGGATAATTCCAGCGTAACGATAATCTTAAAATTCATATTGATCCGTAATATTCTATACACAAGAACAATCAAGTAGTTAACGCAATACAAACTATAGATGAACAGCATTGCTAATAACATAACTTTACTAAATGTAACACAGTTTAGGTAGAGTTTGGTTGTGTTAGGAGTGGAGGAAGTCTCACATGAAACACAAAATACAGTCAATGTTAACTTAAAACAAAAGTAAGCCAAATGTTGCAAGAGTGAATGAGTTTTAAGACTTAACTGGACGATTATATCTATCTATCTATCTACCTGTATACTCTAAAAGTTTAATGTGTGTATAATTTTTTTCTACAAATTCATAGATTAAATACAGCGCCAAATTGCCCTTAGTAGAGTATATCATATTACAGCCATGAGCAACGGAGCACATAATGACCACGTAAACAGCGTTCATAAACACATTTACGCCAGGAATACATTACTGATGACCAAGACCTTCTCTGTGGATTTAACCAACAGTTTATTAAAGGTAAGGGATGACCAATAAATAACAGAGGATTAAACTCTAAGCTCTGTATTCCGATCTTCATTTGTTTTGTGGAAAGGGGGAAGGGGAGAAAATATCTAATTAATTGTTGTTTCCTCGGTCAATGTAACACTACAATCATTTATTTAACGTTATATTTCTTTCTGTTTTACTGATTGTTGAAAAAAAATCAGTTGAGTTCGTATGGTGGTTTGTATGATGAAGTAAATGGCATCGTCAGAGTTGTAGATAGTTTGTTGGTTATGTGACAAAGTAAATAGTCATAATTGTTGCCATCTGTTGGTCATGCAAGAACACTCCTGACTTATGGTCATTAAGATATACTGAATGATAATGTTCGTTATACTACAATTCATTCATTATATGGAGCTGTATAGACTTTATATCATTGGTTCACCGTACTGATCTGAGTTCAGGGAAAATGCTCTCACTATTTTTCATTTAACACAACATACAAGTCACTAGAAAATTGGGTTTTTATTGTTATATCCCTAGTTGGTAACTATCACATCGCTATGTTATATAAAAATGCCAGTGTCGGCCGTAACTTTTAAATCGTTTTATCTAATAACAACATCTGATTCTCCACTCCGGCCCTGCAAAACAAAAAATACACTATTCAGCAGTAGCGGCCTCTGTAAACCACATTAACATAAACAACGAGTGCTTTATAAACAAGTTTAGTGCGCCGGAAACTCGCGGGAACAGTGTCAGGCGTCCCAATAATGTTTCATCAAAACTCATCAGCGGCCTACAATTGTAATTCACACCTGGAGCGCCAAGCCTCGTGACCATGAACAAGAGTAAACTTTATTTGAATGTAAATGAAAAACTACCACTATCGGGGAGACCCCAAAAATATGTTCAATATAGTTTTGCATATTCCCCCCAACACCCCCTCAGGTGTTTACAGTCCAGTGTTGCCATATTACGGAGCCATTGTTTTCCAAATTTTCCTCGACTGTCAAATGTGAAATGGTTTTTAAAAAACGGCTATTTTTCTCTGCCAAACTGGATACGCCAACACTCTTTAAATTATGCGGTTAACGTTTTACTACAATGGGAAACATCCTATACGTACACACTAACACGAGGGAAATTCCATTTGACAAGTATGGTGTACAAATGATTGCTCATTTTTGTTGTTTCCAAATGCTTCACAATGGTTCACTTACGCCGCATTAATGCATTTTTATTTAAGTTATACATCTCATTTCTATTTCACAAACAATAGCGTTTGACGAGAAAAAGTGTAAGTGGCATGGTGCAGTGTGAAAATATTGCACGATGAATGCCAATGATGGTGTGTTCATTTTATGTTACATACATTTCACCTCCCGTCCTAAAGGCCGCTGGCTCAAGCCCAGGGCACCCATACTCCACCCAGCTGTGAATGGGTACCTAACATTAAAGCTGGGCAAGTGAAGGCGATCCACTGCACTGATTTCTTGTATACTGTTATAAGGTTTACTCAACAGTGTGCTGTATCTACACCACCTCTAAAGAGACGCCAGGCCCTTGGGACTCATTGCAGTTATATTTCTTGTTGTCAACTTGTTTCTCCTCGCATTACTTTAACTGACAATTTAATTTGACCTGTTTACATTCTTTAATAATTTATTTGTGATCTCACTTTCTAAACGCCACAACCATTTCTGAACTGTACATAATAATCATTAGGAAAACATTCCGTTCATGATAATGTTCAGTAATAAGCTTCAGTATCCATCGTTTATTCCTGGTGATGCACGTAGAGTTACTTTTCACACTAGTTGATGTTGTAGTTTATTATCGACACTGCAAGACCTCTCGGCCTCATGGGAACCTTCAAACCATGGCGACGCGCGTCCAGGAGTCCAGAAGGTTAATATAATACTTTTTTTTTCAGACAAACATATACCATCTGTTTCTGTCAACACAGTGATATATTAGCGGAGGTAAGACTTGTGACGAGTTGTTATTCTGTCACTCGTAACTCACAACGTACATATACTGTACATTCTCTGTATAGTGATCCCTAAGACCTTTGTGCCGTGTTCTCGACAAATGTATGCTGGTAGTCTTATCGCATTGATCCTGGCCGCCATTATTCTATGGTAGCTGAGGTGAGCCAGCTAGTTTCATTTTTACATCAGTCAGAGGGAGACCTTTAACGTAGGGAATCTCAGAATATCTGATTCTATATAACTCGTGCTGCTGTAGGTTCACGGTGGCGTTGGTGATAATAACTTTTTGGCGGGAGATTTATGGCATCGTACATGTAAGTTCAACGCGGGAGAGGCTGGCGGACAGAGCGGAATTTATCATTATTACACCACTTTACTGGACCCCTGGGTGCTGTAGGCCGCTGGGTAATATGACAAGCGTTAATTTTTCCGCCTGTCGAGGATATCATGCGCCTGGCGTATACATTCCTCTCCTCTCGCCAGAGGGAAAAAAGAATGCGTGGGAGGGAAAACGGAGATCTCTTATCAAGGGAACGTGAGTGTTGTTGGCACAGGAAATCAAACGACCATTTTGAACCAGTGACTACAAAACCATTACAAGAACAAAGAAAATAAGTTACTAATTCTCAAACATTACTCTACGAATGCATTTCCCATGGGAACAGCCCTCCCCGTGACCGCCCTTGTTAGCTGCTGTCTATCTGCACGTCTCTCCCGCACCTGTGTCCTGGTCACACCACGGACCAAACCCTTGGCTTTCACTTACCAATTACTCGTCACTACCAGGCCAGCTGAGGGCCACTTCTCTGCGACCCCATTTTCTCTTAGTTGAAAATGAGGGGAGTTTATTCTACTCATCCTAAAGTCTGAGCGCAATTTCAGCGCCATTTTGCTTGCTAAATTGATTTCGTTAAATAAACCAGAAAGACGAATTCTCACACATTTAATTAGAGAGATTTTTAACGTAACTTATGAATTTCAGAGAATTGGGAGCTCGTGTAGTGAACCGAAGGGGGAAAAATGCGAGCAAAGAAGAATAAAAAATAACTAAGGACAAAAAAGAAAACTTGCTGAAAATTTAAGAGGAAACCGGTGTAAGATATTCGTCACTGAGAGGCACATTCAGGTCAGCCAATTACACGGTGAGTAGACAGGGAAAATGGAACTTAGATTAACACGTAAATTAAGACTTGATTAAATATATTAGCATTAGCCAGAAGTTACAATAAAGGTCAAGAATAAACAAAATAAACACCATCGTTGTTGAAGTATTTACATGACTAAAGCACCACGAACCTAAAATAAAATAAATTAAATAATGAGAACGCAAAAATATATTAGGTAAAATATTAAAAGATAAAATAACGCTGATAGAATTTACGAAAGAGAAGAGTATAATTGACAAAAACCAAACAAACAATAAATCAAGAATTACCCATAAAATAAGAACGCAGACAAAATTTCAAGAACAAGATGAAAAGAGAAGAATGAAAACACAAAGAAAATAGATAATTCACTCACCCGAAAGATGGATAAGAAAAGAAAAACACAGATAAAATTTAATAAAAAAGTTGATTTACAAGTACAATAATACATTTGATTAAAAAAAACACGCAATGAAAAAACACAAGATCAAAACACAAGAAGCCAATAAAAACCACTCGTTGAATTTACTGGATTAATAAAGACCATCACAGTCTGAGGAGATCTGAAGCAACCAACAGAAAGATTCTCGTAAATAATAATTAAAAAGTAAAAAATTGGTTCATGATGGCTAGCCGGCGAGGCCAAATGGAATGAATTTAATATAGTCTGGATGCCCGTTGACGGTATGTTTGTGTGTGTGTGTGTTGGTGTCTGTGTACCTGTGCTTGTGCTGTATGTACTGTACAGTATGTATGTCTGTGTGTGTGTATGTATGTATGACTCTTTGCTGTGTTAATGTTCTGTTGTATTAATACTTTTCAACCACCACCACCACTACTACTGCTACTACTACTACTACTACTACTAATAAAAATAATTAATAACAATAATAATGAGAACGGCTAGAGAATGAGAAAGGTAAGAGGTACAGAGAAAGAACAATGAGAGTGAAAGCAGAGACCATTGTGCGAGACGAGGATAAAAGGATAAATTGGAACAGTAATAAAAATGAGGAAGAAGGGGAAAGAGAAGGGTTGGGAGGAGGTGAGCAAAAGATGTAAATCGTAAGCTAAGGGAAGAGCCAGACAACGTATATAAGAAATGACGGGGAAATGATGAAGAGATGCTGAATATAAAAAAAAAAAATAGAGGACTCAGGAAGGACCATGAAACGTGTACAGTGGTGCTTGATGGAGGTGAAGAGGTGAGTGACCCAGGACGAGAAGGGGGAGGGGACGAAGAGGAGGAGTAGGATGAAGGGGGTGTGGAGGAGGAACTGAACAGAGACAGGTAATAAAGGGGACAGGGTAAAAAAAAAAAAGGTAAAAGAGGGAGAGAGGTGAAATATGTTCAGGTACTTGGAGAGGATCGAGTGAATTGGAGAGAGAGATGAATGTTGAGGGAGGGGGGAAAGAGTGAGGGAGGGGGGGAAGAGGAGGGCAATGAGGGGAGGGGAAGAGTGAGGGCAATGAGGGGAGGGGGGGGAAGAGTGAGGGTCAGACAAGTGCCTCCATGCAATATATGACACAACCTGATGTAAGTGCCAGGTGCCGCAGAATATCCACTAGAGGGACGCCTTTGTATCAGACAGGAAATGATGGATCGAACGGTTGTGTAAAAAAAAAAGTGTTTGATATAGGGATTAGTCCATTAAGCTAGGAGGATTAGAACACGCGTATCGAGTGAGTTTGAGAGTATTAAAATAGATTACAGAGTGGTAGATTGGCTGATGAATAGGGTGTGTTTATAGAAAGGTGAGGGTCTGTGGGTGTGTAGGTGTGTGAGTGTCTGGAAATGGATGTGGTGTGAGTCTGTGAGTGTGGATGTGTGAGTGTCTGTGTGTACATGTGTGGATGTGGGGTGAGAGTCTGTGGGTGTGAGTGTCTGTGTGTACATGTGTGGATGTGGGGTGAGTGTGGATGTGTGAGTGTCTGTGTGTACATGTGTGGATGTGGGGTGAGTGTGGATGTGTGAGTGTCTGTGTGTACATGTGTGGATGTGGGGTGAGTGTGGACGTGAGTGTCTGTGTGTACATGTGTGGATGTGGGGTGAGTCTGTGGGTGTGGATGTGTGGATACAGGTGGGTGGGTGTGGGTGTGAGAGAGGATGATGGTACGACCGAATTATGCATGTGCGTACAATTTTTGTGAACAATACAGTACAGTATATTACGATGAAGAAAACCTGTTATTCACTATTCTGGTAATATAACAATAATAATAATTACACCCACCCCCCCCCTCTGTCGGGTGGAGGGTCACGGTAATATACTGTACATTTAACACGTCAGGGCATGGTGTACACAAGATCAACTCGACGTACAATACCATCAAGTCCACTCCTTGTCTCTCCCCTTCTCCAGATCCTCTCCTCTTTACGTCTTCTCCCCCTCCAACCTTTAAGAATCCTCTCTTCCTTGCACTTTCTCCTCTCTTTCTCCCTTTACACAAGGATGGAGTTTCAACTTATTAATATAATCTCTTCAGGGAAAAGCGACCGTAAGCTGAGGTTCGCTACATTGCCTCAGGGAGCTTCACTCAATGCTATCTTCCCCGGCACGCTCTAAGCCCTGCACAATAGACGACTGACCATAACACACCAGTCTTGGGTGGGTGAAGGTGTCGAATGCCTATAAAAGAGCATCCGACTACCACTAAACGGGTAAGTGGAGGAGTGAAGACTTTCTGGTCGACAGTCTCTTACTGAGGTGTAAATAAGACCTGGAGCAGAGTGTATTTTGAAGAGGTTCTGGTTTCAACAATTGGGTAAACATAAAGGATGAAAAGCTTGAGTGAATTACATTTTTTTTTATATACTGTAAAACTTAGAACAAGATGGGGGTTTCTTAAGAACATCTGATCCTAATAATGGGTACTAAGAGGATTAGAAATACTATCAACGATCTATAAAAGTTAGAATAAAGGCAATGTTGACCTTATGGGTTTGATAATTCATAGAGATGTCCGATCCGTATGTGATCTTGATGAAAGTGAAGATAATTTGTGCCGTTACTTTCTTTGTGTTCAACATGATGTGACGTAATAATGTACTTTGATCCAGAGTAATGTTTGTGTACTATTTCTAACATTGAAGTCTCTGTACTTGTATCAGTACCTTTACACACGAACATTAACGCCACAGATGCTATGTACTATGTTTAAAAGGATCTCATTTTAAACCCCGTAAGAAAGGTGAGGAGTTTAGGTTAGGTTGGGTGGCGACTGTACGATCTACTCTTAAAGAATTGCAGGTAAAGTGAGGAGAGAAAGTGGTGTGCAGAGAGAACGTTCCTCCGCTGTCAGGTGTTATACATAAAAGATGAAAAGGAGGAGGAGGAGACGATTACTGATAAGGATCATGGCTGTAGAATTTAAAGTTATTTGATTCCAATACGCGAATAAGACGGTTGAGAGCCCTACTTAGTGTTCCTAAAATTCTCTATGTTCTCTTAATAATGGTTGAGAGTTCAGTGAACTTGGTTCCCCTGGGCTTGACTGCTCGTTGAGGAGTGTGTGGATAGAGTACACTTTGTGCTATGCCTTCAATGCGCAAGGAGGCAGCGCGGCCGACATTGCGCTCGACTGTCCTCACTTCTCCCATTGTAAAGTTGTCTACCTCTTTACAGCTACTATAGGTGGACTATGGGTGTCCAGGGTTCGACCCACCGCCCCTTAGAACAGGAAGCGAGTGCTGTATCTTCTCAGCCGCCGCATTGAGAGATTAAGGAATGAAGCAAAGATGGTAAAGAGATGATAACACACACACACTCCTCACTCCACTGACCTCTTCTATAGCCAGTGACCTCTTCTGACCTCTCCTCTTTGCACTGACTTTGAGTGGATAAATAAAGAATGAGGTCAGTGTGCGTTCATCGTATTTTTGCAGCGAGGATGATTGACGTGCACACTCCACCTCAGACACCAGGACACACTTACTAACACAGGGAGCGAGTTAGCCTTCAAGTCTTCCACATCGGTGTTAGTTAACGTCAAGATATCTGGTTCTGTGTGTGTCTTGTTATGAAGCAGGGTGAGTGGGGTGACCTGTGACTTAGGGAAATTTAGATTAGGTCAGGTATGTTACCCTCAAATGCTATACTCGGGGCCACAAACATCAACCTTGAAGATAAGTTAGAAATTTTGTTTTATTTTGTTGATAACGTAGTATAACTATCATAATTCAAATTCTATAATCCAGAATTTTTCCTCTGAAGGTCCGGCCAGTGAAGTCTTCGATAAATGTTAAAACTGGGTAGAATTAACAGATGTGACAGTTCAATAATTAGTGGTGGGCAGATGACACGTGAATGGTTAGGTAGTCAGCCAGCACACACGCCACAGGACTGGTAGCAGGCACAACCTCGCTCCGTGTTCCTGCATTATGCTGGATTTTGTCCCTGGCTAAGACATGCCCGTGTCCCTTGTCTCATGCAGTGATAATGATAACTTTAACTACCCTTTATACCTCTAGTTATACATTACATTAAACTATCTCAAAATAGCTTACAAGGCTAATCACTATTTTTTTCTTGATATCTTTCGAGGTTAAACCAAAAAACTCTCATAAATTAAGTTTTCTGTGGACTGTGTAATAGTCAACCTTGACCTCTCGGTATCATCTGTAGTACAGTATAGCGAAAGGCAGCGCAGATATTACAAATTATTTCGTTGTGATATATAAGAAATGTCTATTTGGAGACCATAGGTATTAAGGTTTAACTGAGTATATATAAATATAATTGAGACCATCATTGTTAGTGTGTAGTAGTCGAACCCAGCTTATTACATCTGATGATTAAACACCTTAGCTTAACCTAATCTAACCTTCCTAACCTAACCTAACCTTCCTAACTAAACATTCCTTACCTAACCTATCTAATCTAATCTAATCTAACCTAATCTCCAGCTTTTCACCTAACCTAACCTAACCTAACCTAACCTAACCTAACCAAACCAAACCAAAACCAAACCAAACCAAACCAAACCAAACCAAACCAAACCAAACCAAAACCAAAACCAAACCAAACCAAACCAAACCAAACCAAAACCAAACCAAACCAAACCAAACCAAACCAAACCAAACCAAACCAAACCAAACCAAACCAAACCTAACCTAACCAAACCTAACCTAACCTAACCAAACCTAACCAAACCTAACCTAACCAAACCTAACCTAACCTATCCTAACCTCCAGCTTATTTCATCTGATGATTAACCTAACCTAACCTAACCAAAGTTTAAAAGTGTGGATTTTTATCTTGAAAAGGATTAGTAGTGATATTTAGGAAGGGAGGAATATTTCAATACTCGGGAGCAACATCACTTTTGCAAGACAAGAGTCGCAGGCCACCACAAGTTAACATCGCTTTCCATTACGTATATTGTAAGGGAACCTCGTGGGTACTGTAGTGAGGGAGGGAGAGAGGGAGTAGGAGAGAGAGTGTGGGGGAGAGAGAGGGAGTAGGAGAGAGTGTGTGTGGGAGAGAGGGAGTAGGAGAGAGTGTGTGTGGGGGAGAGTAGGAGAGAGAGTGTGTGTGTGGGGAGAGGAGGGAGTAGGAGAGAGTGTGTGGGGGGAGAGAGGGAGAGAGAGGTGTGTGGGGAGGAGTAGGGAGAGAGGTGTGGGGGAGAGCAGGAGAGAGAGTGTGGGGGGAGAGGGAGTAGGAGAGGAGAGTGTGTGGGGAGAGAGGGTGGGGGAGTGTGTGTGGGGGGAGAGTGGGAGAGAGAGTGGGGGAGAGAGGGAGAGAGAGAGGTGTGGGGGAGAGAGGGGAGAGGAGAGAGGAGAGAGAGGTGTGGGAGAGAGAGTGTGGGGAGAGCAGGGAGAGGTGTGTGGGGAAAAGAGGGGAGAGGAGAGGAGAGAGTGTGGGGGGAGAGTGTGTGGGGGAGAGAGGGAGAGAGGGGGAGAGAGGGAGAGGAGAGAGTGTGTGGGAGAGGTGGGGGAGAGGTGGGGGAGAGAGTGCAGGGAAAGAGGGGAGAGAGAGGGGAGGGGGAGAGGGGGAGTAGGAGAGAGGTGTGGGGGGAGAGGGGAGAGAGAGGTGTGTGGGAGAGCAGGAGGGGGAGAGTGTGTGGGGAAGGGGGAGAGGGAGGAGAGAGTGGGGAGAGAGTGTGGGGAGAGGGGGAGAGAGGGACAGAGAGTGTGTGGTGGGGGAGGGAGGGGAGAGAGAGAGAGTGGGAGAGTGTGTGTGGGGGAGTAGGAGAGAGTGTGTGTGGGGAGAGGGAGAGAGGTGTGTGGGGGAGGAGAGGGAGAGTGTGTGTGGGGAGAGGTAGGGAGAGAGGGGGAAGAGAGAGAAAGAGTGGGGAGAGGGAGGAGAGAGTGTGTGGGGAGAGGGGGAGAGAGAGAGTGTGTGTGGGGGAGAGAGAGAGAGAGGTGGGGGGAGAGAGGGAGAGAGAGTGTGGGGGAGGTGAGGTGGGGAAAGAGGGAGTAGGAGAGAGAGGTGGGGGGAGAGAGTGTGGGGGAGAGTGTGTGTGGGGAGAGTAGGAGAGAGAGTGTGGGGGGAAAGGGGTAGGAGAGTGTGTGGGGGGGGGAGTAGGGAGAGGTGTGGGGGAGAGAGGAGGGGGAGAGTGTGTGTGTGTGGGGGAGAGTAGGAGAGAGAGAGAGTGGGGGGGGGAGGGAGAGTGGGGGAAAGAGAGGAGGAAGAGGGTGAAAGAGTGAGGGAGAGGGTGGGGTCTCCAGGTGCTGTAAAGGAGAGGAGGAGAATGAGAGAGTGAGGAGAGAGAGAGAGAGAGAGAGAACAATACACGACACAGTAAATGGATCAAAGAGGTGAAAGCAATCTCTCTCTCTTGTCAGCTATCACGTGTAACATAGTCCCGAGAAAGCCATTAAAATTTTCAGTGGGATTTGGAGACACTCACTAAGGCCTTTTAATTAACTATTACAATACGTTATTTCCCCAAATGTATTGTAATTCTTATCTGCCATTCTTGTAGACCATTTGCTCTTATTCATTATTATTCTTATTAATTATATCTGTTCGTTAATGACTTAGGAAAATTTAAATAATGTGAAGGTAGATAAACTACCATTTATAGATTCGTAAAATAGACGAGTAGGTGTGATTGATAGTGTACACACACACACACACACACACACACACACATTACTACTTCTACTACTACTACTTTGCTGTCACTCGGAATCGAGTATGACGATCCTCCAGTTATGATACAATGGTGAGAGTTATTAAGGATGTCACCTACGCTGGTGAGTTTTGAGGTGACTGAAGATGCCGATACGGGACCGGCAGGGTCGTTCACAGATGTTGCACATGTGGGGGCTACATCTAGTGCGAGAGGGGCAGCGGCAGCGTCTTTCCGGCGTTGGCGCTTATCTGCCACGTTATGCAGTCGGGCTAACTCGAAAGTATTGACACTTTCTCGTGTGGTGCTCCTCCAAGCGTTACGGTGTTGAGTGATCGTCTCCCAGGTGAGGGGGTTAATTTGGCACTTTTTCAGGTTTGTCATAAGACTATCCTTATACTTTTTCAGTTGCCCTCCAGCACCATTTTTTACATAAATTATGACTGTAAAGTAGCTGCTTTGGCAATCTACTGTCGTCCATGCGGACAACATGGCCAGGCCAGCGTAATTGTTCATGGATAATGGTACATTCGATGCTTCTACAGAGCATCAGCGTCAAATTACCGGCCGATTAGTTTGACGTCAGTAGTGGGGAAATTTCTTGAATCAATTATAGAAGATAACATCCGATCGCATTTACAGAAAAGCAAATTAATCTACGACTCTCAACAAGGGTTTACAAAGGGAAAATCTTGTCTAACAAATCTGCTGACATTTTTTAGGAAAGTATTCGAGGGAGTAGATAATGACGAAAATTACGATGTTATTTACTTAGACTTTAGCAAGGCATTTGACAGGGTACCGCATCAGAGGCTTCTGAGAAAAATTAAGGCTCATGGTATCGAGGGGAAAGTTTTAAATTGGATAAAATCATGGCTCACCGATAGAACGCAGAGGGTCAGCGTAGATGGTGTTAAACCTGAGTGGGGTCGTGTAACCAGTGGGGTTCCCCAGGGGTCAGTACTAGGCCCACGCTTGTTCATAATCTACATAAATGATCTAGATGCTGGGATCAGCAGTGACATAAGCAAGTTTGTGGATGACACCAAAATAGGGCGGCAGATTAATTCAGGGCAGGATGCAAATGCATTACAGGAGGATCTAATAAACTGCAGGGGTGGTCTGAAAAATGGCAAATGAAATTCAACACCAGCAAGTGCAGCGTACTTAACATTGGAAGAACAAATACTGTCAATGTATACAGCCTTAACAACATCAACCTAGAGAAGCCGACTTGTGAAAGAGACCTAGGGGTACTTGTAAGCCAGGACCTACGGCCTAGAAAACAGTGCGTTAATGGTCGAAATAAGGCAAACAGAGTATTGGGTTTTATATCTAGAAGTGTAAGTAAAAAGAGTGCAGAGGTCTTATTGCAACTATATCTTGCGCTAGTCAGGCTGCACCTCGATTATGCGGTTCAGTTCTGGTGCCCTTATTATAGAATGGATATCAATTCACTAGAGTCGGTGCAGCGAAGAATGACGAAAATGATTCCGGGACTTGGAAACCTTCCATATCAGGATAGGTTAAAGAAACTAAACTTGCATTCCCTAGAAAGACGAAGAGTGCGGGGAGATATGATAGAAGTATTCAAGTGGGTGAAAGGAATCAATAAAGGTGATATAGATAAAGTTCTTATAATATCCGAGCAGGATAGGACTCGGAACAACGGATTCAAGTTGGATAAGTTTAGGTTTAGGAGGGAGATAGGAAGGAACTGGTTTACAAATAGGGTGGTGGACGAGTGGAACAATCTTAGCAACTTTGTAGTAAGTGCTGGAACGCGGTAAAGTTTCAAAGGGAGGCTGGATGGATTCATGGATGATAGAGTGGTAGTAACTCTCGACAGGAACTGCCATGCACAGGCCAACCGGCCTATTGCAGACTCCTTATTTTCTTATGTTCTTATGTTCTTATTTGTTCTCTTGTCTTCCCAGTGAACACGGAGGATGGAACGTAGACTACGTTGGTGAAAGTTTTCAAGTGCATTGATGTGCTTTCTGTATGTGAACCATGTCTCGCTGCCATATAGCAGGGTGGGGAGGACCACCACTCGATATACGTGTATGTTTGTTGATAATTTCAGCTCCCTACAGATACGGTTTCAGAGTCTGCCAAAGGAATGAGATGCACATCTGATCCGATGCTGAATCTCTTCTTCGATGTCCGCGGTGGTGGACTGGTGGGAGCCGAGATACCGAAAGTGGGGAACATAAGAGAGGGTAGTACCGTTAAGCTGGATGGGTGGTGGAGGTGTGGCTGAACCAGGGGCAGGCTGAAAGAGAATCTGAGTCTTACGTACATTGACCTCCAGGCCGAAGTGTGTATAAGCATCTGCGTAGATGTTCAGGATCTCCCGTAGGTTGCGTTCAGTGTTAGCAACAAGGGTGAGGTCGTCTGCATACTGAAGCTCAGTAATGGAAGCTGCCGAGACCTTTGTTCCTGCTTGGAGTCGTCTTATATTGAAAAGACCCATCATCCTGCACTCGATGTCCACCCCGCCGGCTAAATTGGCGCTGGCATGAGTAAGGAAGGCAGCCAAGAAAATAGAAAAGGGAGTTGGTGCCAGCACACATCCTTGTTTAACCTTCGTTTGAATGGGGAAGAACTCAGACTGGGCGCCATTGTACAGGACACTGCCGTTCATGCCATCGTGGAGTTGCCTCACAATGGCGATGAGTTTGTGTTGACAGAGTCGCTTGAGAATGTTACAAGGTGAAAATATTAGCATGTAACTATATTTTTCGCCTTGTCTGCTGTGATTTATACTTGTAGATAGAATAAGAAAGAGTGCATCTGGGGCATCTGGGTCGTGACGTCTAGGATGCTTTCTTTCCAATTTCACTTGCAAGTCAAAGGGAAAAACTCTCAGCAAACATGGTGAAAAATAGTTACGTTCAGAAAAGAAATGTATAACTGTCTCCATGGGACTCAGGTCAACACTAACGTAAAGGGAAATGGTAAGCAGAACACCTAAGCAGACAAACAGACTAACACAACATCAGGACGGCGCGGAACACACCCTCGTTAAATTACCTAGTCGTGGTTTAGTATGGAGATAGTGAAAAAGAGACGATGACTAACGTAACCTAACGTAACCTAACCTAACCTCCATAAACGCCTCTTTCATCGTTCCCTATTAACCCTGCCTCTCAGAGCTTACGTCACGACTCGGCTTAAGCGACTTGGAGGATAATCTCCTTGGGATTTCATTTTTAATAACACCACCAGCGGGTAATATCTTCTGGGAAATGAACACAATTAAATCCTTTATAAACAGTAGAAAAGTATTCTAGGCGATTAACAACAACAATAATAATAATAATAATAATAATAATAATAATAATAATAATAATAATAATAATAATAATAATAACAATAATAATAATAATAATGACAATGATAATACTAATAATAACAATAACAATAACAATAATAATAATAATAATAATAATGACTGATAATACTAATAATAAAACAGGGGGTCCATGAAACTCTCTCCCTCTCTCCTAATCGGATATTTAAAGTGCATATGCGAACATTTTTAATTTATTTATACAACTTTTGCGGACTAAATATTGACTAATCCTGTTCAAAAGCTCCGGCCACAAATATCATGCGCACTGTTTTGATAAATTAATGTTCTTTTTTGCTGCACAAAACTTCTTTTTGGATGCATTTTTTACATAAATTATTACAAATAAAGGATACACATTATAACTAAATTTTAATAATTTGTATCGCTGACTCGCCAAAGTTACTGCCCACTCTGTTTGTGGTAGCATATTGTATTTTTATAATGTTAAAAATACGTCATTAAGTTGGAGTTAATCAGAGTACCTTCTGAAGGTTCCAAGTGTTCCCTGAAGAAGGCAGTGATGGGTAGGGAAACACCGGGTAACACTGAAGTCCATTTATTAACGGATAGGAAAATACAAGTGGTGATTAGCGTATGCCATGCACGGCCCATAGAGTCAGACTGAGACTGCCTTGCCATATGGCAGCCTCGGGGCAATGTTGCTACATAACACGTGCGTTGTTGCCATGTAATTACATATATAAATGCTACTCGGCACAGTAGCTTTGATACATAACCTACATCTCCCTCCCCCCTCACGCTCATAGTCTTTGTCTTGAGCGGACTTCTTAGTCCTAAGTCGCTCCGAGCGTCGAGGTACACTGTGGGGCGGATCCTCGTGAGGTGTAGGGGACTAGGTCCTCGGTCAGGGGGCCAGCAGCAGGGGGTGGGACTGGCCGGAGGAAGCGGAGGTTCCTCCACCAGACACGGCCGCTCGGCATCCTGACCTTGTAGTCCCGCGACCGGCAGATGCCCATCACTATGCCCACCTTGTCCCAACGTGTCGTCGTCGAGTCCTGGACGCGGACAAGGGCACCAATCTCCAGTGGCTGAAGAGGGCAGGCACGGTCGTCATACCGAGCCTTGGCGTCCTGGGCACGCGTAGCGGCGCAGCGGTCGAAGCTCTCGGCTCTGGTCTGCCACTCCTTCGCAAAGGCCTTGGCAGCCTTGGCGTGTGCAGGAACGCAAGAGCGGAGAGGGTGACCATACAGTAGCTGGGCAGGGGAGCGTTCTGTAAGGGTGGGAGTGGACGCGGGTTCTGGGCAGCTCTGTGCGGCAGCGCCAGGCACGCTGCTCGTTGATTCACGCACCCTGCTGGCGGTGTACCGAGCAGCCGGGATCTGCTCAGGAAAGTCTCTGGGCACCACGCCTAACTCCTTGCAGTGCTCCCACAACAACAAGGGTGTAGCGAGAGTAGGCTGCACGTCGATCCATCCGTGACACGACCTGTCGCCGTAAGTGATCTCCACTTGAAAGGAGCCCACAGAGTCCGGGATCTGGGAACCGTCCGCATTGTAGTACTGCAGCTGTGGTGGTGGTCCCAGGCCGCATTTGGTGAGGCCCAGTTTCTGGAGGTGCTTCAGGCCTATCACCGTATTATCAGCGCCGGTGTCCGGTATCACCTCGATATGACCTGACACATCACTGTGTGTGACGGCGACGCGGATGGTAGGGGAAGGGGTAGCCCTGGGGCGTGTGGTCGATTCCACCCTCCTGATGTGACTCAGCTGCTGCTTGGGGCTGCGTGGGCCATCTGAAGGGGGCTGCGTGCGAACCATCCCGAGGGAAGTGCGCTGCTTTCCTCCTCGTCTCGGGCTTTTGGGCTTGGGTTGGCGGCAGTACTTGTCGTAGTGTCCATAGCGACCGCAGGCCTGACACTTGTGGCCTCGTGCAGGGCACCTGTCTGTGTTAGACCAGTGGCCCTTACGGTCACATCCACGACACAGTGCGTCGGCGGCCGGGCATGTCTTGGGGCCATGCTGCTTTCCACAGCTGCCACAGGAAGCACTAGGCGGAGGCGTGGAAGAACGTGTGGCAGCCTTCACGCTGTTGGCCGCCTTCTTACCCTTCTTGTACTGTGAGATAGCTCTCACAGCAGGTGGGGCCCGTAAGGCAGAGGTGGCGGACTTGGTGGCATCGTATGACCGACATTCAGTCACTACCACCTGGAGTGTGGAGGAAGCGTCCAGGGGGATGAGTCGCTGCACCAACTCTTCTTGTCTGACACCTGTCAAGATCCCGTGCTTGATCCAGGCTTCCTCACATTCCCGACTGTGCGCCTTGCAGACGTCGATCTCCTCCGACAAACTCTTCAAACGTACAAAAAGTCGTCAAAGGATTCATTCTCCGCCTGCTTGCAGCTGGTGAAAGCGCGGCGATGCAAGGCCTCGTTATTCCGACCTTTAACGTGCTCCTGTAAAAGGTCGAGCACATCCGTCACTGAAGATGTAGAATCGGGAGGCACTTGCAACGTGTGCTCCAAAACTCTCTGGGTCTCCAGCGAAAAACACATCCGCAGTTGGATGAGCTGTTTGTTTGGTGGCATGGTGTCAAGGTCCACCATCGTGGAGTAATCTGTCCACCGCCGCCTCCACTCACGAAAAAACTGAAACGTGACGTCTGGTGAGAGGGCTGGTGGGGGTTGAACAGATGCCTTGGGAGCTGTTGGAGTAGCAAGAGTGCCTGGAGGACGCTGGTGTGGTGGGGGAGGGAGGGTACTGGCGCCTTGATGCTACCTGCGAGTGAGGGAGGGTGGGTTAGTGCCAGGGTCGCCAATAGTGCCTCAAAACGCGACTTTTCCTCCTCTCTTCGTGTCTCCTCCCTCTGAAGTTCCATCTCTCTGCGTCTCTCGTCCCTGTCGTCCATCCACCTCAGAATTGTGGCAATGTCCGTCGCTGGAGGTGGAGGATGAGAGTCTGCACCCGGTAGAGGGGAAGGTGGGGAGTCGTGTCTCCCATCTTGACGTTGTCCCTTCTTACCGCCCATCTTAGTATGTTTGAACTGTGCTGTTTAGTATATAAAGTGGCGCCTCATCAGCTCGAACCACATATATATGACATAAACAGCGCAGAAATAACGCATAGAGTCCACTGTTCTGTCCGTGAGTGTGTGCGTGTGTGTGTGTGTGTGTGTGTCTCAGAGACCAGATCGTGGTGGCCTTGGTGGCTGGAGCCGCTGCGGAGGCGAGAACGTTAGTGTCTCCCCGGATGTCACACGAGAAGGGTGTACGCCTGCGTGCTCCGTGGGTACCACAAAAAAGAGGCCAATGCTCAACTCTCAGCTCTAGACACACTAATACACTGACACTAACACTGCCACCGTCACTAAAACGTACTGTGACGGCGCAACACTGCTCGTCACGGCGAAACACAATGCAACACAACACACTAGTCGACGCGCACACCGCCGGCTATCTGTCCATTGTTCACACACTTGTAAGTCCACAGATCCTACTCACTGCGCCATGAAGGTTCCAAGTGTTCCCTGAAGAAGGCAGTGATGGGTAGGGAAACACCAGGTAACACTGAAGTCCATTTATTAACGGATAGGAGAAATACAAGTGGTGACTAGCGTGTGCCATGCACGGCCCATAGAGTCAGACTGAGACTGCCTTGCCATATGGCAGCCTCGGGGCAATGTTGCCACATAACACGTGCGTTGTTGCCACGTAATTACATATATAAATGCTACTCGGCACAGTAGCATAAATACATAACCTACACCTTCCTCATATCTGAGGGTTGGCTACCACAGTCCCCCACTCTAAACGTTCTCGGGCTGTTTACACCAATCATCCAAGGTTTTGTATCTCTCTGGGGACCAAGTTTTAAATGTCATTCATCCATCCCAGTCTCTGGCTTCCCCTGGTCTTCCTACCCTCAACTCTACCAATTAATATTTCTGTTATTGTCCCATCATCCCTAATATTACCAAAGTATTTAATTTTTCTTTCTCAATACACATCAAGCATTTCTTTGTAAGTCTTGACTAATCTTAATACTACTACATTTAAAGTAGGAGCCAAAAACCTTCCAAAAATTTCCCGTTATTACACAAGAAAATAATACAAATTACTTGTATTTCATAAGTATCCATTGATTTTTCCTTTCGTTAGCCGTCTTCCGGAGGTTACAACCCACTCGAATGTTCCAACACTACGCACTGTCTGACGGAAGTGTGAATTTCAACAATATTTCCATACTGTGTTCGTCTAGACATTTGGTACCCCGAAGTTATAATATCTAAATGAAACAATTAATTAACAAAACAAATGTGTCCAACAATTAATTTTCACCTTGGTACATACACTTGGTTTATTGTGTATAATTGTTATTCTTTTAAAAATCACTTTATTCAAGAAACAAACTACTACTAATAATAATAATGATTTTGTCTCCTATCTTGTGTTAGTGTGGCTGGACAAAAAAACAGTTAAGTTGCACCGAACAATGAGGTTAAGGAAGCAAAAAAAAAAACATTATTATTGTTAATCTTCTTCCTCTTCTTCTTCTTCTTATTATTATTACCAAATGTGCAATTTATGGTGCAAAGCTATATACAGTAGCTGCTGTTTAAAGGTCTTAAATAATAAAGTTTCTTCTATGTTCTGCAATGGGAGGGAACATTGACTCCCCACTCCCCCACCCTCCACCACCCAACTCCGACTCTGGGTTGCTGGTAGTCGAATCACTGCAGACAATTCACGGAGTATTTCAAACAGCGGCCATGAACTTATGAAGTAAAATAACACTTGTCTGACAATCCATTATCTGGTCACAATATCGCCTTAGGCATACTCACGCCAGAATGTTATTCAGACGTTTGGGTCACAACCCCCAGACGTTTGGGCCATGAACTGTATGTAGGGCAGATAAAAAATTTCCTGACTGTAAAATATAATCCCCTTAATACCCCTGGGAACGTTCCAGTCAGCAGCCTTCAGGTTAGGTTAGGATAGTATGTTGTCATTTATATTACATTGACCCACGGCAAGCTTCCTCACCACTTTGGCCTAAAAGTCCGATGTCGTGGCCCATGGCCCAAACGTCCAGGGGTTGTGGCCAATGACCCAAACATCCTACATTCCGCCAGAATATCAGGATAGTCGAGAAGTAATATAAAGTGCATCAATTAATCCTTTAGAAGGCAAAGTATCTCTTAGGGTTTTTTCTGGCTAACACCAGATGATTTTTATTCAAGTGAGGCAAGCCGCTGCCCGCTATTGGGTTATAATACTCGTAATGTGTGGAAAAGGGATATTTATTCTAATAATACCTAATAATGTGAACGAGTAGCTAAGACTAATAATTCCCACAACCTGGTTGCTTGAAATACTGGGTATAACTTGTATTCTCATCATAACTGCCTCATGGAACTGAGAGAACACAACATTATTCTACTCTACAAACTGTCTGTAATGAAAGCCTACCAGAGTAGGAGTTGGGTGCTGGATGTGGGGAGTTGAGGGTTCCACCAGCAACTCCATCCAGGGCTGCTGTAACGTCCACTGTAGAACACTTCCCCGGCACAACTAGACGACGGTCGTTTATACAGTATATCCCACAAGTAGATCACAGATGCTAAGTGTAAAAAATAATACAGTTTTATTAACCTGCGTTAATCAGTAGGCCCCGGGAGTGTGGTGGTCCAGCCCGGCAGGTCAGATTATTCAGATGTGTTGTGGGCCGACGTGACCACCTACCTGCACTACCCTCATTCTTAAGTTCCTGAAGCTTCGAGGCCACTCACTCACTCGTACATCAGGGAAGGACTTTTACGACTTGTGGGTCACTAACAAGACAATAACACTCTTCGTTGTTCACCAAGACATAAGTTTCGTTACATAAACAAGTATTACACAAATTGGACTTACAGCTTCATGACTCCTGATCTGGAGGTTCGTTCATTCAGGAATTGGTCCGAATCTTTGATATTTCATGAGATCCTTGAAGATGACGTCATGTATGGGCGGAGCTTAGAAACAGGTGTTGGGTTATGTAACGTTCGCTGTGCTTGTTTGTGGCGACCAATAACACTACAATGATATTATTTACCATCAAATTCCCGTCTTTAATTGCCAACTTAACATATTGTGTACACCATCTTTACTTATTGACATAAATGTATTGAGCTATACATGTATGTATGTATGTATGTATGTATGTATGTATGTATGTATGTATGTATGCACCCCAACAAAATCCATTGAAATATACCCAGACTTTCTATCTATCTACTGTACACTCTACAGTATACACCAACCAAAATTCATTCGTTTTTGAGACTATTTTGGGGTGGGTGGGGATGAGGGGGCACCTATATAACCCACCCACCGCCCCACCCACCGCCCCACCCACCGCCCACCCACCGCCCACATCTACAATTCACGTAATTGAGAAAAAAAGGAAAAAAAGTTGTCCAATATCTTTCACTCTTCATCATTCTTAATCTGATGAATGGATCTAGTTATTAATCCAGATGTTGATCCACTCTAAATCCAACTGCTAATCTATTATTGAAGTTATTAATCCAGCTATTAATCCAGTTATTAATCCAGCTATTAATCCAGTTATTAATCCAGCTATTAATCATGTACAGTGCGTATATTCTAGTTGTGAAAGGCTAATTATTTAATAATCTGTGTAAGTCTATATTTAATGTTATTGTTCCCAAGTGATTTTTTGATGTTATCTTATTGACACAAGTATCGTCATCAGGTGTTCTTAATGAGGGTAAATATAGTTGTGTTTGGTGGACTTTAACCTTCATTAATGACAAACTTAGGGAGCGGCCAATATTTTATGGGGGAGCAGCCAATATGTATGGGGGAGCGGCCAATATTTTATGGGGGAGCGGCCAATATTTTATGGGGAGCGGCCAATATGTATTATGGGGGAGCATGTATGGGGGAGCGGCCAATATGTATGGGGGAGCGGCCAATATGTATGGAGGCCATTGTCTACGAACGGTTCAACTCGTGCTTTGAAACATCAGAATCGTAGCTTCGAGCAGTGAAATGAGTTATGTAAAGTCATCCAAAATATTACCAAACTGAAATTTATGAACCATGAAAATTTATGACGCCATCAACAGTGGAATAAGTCTAGCAACCAGCTACAGGAAGTTGACACTAAAAAATAAGCCTTAAGACAGAGCCTGTAGAGTCGAAATTCCTATCTCCTGTTAGAAGTAAGTTAGGAGTTTAAACGCTCATTAAATTTTACTTCACCAGTTGTGTATATTTCATACTGGAATTAAAATGCCATAGTGACCTGTCTCCAGCCTGTCAAATTCTGGGTCATATACTTGGGCAATATAGAGCCAGACGCTACAGCACTGTTTGAGGAACTTTAATGAGATATATTACCCACGTGATATGATACAGTTATTCATCCATTAACCAATACTGATACATGTATATATATAACCAGTCATTCATTTTTTAGTTCAGCAACGAGAGATATAAGAACGGAAATGATTAGAATGACAGTTCACCAACCAGAGAACCTTCAAGTGTGAATTATTGACACGTCGACGAGGTGCAGCTGTCATACGCCCAGCACAGTTGGTGTAACTTTGATGAGAAGTTCAATACCGCCAGCGTCCTCTTGTCCGTAACTACGAGTACCTACCTCTCTTGATAACAACTTTTAATATCTATCCAGGTGAAATAAATAACAAATAAATAACAGGTAATGAGAGCGAGCAAAATATAATTGGTGTGTTTTATTATATTGTATACAATTATAATGGATTGGGGAAGGAATACACACGTCATTAGCCTATATGTTGACACTGTGACTAACTGTACACTCAAGCTTGACATAACTACACAAGGGAACATGTACAAGCCACAAGTTGCTTTCCTGATACGGATTCGAACCCATAAACACTAAATTACCAAGTGAGTACGATAACCACTTCGCCACTGTACTTAGGCTAACACGAAGATTGAATATTATGAATGGTGAAAATGATAAGAGATGAAAATATGATAAAGGGAAGGGAAGAAGGCATTATAATTGAGAGAAAAACTGATGTAAAAATGAATAGACAAGAGAGAGAGAGAGAGAGAGAGAGAGAGAGAGTCCTCACAACACTAGTACCTTTTGCATCTATGTATCCTCTCTTTTATCTCTCTCCCTCTACGCCTCTCTCTCTCTCTGTCTACATCCTTCATCCATTAGTTTTAACGCCACCTTCGTTACTTATCTCTCGTGTTTCTCCCCTACCCTATCTGCCTGTCTGTCTCTCCTGCTTTGTTTGTGAGTTTTTGTTGGTCGTGTTTAGGTTACGAAGGGGACGTGTATATGTATGTCTGTTAATGTGTGTTTGTGTTTGTTTATAAAGCGAGTGTGTAAGTGTTTGTGTTGTATTTGTGAGTGAGTATGTGTTCCAGTGTATGTATTTGCGAATTAGTGTTATGTTTGTGTAAATTTGTGTATTTGAGAACATTAAAGTGTTTTAGTGTATTTACCAGTGTTTTTTGGTTTACTGTGTGAGTTTGTGTTCCTATACATCTTCGTGTGTGGTGAATATGTGTTAGTGTGTGTGTCTGTGTTACTGTATATGAGGGAGTTTTCAATATAAGATGAATCCAGGCAGGAACAACGAAGTCAGCCGCTATCATCACTGAACTTCAGTATGTAGCCGACCTCACCCTCGTCCCTCACACTGAACACGACCAACAGGAGATCCTGAACACCTACGCAGATGCGTATGCACACTTCCGCATTGAGGTGAATGCAACGTAAGAGTCAGATTCTCTTTCAGCCTGCCCCTCGTTCAACCACACCTCCACCATCCCTCCAGCTTAACGGTACTACTCTCTCTAATGTTACCCACTTCCAGTACCTTGGCTCCCACCAGTCCACCATGGCGGACATCGATGAAGAGATTCAATTTCGGATCAGATGTGCATCTCAAGCCTTTGGCAGACTCCGTAACCATGTCTTCGGCTGTAAGGAACTGAAATTATCTGCAAAGTTGCACGTCTGTATGGCAGCGAGACATGGGTCATATATAAGAGGCACTTCAAGGCACTTGAAAACTTTAACCAATGTAGTATCACTGTAGGAGCACTGAGGCTACCATTATCCATGAACAACTGCATTGGACTGGCCATGTTACCCGCATGGACAACAGTAGACTGCCAAAGCAGCTACTTTACAGTCACCTAACGAATGGTAAAAGTAACGCTGGCGAATAACGGAAAAGATATAAATATAGTCTTAAGACAAACCTGAAAAAGTGCCAAATCGACCCCCTCAGCTGGGAGACGATTACTCCACACAGCAACACTTGGAGGAGCACCACACGAAGTGTCAATACTTTCGAGTTAGCCCGACTGCATACTGAGGCAGACAAGCACCAGTGCCGGAAAGACGCTGCCACCGCCCCTCCCGCACTAGATGTAGCCCTTCACACGTACAACATCTGTGGATGACCCTGCTGATCCCGTATCGGCCTCTCGAGTCACCTCAGAGCTCACCAACGAAGGTGTCATCCTAAATAACTCATATCATTGTATCATAACTGGATGATTGTCATACTCTATTCAGAGTGACAGCAATGTACATGTATTTTAAAGTGTGTATATGTGTTAGTGTGTGTGTGTGTGTTTACGGGGAATAACCCACCCGGGCACAGGTCATCGACCCACAACGGGGCCTAGGGGACGAAAAAATAAGAGTAAAAAGAAATTAAATTAAAAAAAGATTATATTAACCCTGCCACTTGAACATCCTGCCCAAAATTCCTCCTATGTATATATCTTCATGTCTTGGGTGAGCCTTCTGCCAGGACAAGACGTCAAGACAAATATTATCACAATATTCCCTGATTTATTCCTTCTTCTTCTTCTTCTTCTTCTTGTTTCCTAATTTTTGTTTAATGTTTTGTTACAGTTTCCCTACTACGTCTATATCCATGTTCTGCTTTTTTGGGGGTATGGTTTTTCCTATTTCGTCTTCTTGTGGTTTTGTTCGCTATTTCCACATTTTTCCTTTTTATTTTATCTTTATCTATTTTGTAATTATTATCTTTACGAAATAAAAGGTTAAAATTATTAAAGATTTCTTATTTTGAGGTGAAAATATTCTGGTGAGAAATTCTCTTTGTTTTTACTCGCCTTCCCTCGCGTGACGTCATCTGCTACCTGGGAAAATATGAAGTGCCTTGTCCTTTTTGTTTTCAATTACTAAATAAGATTTTAACAAGTTGCTCTGTGGTAGTGATTTAATTTCATATTTTGCTTGAGAATATCTTTATTGTGGTACTTAGGACCTGGAGGAGTTAATTAAGAAAAGTATATAGGCTTCTTCTGTTGTTGTTCTTTAAGTACGCTAAGAGCTACATTAAGATGGAAACTTACAATTATTCTGGCATTAAGGAAACTATTATATGATGCGTATTTTATCTCATCTGGATACAGCTAAGTGTGACTCAAATATCTTAGTTTAGGTGGCATGATATTATCTTAAGTTGTCTTTGGTGAAAAGTTATCTTAGACGGCACACGATCATCTTCGGTGAAAAATTGTCTTAATCGATGCTGGAATATTCTAAGTCGAAATATCAAATATTTAGTCAACTTGGTACTGAGATATTCACCCCTGTATCGTCTCCCAAAGATTCATCGGCACAGGAGGAAGCGACCCCCCCTTCTCTGTCTCCTTCTATCCCTCTCTCTCCTTCACCCTTTCTCAGTCCCTCCTCCCTTCCTCTCTCCCTCTTCCCCTCACCCACTCCTCCCCCCCTCTCTCTTTCTCCCCTCCACCCCCTCTCACTCCTCGGTAGTCTAAAACAAGCTGTCAAATCATTCGTGAGAAATGGAGCTGAACGAGAGAGGGAAAAATATTTTGGCGCAAGTCAAAATTGGATTTGGAAGAAGTCCATAAAGGTGTGGATCCCATATCTCGTGGACAAGATAGTGCCTCTGTGTCGGCCTCTATTACAAGAAGCATCGGATTCCCCAAGACATTGAAGAAAATATTGTCGGGAGCATAATCTCAGGGGCACTAAAATCTAGAGATTAATATAATTTCAGGGGCACTAAGACCCAGCTAAAAGCATAATCTCAGGGGCACCAAGGTCCAGAAAACATAATCTCAGGGGCACCAAGGTCCAGAAAACATAATCTCAGGGGCACCAAGGTCCAGAAAATAATAAAACCTCAGGCACCAAGACCCAGAAAACATAATCGCAAGGGCACCAAGACCCATATAACAACGTAATCTCAGGGACGTCAAAACCCCATAGAGATAATTTCTACCCAAGACCTTAAATATTTTTGTTTAGTGGCAATGTTGGTTTATAGTTGTGGTATTAATGGTGGTTGTTGTAGTTGTGGTGGTTGGGGTGATTGTTATGGTGGTTGGAGTGATTGTTGTAGTTGCTGTGGTTAGCGTAGTTATGACGGTTGTTACATCATGGCTAATACGTTTGTTGTGTTGGTTGTAGTGGTTGTGGGTATGGTGGTTTTCGTGATTGCATCGGTTTGTTTCTTGTGGATTTTGTAGCCGTCGTGGATGTATCTTGGTGATTGATGACGTTACTTTTCAAAAAAATGTCCTCATTGTTCTTCCATTTACAGAGAGAGAGAGAGAGAGAGAGAGAGAGAGAGAGAGAGAGAGAGAGAGAGAGAGAGAGAGAGAGAGAGACAGCTGTAAACCCTGCAGGTACAAGCACAAGTACAAAGTGGTGTTAGTGTTCACCTGATATTAATGGTTATGAATTATCACAGGGTCTCGAGGGGAAGCATGGTAGCTACTCGGTGGCTACCATACTAATCCTGAGAGAGAGAGAGGCTTATGGTAGGTCATGGTATCCTTCGTAATGGTGCATGGGTGATTGTTGTAGTTGTGGTGGTTGGGGAGTGTTGTAGTTGGGGAGTGGTGATTGTTGTTGATGTGGTGGTTGGGGTGATGGTTGTAGTTGTGGTGGTTGGGGTGATGGTTGTAGTTGTGGTGGTTGTGGATTGTTGTAGCTGGGGTGATTGTTGTGGATGTGGTGGTTAGCGTAATTGTATTAATACTCTGGAATTTTGTTGGTTTTTAAGGGTCATAGTTCCTCCGAAATTATATTATTTAGGTCTTAGTTCCCCTGATATTATATTATTTGGGTCTTAGTTACCTGAAATTATATTATTTAGGTCTTAGTTCCCCTGATATTATATTATTTGGGTCTTAGTTCCCTGAAATTATATTATTTGGGTCTTAGTTCCCCTGAAATTATATTATTTGGGTCTTAGTTCCCCTGAAATTATTATTTGGGTCTTAGTTCCCCTGAAATTATATTATTTGGGTCTTGACACCACTGAAATTATATTATTTGGGTCTTGATACCACTGAAATTATATACTTTGGGTCTAGATGGCATTGAGATTATGCTACGTTACGAATCTTAGTAATATAATTAGCAGAAAAACTTAGCATATCATTAGGAAGCCGAGAGACTACACGAGAACCAGAAAACTTGAAACCTGATCATCTCCTCATCATCAAGCCACAGTCATTAACTAGAGCTCATATTGAACATCAAATAGTGACTTTTCATTAAACAGATAACTTGGCAAATACTGTTATACTACAATGGAATTATACGATGATTAGCACTCCAGCTTATTTTACCCGATGGTTTTAATACCCTGATGCCACGTGCAGGTTAGGTTAGGTTTGATTAGATTAGGTTAATTCAGTGCTAGAACGTTTAATCATCAAGCGAAATAAATTGGGGGCGCTAATCTTCACATAACACACAAAGTGATTTCGAAAATAATTCAGAACACAAACAAAAACGATTATACCAAACCCCAAAAGAGATTTATATTTATTCTCATCACTCATATTGCAAGTGTCCACAAGTGTAGTGCTAATATTGGCATTGCTATTAGTATAATCATCCACTGGGCACAATCAATGGGAATGGAAACGAAAGGGACCAAAAAAAACATGATAAATTTGCCTTCGTATTGTTGCAACTGAACCCACATATCAAGTTGACAATTGCATGTGCAGAACTGTAGGCAATCCCGACAATTTTTTACCATGTTGTATTATGTTATTGTAAATGATCTTACTGCAATTATGAAAGGTAAAGAAAAATATGTGAATGAAATACATAACAAAAGAAAAACAAACTCAGACGTATAATAGTTTAATGAAGAAAAAGAGGAACTGTTTCATTTCTTTATTGATTTTTTTGCTTCTAATTCGATATTTCAGCATGTGTTTTATTAGAGGTTGTAATAGAATGGATCAAATAGCGACACTAAGGATCATATTAATACTTCAGATTTGATACTGGTGTGACATGAAGATGGGACAGGAATGTGTACTGTAGATTGAGTTTATTGAGTCTGTTCATATTTTCGTTTACAGAGTCTTCCCCCCTCCCCCCTCCCAAGAGACTCTGTAAACAAAAACATCTCTGGGGTTTTTATGGGATATTAATGGAAAACTAGAAACCGTACCATTTATTTCTACATATACTTTAGTTCTTTTTTTAATTTGTTCAGTTTGTTATATGATTCAGAGTCAATCTATACAGTCTTTGTCTCACATAGGGTCAACACTTACCTGCTTTCCCCATAATGACTTTCTCCAGAAATTATTATCAGGTAGAGAAGAATGTGTGATATAATCGAGTGTGTGTGTTATAATTGGGTGTGTTATAATCGAGTGTGTTTTATAATCGGGTATGTTATAATCGAGTGTTATAGTCGAGTGTGTTGTAATCGAATGTGTGTTGTAATCGAATGTGTGTTATAATCGAGTGTGTGTTACAATCGGGTGTGTGTTATAATCGGGTGTGCTATAATCGGGTGTGTTGTAATCGAATGTGTGTTATAATCGGTGTGTTATAATCGAGTGTGTGTTACAATCGGGTGTGTTATAATTGGGTGTGTTGTAATCGAGTGTGTTATAATCGAGTGTGTATTATAATCGGGTGTGTTATATTCGAGTGTTATAATCGTGTGTTGTAATCGGGTGTATTATAATCGAGTGTGTTATAATCGGTGTGTATAATCGAGTGTGTGTATAATCGGGTGTATTATAATCAGTGTGTTATAATCGATATAATCGAGTGTGTTATAATCGAGTGTAAGTGTGTTATAATCGGGTGTATTATAATCGGGTGTGTTATAATCGAGTGTGTTATAATCGGGTGTATTATAATCGAGTGTGTTATAATCGAGTGTGTATTATAATCGAGTGTGTATTATAATCGAGTGTGTTATAATCGAGTGTGTGTTATAATCGAGTGTGTATTATAATCGAGTGTGTGTTATAATCGAGTGTGTGTTATAATCGAGTGTGTGTTATAATCGAATGTGTATTATAATCGAGTGTGTTATAATCGAGTATGTTATAATCGAGTGTGTATTATAATCGAGTGTGTTATAATCGAGTGTGTGTTGTAATCAAATGTGTGTTATAATCGAGTGCGTTATAATCGATTGCGTATTATAATCAGGTTTTGTTATTTATATTGTGTATGGTGATTATGTTACCTTCAATTTACCTGTTGTAATCACTGACGGAGATTCTGTAGAGTTAGTATGTATTAGCCCCTTAGTTCTTATATAAATGTCAGGGCAGTACATTGGGTTTATATAATCATATCACCCCCTGTAACTTTCTACTGGTGACATGGTGACGTCACGTGATGGGTAAGTTCTTGAGGCACGGCCCAAAGACTGATGATGTCAGCGTATAAAAGCCGATTGCCTCGGGATTGTCACTCAACTCCTCACACCAACCGGACGTATTTAGAAGAGCTCTTTAATATAGCCTCCGTCCTCATTTTAACACTCATAGCTACAGTGATTAAGTTACGGTGATATACACTTGGAACTGTATTTGAGATAGTTTCTCAATAAATGCAGAACGGACAATTGGGTTTCGCTACTAAAACCCTATATAATTTTACATGTTCCAGCCCCATTAACCCAGAAAGAATCAACGGTAAAAGGGCCAGTTCAAGTATTAAAGGTACACTGGAAGTTACATACATAACTGTTTAGGCGTGAGGTTTTCAAACACCCCAAGTTCTACGAGGAGTTAGCTAACCTTGCAGAAAAGTCCTTCAGATATACCTACCCATGTTACATGTAAGCCTGTGTAGGGACTAAACTGAGGAATCTCCAACAGTAGGCTGAGAAACTGGATTCCTAGTCTGCAGTGCCTCACAGAAGAGTATATTAGGGACAATGGTGAATTTAGATGATACTGTCCGAGAGTAGTAAAACATATATACCACTGCCAATAACAGCACAATGGCGGGAATAGTAAAACTTGGAATAGCAAATTCCGCTGAAGAATAGAATGGCAGATTATCATCTAATGAAGCACAATGAGTTTCATAGGGATAAAAATTACATTTCAAATTATCGGAAACTATTTTAAGTGTACCGAATGTCACATTAATAGCAGGAAACAAAGGAATCAAATCTGAGGTTAGATTTAAATTCAATGCAAAATGTTGATGATGGGCTCACAAGGCTATGACGGCACGACTGGTGATTTTACGGTAGTCTGGAGCCATATGTTAATATAATAACCTTGAACTACGAGGTACTTACCACCATCCCGGCTATGAAAAATTACACTGGGTGGCCAGGAAAAAAATATCTCACGTTATGCAGATGTGCATGAAACACCGTTTTTGTGTCGGCGCTGCAGGAGCGGTCGTTTGTATGAATGCCAGTTCACATATTCTTTCTGCAGCAGGAATAAATGCAAATGCTAGGCCGGACATACAAACAAATGTCGATATGGAGATTTACACTGTGCCAATCACCTTAGGATAGTCCACTGCTAAAAAGAACAAATGAGAAGTGATCAGGCACTACTAATGATCAGTTTGTTTATCCAAGGTCACAAGTGTGTCATTACATGCATTGGGAAAGGTTCCATATGCTATGCGGTGTGAACACATTGGAATGTGAATCAAAATAGCAGTATGCGGTAGCATTGCTTTTAGTAAAATTACTATGATTATTTTTTTTTTTTTACAAATTGCGGCATACAGCAGCATTGATTCTGGGATAAGAGAAACAAAAACTAATACTGTACAGCCTTCTGTGTTTTGATAATTAGGGTTAAACGAAGTGTGTGTACAGGAAAGAAATGGGACATCCGTGCATCTTAAACCTGTGTTAATTAATCAGCAATGAGCTTGTCATTGGTATAAGATAGAAATTGAAGATTTTTTGTTTCACAATGAACTTGTCATTGATATAAATTTTCTGCAATGAGCTTGTCATTGGTACAGAGCGTAGTTTTAAACAATAACCATTAGATACAGCTGGTGTACTTGTGGTTTGAACAGTTGTGTCTGGGATATCGTTGACATCCCTCTACTACATCTGTTGTTTGTGTGTTTGGTTTCAAAATTGTTAATTTGTTGCCTGTTTCCTTGGACCTGAAAATTTGGGTATAAGTTTGGAGATCCGTTCAGGTTCTCTCACCATGACAGCGTCGTCTAATTCTAGTGTTATAGGCTCAGCCTGTTTGTGTTGCTAATAAATCATTTCAGCGCGTGACACTGCTAAATGTTTCCGTACTTGACCATGGGTGTCTGTGAAAACGCTGATTTACCTTGTAGCGAAATCGTCCAAATTGTAGACAGGGCGAGATTTGCATGTAAGTACGTCATAGGGCAAACGTTTGTCCGTGCCATAAATAATACAGTAAGGAGATTTGCTCGTGGAGCTATTAATCGATCCGTTAATAGAGGCTGTGACTTGAAGTGACCAATCCTCCCATGCATTGTGCATTGGGTTCACAATATGACGAAGAATCTGAAGGATTTTAAGATTGGTTCCTTTTATGAGTTCGATCAGTGTTGAGCCGCCACCTCATGGTACCTTCCGTTTACCTGTTGTACATGTAATCACCGATGAAGATTCTGTAGAGTTAGTATGAAAGGTATACTAGAAGTAACATACATAAATGTTTAGGGGTGGAGTTTTCACACCCAAATGGTCTTTTCTTCATTTATAAAAAAAATAAACAATTGCACAATAACTAAGATATCACCGTAATTAATGCTATGAGCTGTGAGCGTTAATAAGGGACGAAGCTTATATGTAACGGGCATCGTGAACAAGAATATGACATGGATGAGAGATTGGTATAGACTGTCAGAAGTCGGCTAATAAGTGCTGATCCACGCAGTCAAGGTGTGGGGCGAACAGTGGGAAAACATTGTCACTTGTACAGTTTATGACTACTTACTGCTTACAGGCTAATTACTGTAGGCAATTTAATTATATAAACATAATGAATGTCGCCCACATTTATATAAGTATTACTATCCGTCTGACAATGGGTGTGTGGGTTGGGTGTAACAGGAGAGGGGGTGTGAGTCCTTTTTCCTTCCCTGTTACGCGTCATAGAATTCGTGATTTCTTCATACGTACGTTTGTGTGTGTGTGTGTGTGTGTGTGTGTGTGTGTGTGTGTGTGTGTGTGTGTGTGTGTGTGTTATCTCTCTAGTTTCACTCCTTTCTCGTCGCCTCATTAAAGACAGCTTATTCAGAGGTGAAATGATATACTGGTTTGTGATGTAAGCGTCTCTCTCTCTCTCTCTCTCTCTCTCTCTCTCTCTCTCTGTAAAGCGAGTGTACATTACTCTTCATCTTTGTCATATTTCAACCTTTTTATGTTAGTTGGGAAGGTCTTATGGTATCCTACTCAGGAGGTGAAATTACTGTACTCAGGAGGTGATTTTGCTGTACTCCGGGGGTTAATTTAATGTACTCAGGGTTATATTTACTGTACTCAGGGGGTTAATTAACTGTACTCAAGGGGTTAATTACCTGTGAATTAGTCCCCGAGTTACTGTCAAAAATGCATTTAGTGGCGGCCATTTTCCAAAATGGCCGCTAATGGCGCATTTGACGACATTCTGAGTGGCTCAATATCGGGTATTGGTCGTATTGGGATGTCTTACCATTACGACAAGGTAGGTTGTTATTACTAAAAAAAATGCAGGGTTTGGTCAAATATCCGCTGCAATAAAAGTATAAATTGTTCTTAGTGGAGTATGTACTCGCTAGAAGGATAATTTACAAACACATTTACACGTGAGCAGAAGGATAATTTATACGATATTTACTAAGCAGAAGGATCAATTCCAGCACAATTACACAAATAACAAAAAGATAATTTACAAACACATTTACACATCTAGCAGAATGATAATAATTTACACGTAACTATATGCAGTATATATTGCGATTTAGTCCAGTAATATGTGTTATAGAGACGAAATCTGAGGTAGACTTGTGTTATGTTTACGACTGTGATTATGTCGGTGATATTTGGTGTGTAAAATAATTCGGTCGTATTTTGAGTCTCTTCCTCTCCCCCCCCCTCTCTCTCTCTCTCTCTCTCTCTCTCTCTCTCTCTCTCTCTCACTTACCCATTCTCTGTTTGTCTGTGTGTCTGTCTCTCGATGATCTTTCTTTCTATATATATGTTTGCCTCTTACTCATGTCTGTCTGTCTCATTCGCCCATCTATTTTGTGCGTGTGTGTCTTGTTCATATCAGAGACGCAAAGCATTTAATGAATTCAAGCTTCGAAACACTGAATTTTAGTCTCGAAGGTTTGAATTCAAGCTTCATAGCACCGAATTCAAGTACTCAAACACAACAATCAAGCCTCGAAGCTCCTAATTTAAGTCTCGAAGCTCCTAATTTAAGTCTCGAAGCCCCAAATTCAAGTCGAAGCCCTAGATTCGCGTCTCGACCCCAGGGACCCAATTTCTATTTCTTCTGGCGCTAAAGAATTGACTCGACCAGGCGATTAATCGGTGAGAATGCATCATTGAAGTTTAACGAGGCGAGCGAATGAGTTATCGCTGTCCTTTAACGAACCTTGGCTTCTCGTTTAATTTACTAAGGTAATGATAATCGCGTTAACGAATCACATTTAACGAACTAGTGCGTCTCTTCGGCACACTTTAACGAATCTTTGAATGTCGTTTTACTTATTAGAGCAATAATGGTTACTCGTAATAAGGATTCGTTAAGCGAACTATTGTTTACTTCAACGAAACTTTGGCTGTCGTTTAACTCAATAAGGCAATGATAAGCATTCACAAGTCCTGCTTAACGACGCATGTTCGACAAGTTCAAAGAATCTCAGGATATCGTTTAAATGTCTAAGGCAACGAAATTCTAACTAACGAATGCAGTTTAACAAATGAGATAATATTATTGAAATTGGTTCAACGAAAATCTCAAAATCAATTGAAGAGAGTTTACGTTTACCACTACTTGGTGTATAGGAGTAAGGGGGTTGAGGTCGTCGTTGATTACTACAGTTTAACGAGGAAGAAGCTACATCAATCTGATTTAAACGATCATTTAATTTCCATTGTAATAATTACACCAGTGTGATGTATTACATATTTATGAAATGATGACGTCACTTGAGGTTTATGTTTAATGAAAGCCAACTAGAGTTTAGGGTTAGATATAAGATAATTAAACTAATGTATTCAGAAATGATAATAATGAGAGTTTACGAGTTAGGTAGAAATAACGATACATTTACTTAGATTTAACGAAGATATTACTTTCACTTTAGCCGGAGTTAAGGACTAACGAGTGTTCAATGAAAAGAAAACATCAACACAAATAAAACGGACATAAAACATAATAAATATGTAAACCAAAATTTAATCAAATTTCAACGAGAGGAATACCAAGAACTATAACTAAAACAACAGGTTAACGAAGAGAAACATAAGTGGAAAGATAAGTTTAACGAGAACAAAAAATCCAGTACAATTTGATCAGATTTCAAAGTAAAAAGATAAGTTCAACGAAAGAAACCAAAATGTTTTTAGAATTTGAAGTGATATAACAAGTTGAACGAAGGATTCATTAGAATTTTATCAGACTTTAACCGGAAAAAATACGTTTAACGAAAGAAAAGTTAGAGTTGTGAAATTTAACGAAAGAAAAATTAAAGTTCTCCCCAAATCTATCTTAACTTAACCTAACCTAACCTAACCTGAAAAAAAAAAAAAACCCTTTATAAGAAGAAAACGTTTGAGCTGTACCAAAACTCCAAGTGAAAACAAGGTACAACAAACTACTCACTTACCGTGTGTGTGTAACGCGCTGTACGTCTCTGAATAATATAATATTTCAGGAGTTGAGAATTGGTGCGGCCCGTAAAACAAGTTTATGTTTGTCTAACGATCCTGGACGAGTTTATAGGACAATTAGGCTGAGTGACTTCATGCGAGACTGCAAGAGCGTTCACGAGCTTAAGTCTAGGATACCTTAAGTCACGAAAGCTGCGTTCTGACGTCATTCTGGAATTCACGCCGGATAAGTTGGTTGAAAAGAACCATCCGTGTCCACTTCTCACTTGACTATGTGTACTTGGGGTTGTTAATATCATGAGTACGATGCCAAAGTTACCCCTGAGTACAATGAAATCAATCTATTAAGTTACACCATTGAGTACTATGTCAATCCCCTGAGTACAATGAATCAATCCATAAAACCATGAGTACAATGAATCAATCCATTAAGTACGCTATCTTAAACCCTTAAGTACAATGATTTCACCCCTCGAGTACAGTTACTTAAAGTTACCCACGAATACAATACCGTTAACCCATTAATACGATACCTTAACCCGTGAATACGATATTAATTATCTTGAGTACGATAACACTGTACTCATTAATAACATCATTGTACACACAGAAAAACCCACAGAAACAAAATAATAAATACTTAAACGATGAGCATAAATATGGTCTTAAAATATCTATATAAAGGACATTATTAATTGAAGAGACGTTCCGATCCTCTAATATGGTATACAAGAAAGAAAAAAATCAAAAGCGCATCTGACCCTTGGTGAAATGCCTCTCCCATCATCCCCGCCACAATCCAAGGACCCGATAGGAATACCATATAACACGAATAAATGATGAATATAAAATAATACAAATAATAAACAAAAAAAAACGTAGGAAGAATAAAAAGAAATGGGGGAAACATTAATACAAAAAAAAAATTGGAATTGTACGTGGAATGGAATGTATTGAATGTGAAGTGAGAAGGAAAGTCGCTGTTAATAAAAGAAGAGTGGAACGAAAGACTGTTTTGCGTGTGGGAATGTTAATTTCAGAATGTGTGGTGTTAAGATTCATATTGGGTTATGGTGGTGTTAAATGTGGTTGGTCGATTCCAGGTAAGGGTGGGTGGGTAGATAGATAGATAGATAGACAGAGAAGAAAATCGTCATAAAAGTTAACATTTATTCAGCATGTGTGTATATAGCGAGTACAGGTATACAAACAATATACGTAGACGGTACAGGTATACAAACATAGATAATACAGATATACAATATATACATAGACATTACCAAGAGATACAGAAAATGGAAACTTGATACATAAATTGTGTGTATTAATGGTCTTGCATACACATAAACATACACAAATACACGAGTATGTTTAGCGAGTTAAGAGTATGATTGACGTATATCTAGTGTGAAGTAAATATGATAGTCGTATATACCTGATGAAAGAGTATTATAACTAACAGAATATATGGTATAAGTACCTATAATTGATTGGTATATCAAAACACGTAAACTATAATATAAAAAAAAAATCTATAAGACCTCTTAATATTTTTGGAGCATTAAATACTGATGAGAAAAAGATCAAATGATATAAAAAAAATTGGAGTTGAATAATGAATGAGTGAAATTGGAGGCTAAGGAGAAGCAAGAGTGAGGAAATGAATAAACAATAGTGTAGAAGATATATTGAGAGGGAACTGTTTGAAGGGCCATGTACACAGTGCTGTTCTGGAGGCTGAGGAAGACGTGTGTATGTGAGAGAGGAGTTTCCTGCTGAAATTTTACACGGTCAATGGGTTCATCACATCACCATACTAAGCACCACCTCCTGTTCAGCTTAAGTAATGAATGTCAATGTTATAGTGAGGAAGGTCGACATCTGGACACCATCAAGGATCAGTATTTCCTGTCCTATGTTACGTAAAAAAAAAATAATAAATAAATAAAATCCCGATAATACACTTTCCTTAATGTATTCAAGAGTTCAAAAGTTTATCACTATATAATAAACTCTTCATTAGTTGTTATTTTTTTTTTAACTTTGTTGTTTAAGTAGGAATTGATGATGGTGGTAAATAGCCTTTCACCTCGTTTTTGTGTAGTACTTTTCAATCACGTCTTAGTATTTATCTCAAGGAATTATTTTTTTTTTACTTAGGTTCATCCACGACACCTAAGGAACCACCTGAAGATTAGACACCCTTAGATAATTTCACCTGATGATTAAATAACCTAACTTCTTCAGCCCCCCCAGATAATATTTGGGTGTATAATCATTGGGTGAAATAAGTTAGGGTGTTTAATCTTCAGGTGATCCCATACGTGTGTTCTGAGCCTCTATGCTTACTGTTGTTTACTTAATACTTGGAAATTGATAAATGGTATGGCCATATATTGATATTTCCCTCTCTCTCTCTCTCTCTCTCTCTCTCTCTCTCTCTCTTTCTCCTCTCTCTTTCTCTCTCTCTCTCCTCTCTCTCCCTCTCTCTCTCTCTCCCTCTCTCACTCTCTCTCTCCCTCTCTCTCTCTCTCCCTCTCTCTAACTCTCTCTCCCACTCTAACTCTCTCTCTCTATCTCTCACTGCATGGTCATTTGGCACCCGTTGCATGACAATTAAAGGACTGGTGGGGGGAGGGGGCACGATAGAAGATGACAATTAAGTAATTTAGGGGTTTAATTATCTTCCGTGCTCTTCCTCTTCCTTCTCTTGTACTCACCTTCCATTCTGTTTACTCTCCTATGTCCCCCTCTTCCTCTTCCTCTTCCTCTTTCCCTTCCCAACTCTCTCCCCCTCTGTCTCTTCTCTCACCCATTTACCTCCTCTCTTCTCTCTTTCCTTTCTATCTCTTCCAGCCTCCTACTCCCCTTCCTCCCTCCTTCCCGTCCCCATTCCCCTCCTCCTCTCCCACCCCTTCCTCCCTTTCCCCCCTCCTTCCTCCTCCCCCCACCCCCTTCCTCCCTCTCCTCCTTCCCACCCCCCAACACTGTCCCATGTTATTATTGTTTATTTTGGCATATAAATTGTAATGTGAGTGATATGGCTATGATCAGCATCAATTGGCCCTCAGTCATGTTGACATCAGTGTGTGTGTGTGTGTGTGTGTGTGTGTGTGTGTGTGTGTGTGTGTGTGTGTGTGTGTGTGTTTAACCTGATATATCATACATTATTGTTTTTTTTTCTATTTTTGTCGTTCTTTGTGTTTTTGTTTTTTGTTACCAGTGTTTGTTTGTTTGTTTTAGTATTGGTCAATGCGTGTATGTTAGTATGTGTGTCTGTGTATGTTTTAGTATGTGTCTGTTTATGTGTTAGTATGTGTGTGTGTGTATGTGTAGGGTTGCGTGCATGTGTATCTGTGACGTGTGTACGTATGTGAGTTGTGCTTATGTGTACCGGTTTTATGTATGTGTAACTGTGTATTTACGTTTGTGTATGTATTCAGATATGTGTGTGTGTGTGTGTTTGAACGTGTGTGGATGTATATATATACTGTATGTGTGTCAATATATACACATATTATACAGGAAATACACTTACTCGGGATATGTATAACAATTAACAGAGGTGACTATAAAATTATGTAGTGATAAGTTATTTTAAAGTGACAAGATAATTTTAATGGGTGTATGTCGGCCTGTCAGTGAGTGAGTCTGAGGGGCTGTTTTCATATCTTTCTTTCTCTGTTTTTCACTTTTTTCATGTCTCTCTCTCTCTCTCTCTCTCTCTCTCTCTCTCTCTCTCTCTCTCTCTCTCTCTCTCTCTCTCTCTCTTTCTCTCTCTCTCTCTCTGAAAACAGTATTACTTATATCCGTAGAGAAAATGTTGACATGTATTACCTTATATTATGTAGTACTATGACGAGCACACAATAACTTACATAAACTACTACATAACACCAATATGACTACTTCCTCCACGATTCGAACCCACACCTTACAGAGCGCTAAGTGAAGGTGCTCCCACTCCACCACTAATGGTTGAGTGTCACTTGAACCTACAATTATCCAGAACGACGTGTGGGTACGAGTATTATTAACCTCGGACTCAATCACAGAGTCCAGTACAGTACAGCAGGAAGGTTGTAACTGTGTCACGCCACCACTGTGTCTTAAAGTCCTAGTGTAAACAATGTAACAAAGAACCATCAGTGTAGTGATTCCAACTTACACACAGAAGTCCGACTTACACACAAAAGTCCGACTCACACACAAAAGTCCGACTTACACACAAAAGTCCGACTTACACACAAAAGTCCGACTTACACACAAAAGTCCGACTTACACACAAAAGTCCGACTTACACATACGAGTCCGATTTACACACACACACACACACACACACGTCATGCTCGTTACTGTGTGTTTTCTCTTGTAGTTAAGTAAAGATTAACGTCCTTGTACCTTGTGAAAACAACTGGTTTAAAATGACACCTAGCTATTGGTGGCATAGTGGTAGCGGCCTCGATTAGTGCCCTGGGTGTGTGGGTTCAGATCAGGCGAGGAATGAAATGCTGTTAGTTGATACAATATACAGTACAGTACATAGATGTTTGGGTACAGGTAATTTCTTACACAGACAATATTACAGACAGTTCGTCGTTTCGCGCACACACACACACACACACACACACACACACACACACACACACACACACACACACACACACACACACACACACACACACACACACACACACACACGCATAATCAAGATAAAAACAGTTTGCATGATATTAACTTAACCTAATACAACATACCTCATACGTAACTCAACCTAACCCACCCCAATCTAACCTTAGGCTAACTTAATGAAATATAACTATACAAGTGTTGGTACATAGAATATAAACTTTAAACTTGTATAAGAAAATAAAACGACAACTGAGTACATTACGACTGGCATGTATGTCTGTATGTCTCTATGATTTAATGTCTTTGTCGCCATGTCTTTTTAATGAATAATACAATAAAATTGTATTTTAAACTTGATGCAGAAAACCAGTGTACAGTAATACGATAATGATGATGATAATAATAATAATAATAATAATAATAATAATAATAATAATAATAATAATAATAATAATGATGATAATAAAATTAATATTATGGCCACAATAAATACTACTACTACTACTACTTTTTTTTTTATTGATAATTTTTTAAATGGCCTCCAGCCTCCCCCAATAGCCATACCTTCGCCACCATTTTATTACTTTAATATTAAATATTCTAATACATAAGTAGCTATCCTAGATGTGTTGAGTTAGTTGAGTCACAGATCTATGGGGCATTCAGTGACTGTTGCCTCATAGTCAATATCTGCAACTATTGTCGGCTTTGGGGCCGAAACTCTCGTTCCCCTGAGGCAGAGCAAGGCCAGTCGAAGGAGAGAGAAGGACAGTCGATATCTCATCCAGGCTGTAACATAACTTCTGGGCTGCTGGTTCTGTTCGGATAGCACCTCCGCGAGTCTGGCGTAGAAGCATCTTGCACTTGGTCCCATCCCACCAGAGGTTGTGAACACTAGAGGAGTGAAGCTGCCTTGATCAACGTTCTGAATTCTCTCCCCGTATGCCCTTATCTTGCCGTTCTCATTCCTCCTGTGTACAGCATCGAGAGTTAAGTTATGGTGACATGCGGCCATGTGATCAAAAATCCTGATGTCAAAGAAGGCTCGCTGTCCCCGCGTCCTGAATCCTCGAGCACTGACGTCAACACGGGCTTCGTTGGATGTGTTTGAAGTCCTATGTTGGAAAATCTCACTGTCCAATGGAAGGAGGGTCGGTTCTACCCTGACATCACGGCAGATTTCTTTCAACATATTTGCTGTGAGATCCCATACTTCGTCATGCCTCATGCATATGAAGCCCCCTTTCTTGCACACCATGGCGTGATCGGCGTCATAGGAAGAGCCACACACGCATTGGGAGGGCAAACCTTCTACTGGCCTACCGTACCTTAGAGCATTGGCATCGGTAAGTTCTTGTTTATTGAGACTGAAACCATTTGCCCTTATCGGTAACGTAGTTAACCAGTTCGAGGCGCTACTACTACTACTACTAAAAATAATAATAACAATAAATAATAATAATACTATGACAACAATAAATACTACTACCACTATACTACTTCTACTACTACTACTAATAATAATATGACCATAAAAACTACTACTACTACTTCTACATCAATAACTACTCCTGTACTACTACTACTAATACTACTAATACTACTACTAATAAGAGTATCGATCTTTCCCCAACAGGTCCCACTAACGACTATCCATACAATAGTTCCTCGTGTCCTCTTCTCCTGTCAGCCACACCTGTAACCTGGAGACTGTCAAAAGGCCTTTACCAGATTTAAGCCAACTGATGTGTAGGCCTACTTCACTACCACAAATATCCTAACAATAACCTTTGACGAGAATCTTATATCCGTGTTGTTTTGTTCTTAGTATTGTTGAAAGTTGGTTTAAGAATGGGTGTTTTTACGTGTTTATTGTGATTATTGTTTTTTTTTTTACTTTTAAAATTATATAAATTGATATTTTTTTCATCAGTCGCTACGTTATTATTGTTACCGCCTCCTTACCCACTGTTACCAACAACAATGCGTGGTTGTGAGTGTTGTCAGTATTACCAGATCCTCCAACATATTTTAGTATACTTTAGATAACATTATTTACACTACACCTGGGATTATTTTATCATTTTTAATGGCGTGACGTTGGGTATGGCGCGTCATGAAATCTACCCCCAAAAATCATATATGTTACTATAATTCGTGTAATATAACCGACATAAATTATACTCTCTATAATATATCTCTATAAATAAATAAATAAATATATCGCTGCTTTAATATCTAGTGAACAATAAACATGGTACCAACACAAGAATCCATATTTGGTGTTTCTGATTATTTCGTTTTCTGTTGCTTTCTATTTTCATATTTTGATGTGTGTGTGTGTGTGTGTGTGTGTGTGTGTGTGTGAGAGAGAGAGAGAGAGAGAGACCAATACAATACAAATTACCTTAAAAAAAATCAAACAACATCTAATACAAATCAAAATAAATAAACAGATTATCAAAAACCTAACCTAACCTGAAAAAAAAACTCATGTTATTTTTTAGCCAAACATTCAAAACTAAAACCCCAAAATATTACGTCACTACTAATGTCCCGTCTGTTACGTAAAAGTGATTAAGGGAACACACACACAGTCACCATCATTACGTAATACACCTTTTGACATTATATTTCTCTCACCTGTAATTTGTAACTATAAGTATTAAGGTCCAAACTTAAGATGGGCTCCCACCCCTCCCCAGGTAGTGTGTCACGAAGCCGGTGGTAGGATTGAGAGGGAGAGAGAGAGAGAGAGAGAGAGAGCCAGAGAGACCCCTTAGCCTTGCATGAGAAAGAAACATTCACCCTTGTTGTTGTGGACACTTGGTGGGTCAGGTTACAGGGCGTCTTGTCTCCTGGGAGTCAGCCCGTGAAATAACATAAACAATGGAGTTTTATTTGCGCCGCCAAACTCACCGTCATTTGCATAATTACCCCATGACTGTCGCTGGGGGGCGCTAGGGGAGAGTAGGGATGAGGGGGAGGAGGGTTAGGATGGGAATAGGGGGAGAAGAGGAGGAGGATGATGGTTAAGAAGGAGAGAGGGGGTTAAGAGGGGGAGGAGAGTTAGGAGGGGGAGAGGAGGGTTAGAAGGGGGAGAGGAGGAGGGTTGAGAAGGATGGTAGGGGGGAGGGGAGAGAAGAATGATAGGAAGGAGGAGGGGGGGGTTGTTGGGGAGGGGATGGCAAGACGTAAATACACTGTACAGAATGTACACCACAACACAAAACAGTGTTTTCCTATCACGAGTTTTAAAATAACAATAGTGTTCCCCTTACAGGATTCGAACCCACAATTCACTGAGTGGTAGACGAGTGTGCTATCCAGTCAGCCTTGTCCCATGAATGACAAGCAATCCTTTGTGTGTGTGTGTGTGTGTCCTCCCTGATGTGTCTACGTACATTACCACCTACATCAAACCTTTTATTATCATATTCTAAGTAGAAACGAAGAATACAAAGCAACGTCCAAAAATATTTATATATTATATACTTGTGAAACACTTCAACGAGTTGCTCAGTAAATTGGTACAAGATAAACATGTGACAGACACTCACACTGACACACAACATTTATCTGACTACTACCTGTACTACTACTACTACTACTACTACTACTACTACTACTACTACTACTACTACTACTACTACTACTAATAATAATAATAATAATAATAATAATAATAATAATAATACACAGGACCACTAATACATGCTTATACAGTTTATACATTATGCCTCCATTAGGTAATACTCAATTTTAGTAAATGACTGAAATTTCTTAACAAGATTAATCGAAGGTTTCCGTACAGTTTTAGGTATGATTAATGTATCACAGGTGAAAATTAAACTATAATTACCGTACATACAACTCACAGGGGAAATAAATCAAGATTATAATTTTTGAGAAGAGCGTGGATCTACCCTGATGACTCAACGCCATAATGACCATCCGCACCATTTATCATCTTTTAATAAACTGTGTAATGTTGGCGCTAAACTTCCTGGTTCTGACAGAGAACACTTTAATACGTCAAAAGCACTCACTAATGCATATAAAGGAATGTCCTAATTCCAGTGTAATAACTTTTAAATTGTGTAAAACGACTGGTGAAATGGCGCAAAAGAACTCGCTAACTCCGTGAAACAAGAGGAACTAGCCAGCATATCGGAATGGTTTCTTTGTTTACATGACCTAGTAATAAAGATATTGAATTTTTCCCCCAGGATGGCAATAACTCAGGGTTTAAAAGCTCATAGGTGTTGAGAATCCATTATTATTTTTTCCCCAGTATGTTTAACAAGTTTAGAAGTAGTAGTCACAAGTAAATTTGAAAAAAAGATTATTGCCGTGTTTCCCCTGTACATTCAGCCTCGTGTATAGTATACTGTAGAGTTTGGTTCATCATTCAAGTGGTTTTAACTTGTAACCCGCAACCCGTAACCAAAAGGATTAATGTTTTAGCAGCATGTAAAGACCAGCACATTGTTCATGCTATATATTGTAAAATATTTTATTACCACAGTATTCATTTACGCGTTATTGTGAGAGCAATAAATTTACTAACTGCTGAAATTCCATACGTTTTACTTTTTTTACTCTCATATCTCAAATACCATTACATAAAATACATATAAATAAATAAATTAATAAATATATATACAGTATATACTAATGTGTTTTCCTAATGATAAATGACACAAATCGTTTATCTTTATTTAATATGTTTTTTCAGTAATATTTATCAGCATTCTCTATTAATGGCGTGCTTATATTAGTGGCGTATGAACGATATACATTTAGAGAAAAATATATCGTATATAACTATAGTAAGTTTTTTTTTTTTTTACTGTTAAACCTAAGCTATTTTGAAGTATATCCCAAGCTTTCCTAACATTTTATCATTAGTAGGTTCAATTTTATTCTCTAAAATTTTTTGTCATATTTATGTATATTTTACTTTGAAGATGAGAGAAACAGTGAGCCGCGGGTATAATGTAAAACAATATTATATACGTGTTATATAAATGATATTCTGTTATAAGGCGTAAAAAAATTAAGACTCTTGATTGCTATACACATTTTATTTACCATAACCCCCTTTCTCAATGTTATTTCGAGGTTGTGTTTACTTAGGCTGTACTGTACACCTACGATGTTTTGTCCCAGTAAGTGAAGGTTAGATATATACGAAAAAAAAAACAAAAGTGCAATGTCTCGTATCATGTCATCTGTTGATATGTGTTTCTGAATCGCAAGTTATGAGAAAAATAAAAGAATAGCGTATCTCTGAGGATGTGAGCACTGGATTTCATGACGGGGTGTGTTGGTAAGTGACAGCCTCGACACACACATACACACACACCGCAGATACCCATTCGTTCACACAACTATACACACAAGTATTAGGTGCCGTATACACAGTTCAATCTTCCTTCACTTCCTTCATCCTTCCCTCACTTCCTCATCACTGAAGTAGAATTTATAGGGTCATAGAAAGGTTGCCACTACTGTATACTGTTTCAGAACCTTTGTGTGCGTGTGTGTGTGTGTGTAGGCTAGGTTAGATTCGTTTAGGTTAAGTTAGGTTAGGTTATACTTGGTTAGGTTATATTAATTTAGGTTAGATTGGGTTAGATTAGGTTAAATTAAGTAGATTAGGTTATTCTGCTTAATCTTCAGATGAAAGAAGCTGTTATGAGTAGTAATCTTTAATTAAGTAAACCGATGAATTCAGTTTTCGTCATTCAGTTCTCCAATAGACATCTAACCCATCCAGCACACGGGGTCATATATCCACAGATAACACGACTTTCTGAATTTATTGAGACACATAACCCGCCTGGCACAAAGCTATGAGTCCGGGGCTGAAATTCCAGGAGATATAAAAAGTGAACCAGGCGACTGGCTTATGTCAACCATAAACAAACCCATAACGAATCCAGGTAAAAAAGTCACAGGAAAAGAAGTCACAGAAAAAAAGTCACAGGAAAAAAAGTCACAGGAAAAAAAGAAAAGTTAACTATCGAATTCTCACATTTTTTAAGGTTAATATGTCAATCAGTTTCAGTAACCTAACCTAACCTAACCTAACCTAACCTTTATTACCGGCCACCATAAATTAATTGTGACTTTTTTTCTGTGACTTTTTTTTCCTGTGACTTTATTACCGGCCACCCCCATAACACCTGGTAGACGTGAATTAACAGTTAATTCTTTATATAATTCACATATTTAACATCTGGTATATGTGAGTTAACAGTTAATTCTTTATATAATTCACATATTTAACAACATCTGGTATATGTGAGTTAACAGTTAATTCTTTATATAATTCACATAATTAACAAAGCTCAATGTATTTTTCTCTTAGCGTTTGACGACGTAGAAAGAACACGTCAAAATTGTGGTTATTTTAGACGATAAGATTTGATGATGTACAATCACCCAAAAAAGTCCTGTCGCGAACCATGAACCCCGAGATTCAGACTCTTGACTCCGAAGCATTTATGGATAGAATAATGTATCAGTGTCTGCTGCTTCGGGTTCACGAGTCTGAAACGTGGTTCGCAACAGGACTTTTTTGGGTGACTGTACCAGCTCACGGATAGCACAGACCTGTGATCTGACCCCCTGGTACACACAACTCATAGCACCTTATATAATCTCTATGACTAAGAGTGATAATTCCAGTGATAATCCATAATTACAATCATAATCCTAGGCATAATTTTATTGATAATCCGAATATGATTCTATTACTAACCATGGTATTATTCTTCACAGTCATGACATTAATCCATACGCACATGTGCATACGTGAAAGTGCTCGTGGTGGTATACATAGTCACAGTTATACACGAATAGACACAGACAGACAGACAGACAGACAGACAGACAGACACACACACACATATAGACAGACAGACAGACACACACATACATACAAACAAACAAACAGACACACACATACATACAAACAAACAGACAGACACACACACACACACAAAACCCATCGAGTCACGCTACATATTCCCAGTGACTATGAACGTAACTTTTGGCCGCCAGCTGTAGTGAAGATCACCACCGTAACATTACACCTAATTTACATAAAAGCATTTTGACGGCTCCGGCATGACAGGAAAGTCTCGGTATATGACAAGTCCTGGTAAATGTTTTTCCCCGCTGTGAACTTTGTCGTCTCTGATATAATTTACTACTGAATTATTGTTGACTTTAGGTCTATTTTTGAATTAAATTTTGGTAGAGAGAGATAGATAGATAGACGGACGGACAGATAGATATAGATAGATAGATGTTTGTATAGTAAAATCGTTACAAATTCACATTAGTTCGGCATATAAATAGAGTGTCGGTATACAAACAATATACATAAGAGGTCCTAGACGGTATACAGATGCATTGTATATTCAGTCTAGATATACTGACAATGATCCTGTGTATATCCTAACACGATATATGACTATACTAGGAACTCTGCTGTGTATATTCAAAGACTAAATATATTCCTGAGACACCTGTTCTTAATATACAGGTGGGTACGTGACTCGCCAGGTGAGTCATGCAAAGTTTGGCTCGTGAGTTACACATTATAATATACTGTAAGCTTATGTGAGTAATGTATTAATGAATGTTATACGAAGTGATACAGTGTGTAGGACTTTGTGTTCCTTTATGTTCGTTCTTAATGTAAGATGACGTCATTCATTGTTTATATCTGACATGTGATTAGTTCCCCAAATAAATATTAATTGATTTAATGATTATTAATATTATTATTAATATTCTCCTTCATATTATTATTATTATTATTATTATTATTATTATTATTATTATTATTATTATTATTATTATTATTATTATTATTTTTATTGTTATTATCGATATGTTTATTATCAAAATTAAAACCCCTGTTTTTTCTCTCACTTGCCACTGCCTTACCATTGGCATTACTCCATCTCTCAAGTTACTCCACATTTAGGTGGAGAACTAGTTAAGTAAAAGAACATTCGCTTAATTCAGGGGAACCCGGTTCCTCCTCCCCCTCCCAGTGTTTACTGATCCAGGTGGGGGTGAAAATTGGTCGTTTTCACTCGAGCGTGCTGGTGGTATACTGAGGCAGCACGCACACTTATTTCTTCCATTAAGACTCTCCCACTTCACACATTCAGTACGAGAATAATATGGAGTAAAATGTCACGTGTCTTGTTAGTCATGTCAGAATCTTAGACAGTAAACTGGTTGAGAAATATCCCAGAGAGTGTTAGTATGGGGGGCGGACAAGCGAGGGTGTGTATACAGGTATGTGGCCTCACGCGGCGTCAAGTTGGGTGTTGGGACTATCTGTGTAGCTGTATATAGTACCCGTTATATCTGCTGAGTTTACTTGGATTTCATGATACAGTATATGTTTGCTAGCACACACACACACACACACACACACACACACACTTATATATATATATATATATATATATATATATATATATATATATATATATATATATATATATATATATATATATATATATATATATATTGAATTCCTCTCAGTTATAAATAAAACCAGACATTATTTCCCTTAAGGTAAGACGTCACCAGACACAGCCAACAAGTCAAAGAGAACTAAACAAATGGTCACCACTGCTCCAGCTCCCGGTGACGACAACACAACTGACAATATCAAACACAATTGTGAATTAATTTATTTTATCCTGTAATATTTTTCGTGTATAGATATTTAATGAGTGTTTAGCATAATCCCACTACAAAAACTGTCCTCAAGTACTGTACACTAAACCATGTGTTTTTTAGTTTTAGTGAAGGACCGTGAAAAATTTACACTATTAATTGGTGAGTCTCGGTGACCTCTGATGATGACGTCAGAGTGCCAAAGGCGGCAGTAAACGTGAGCTACAGCTGAAAAGATTTATGTCTCCATGAAAATTCTTATTGACACAACAATACCGCGCCGCCGTGGTTACTATAATTGGGGCTACAACAACAATACACTGTACACACACTCTTGAACAGCCGTCGAGAACCAGTCAATACCTTTCTTTTGTGTTGGCAAAGCTTGTCAGTTTCCACACTATCAGACAACAGCGCCTGGCGAGGAAATGTTCTCGAGTGAAGCGAACGTTACTACTGGTTCTGCTAACTGTGTAATGACATTTTGAGCGGTTGTTGAGCCCTGAATATCTGTTCATAGACCTGAATTTAGTCTGTTTACAAGCGAGTCAGTAAGGGAACTTGACCTGTACACACCCCTACCTCTGAAACAATATTTGACTGTCTCTATAAAATAATCCACGAATCAATCATTTCTATTTCCAGTTTCTTGAGCACCAGCTTAATACACCCATTGTAAATACACGTGACAGACGTTACCTTGACAGCACCACACACACACGGTATATACACTCAGTTGTCCTTAGATTTTAAACTCCTCACCAAAGCAATTTCACATCTTTTCACGCTTTAGGTCTGATACTATTATGCTCAGAGGAAACAACCATGTGGTATTATTCATCTCATTTAGTATGACTGACTATGTGTACGTCTGTTAACCACATATATTAGGCAGATGAGGGACATTATGGTGAGTTAATATTTTATGTGTAAGGGAAAAACATTTTGAGGAGCTTCTGCAAAATCTAGCCAACTCACAACACAATTATTTCTGTTTGACTCACAACATACAAACAAATTATTTCTGTCCAACTCACAACACACAAACAATTATTTCTGTCCAACTCACAACACACAAACAAATTATTTCTGTCCAACTCACAACACACAAACAAATTATTTCTGTCCAACTCACATCACACAAACAATTATTTCTGTCCAACTCACAACACACAAACAAATTATTTCTGTCCAACTCACAACACAAACAATTATTCTTTTTAGCTTTGTGGAAATTTAAATCAAGGATATAAAAAAAAAAACTAACTTCAAAATTACACACAAAAAAGAATATTGGATGAAATTAAGTGAAATTCCTATAACCTTTCTCCATGTTAACAGACCAGTAACTCACCCGAACAACTCAATTCATAATAAATTACTCCAATTATAAAGGAAAACAGAAACAAAGAGACTGCTTGAATAGACATCTCAGTTTATTTTAGGTTAGGTTAGCTTTGGTTAGATTAGGGTAAGTTAGGTTAGATTAGATAATACTAGGTTAGATTAGGTACTACTAGGTTAAGTTATGTTAAGTTAGGTTAGATTAGCGTTAGTTAATCAAATCATCAAGGTGATTCAAGTTCTCTTTCTCCATCTTCACTATGGCAAAATACCGATTACAATTATTACAAAACACCTCAAAACATAATAAACAAGTTAATTCCATTTATACACACCAGCCTCGGAGAACCACCACACGACCATTAATAAATTAAAAAGAAGTAAACAAAACCACTTTGGAGCTTGGGAGTAAATTCCTATACCACACAGGTATAGTTTTCAGCGTCAAAAATTTTTAACGCCTCGGTCTTTTAAAACCTCCCAATTAATTGTTAAAGTCCTACAGAGTCCAGCTGATGCCTCTATAAGTGTGAGATTATCCACCATGCTAAACAATAGACCGAAAAGTATTTAAAAAACAAACAAAAGCTGGTGTATTGTTTGGTAGTCAAGTTGAAACAATATCCACGGCGCTGAAACAAACCCTTGGTCGCTGGCGTGTTGTAAAGAACTATAAGATTATCGGTATGTGTGTGTGTGTGTGTGTGTGTGTGTGTGTGTGTGTGTGTGTGTGTGTGTGTGTGTGTATGTGTGTGTGTGATGAGCAAATGGCTTTAATTATTTATACGAAACAAAAGGAAATAGTTTAGTGAGTGCATGATTCTGTACACTGGAGTAAAGTAAGAAATTAGAATTGGGCAGAGTAGAGTTGGTTAGATTAGGTTAGAGTAAAGTAGAGAAGAGTATAGTAAGGGTAGAGAGAGAGAGAGAGAGAGAGAGAGAGAGAGAGAGAGAGAGAGAGAGAGAGAGAGAGAGAGAGTACTGAACATAAAGCTGTGTTGCTGTTTATATTGTATATTCCTGCCACTTACGAGTTCTTTTATCTCTCTGTGTCTCTCTCTTTCTTCTTGTTTTCTCCTGTCTCACTTTCTCTTCATTTTTCCTATTTGACTATTTTATTATTTTATTTTATCTCTCTTAATCTTTCTATGTCTTTTTCAATCTCTCTCTCTCTCTCTCTCTCTCTCTCTCTCTCTTTGTATCCGTGTGTGTGTGTGTTTCTCTCTCTCTCATCCGTGTGTGTGTGTGTTTCTCTTTCTCATTCTATCTTCCTATCATCCTTTCTCTGTCTGTCTCTCATTTTCTCCCCCTCTGTCTTGTCTGTTTCTCACTCACTGTCCCTCTATCATCCTCTCCCTCTGTCTATCTGTCTCACTTACACTCTCCCCATTAAACTTTCTGTCCACTAAACATGTCACAATATGAGCTTAAGGTTAAGTAGCGTCAAATGTGAGTAAAATTGACTAAACTTCTAAGCTGTATGTTTATACGTAAGGCCAATATGCAACTGAATATCTGTATGCATGTATGTATGTATGTATGTATACGTATAATATCCTAACTTTATCAATTCACTAGTTAGATTCGGGTTCCCTTAATGGTGGAAATAATAGGCCAATCAAATCGCTCAGTTGACTAGTCTGAGTTGCTAAGTAAACAATTTTGTTGACGAGATCATTTTGAAGGTTGGTGCAAATAACCCCATCCAGGTGTAAAACAGGTCACTGAGAGAGAGAGAGAGAGAGAGAGAGAGAGAGAGATCACCATAAAATATTCAGACGCTCAACACTCGAGTCAAAAGAGTAAAACTAGCACCAGGTCCCGACGTCCAGCTGACATGCGAGATATCAGTTATTGTTTTTGTCGCTAATTTCATGAGCTTGCCTGCCTGTGATGTCTTGAGTGTTGATGGATGTGGGTGGGGAGGGGGTGGAGAGAGGGGTGGAAAGGGAGTGGGGAGAGGGTGGAAGAGGAGCTTGGGAGAGGGAGGGGGTGGAAGAGGTGTTAGGGGGAGGGCGGTGGATGAGGAGAGGGTTGGTGAGAGAGGGAGGGGGTGGAAGAGAAGGATAACGAGAGGATTAGGAGGAGATAAAGAGGAGTTGGAGAAAGGTGAGAGGGAGGGAGGAGGTGAAAAGGAGTGGAAGGAAGAGGAGGAGGAGGAGGAGGAGGAGAGGAGGAGATGTATAAATGTAAATGTACTGTCATCATAAAAAACACCGTAATTTAACATGATCTTGGATTCCTTTAGTTAATACCGTAAAATGTTTTGACTATTTACAGGTGTTTAATGGTTTACCTGTGCAAGTGTTGTTGTTTAATTTACCTGTAGATTAGTGAGATGATGGCAACACACACACACACACACACACACACACACACACACACACACACACACACACACATCAGAATCGTAAGAAACAGAAGAAACATTCCTCCCTCCCCACCCCAAAAAATATTATCACACATTAATCGTCTTGCTACGTTCTCACCTTTAATTAAGCCAACTTGTTATTCCCAGGTGAGAGCGACAGAGACCCTTACCTCGTGTAGCGTTAAGGTGGCAATTCATCACGCCCTAAAACCCTTTAATTTGGCCTGTTATTAATACGTGTTTTGCAGGTTATATTGCTGCCGCCTACCTTGCCCTCCCCCCGACCTTTATTGCCCCCTAGCTAACACGTTGTGCAGGTATGGAAGAGATTCTGGTCCAGTGTAATTTATTTGGCTAGGTGGTTTGATGTATGCTCAGAATGCTATAGTATCCGGGCTTTGATTTGTATTATGCTCCAGGATGTACGCAATACGCTCCAGTAACCATGATATGTTGCTTAAGATGTTATGCTTACAATGCTGTAGAGTAGTCATGATCTATGGTCCCCGAATGTTATTAAGCACAATGTAGGAGTTAATGACTGTAACTTGTTGACCGAGAGGTGTTGACTGTTATGTTGATAGCGGCCAGCCTGGAATTGGTTTCAGCTGTCGCAAAGTGCAAAGTAGATTTCATTACTGGCATTGATAAGCCCTAGGAGCAAGTCTGGTCCCGAGTGGCCCAGGTGGTTCCATGAGGGCACAGTGCCTCATAGATGTAACCTTATGTTAAGCTAAGAGTGTGAGCAGAGCGGAGCAGCAGACAGAGAGGGTGTCCACTACACTCCGAGTCCACACCAACAAAGGGTGTGATACTCGAGCACTCTGGCCCTTATAGTTTTTAAGTAAATTTGAGTGCATTTCATAGTGAAACCTTGAAACCTTTCACCATAACTAGCCAACTCCTTTGATATAAAAGTGAGTTACATTTTGTTAATGAATGTAAATAGTGTAATATTATAGTTACATAATCGTGTAATATCTTTAGAATTACACCATTTGGGTGACCTGTAACACAGTGACCCTTGAAACTATTTCCCCACACTCACTAACATAGTTGGTCATCAAGAGGTGGTGGCAGCACTCTACCAGTTTATAATTATAACTAAGAGGATATAACCTCCCGAGCGGGTTTTCTGAGGTTTAATGTTTAATGACTGCCTACAACTATAAATATAAACCATTAAACCCAACAATAATAGGATATGTATTATGTTCTGAATGGTACCAAATATGCACCGGAAGTATGACCTCCGCTCCCGGCATGCATCTCGAGTATACATGCAAGGGTACGGCAATGCCTCATGCTCCTCGGCGCCACAAGAAAACATGAAAAAAGGAGAGAATGAAAGGAGGAGACATACACACACATACCCGATACAGTATACGTCACACATATCAGGCGTCTCCTCACTACCTTCGGGTTGTAAATTGGCCGTCGATGGTTTACCTCTGACACCTGCCTCTCCACCACCCCTACCCCCCTCCCACTTCCTCCCTCTTCTTCACTCACTCTTCTCTCCCTACTCACTCTTTCTCCTTTTTTATTCTCTCTTTTCTCTCCTTCTCCCTCTTCCCTTTCCAATCCCTCACTTTACACTCCCATTCCTTCCCTTGTCTCTCCTTCCACTCTCTTCTTTCCCACTTCCTTCCCTCTCTTCCCAGTCCCTCCCTTCTCTCTCCATTTCATCCCTTCCCTCTCCCCTTCCTCCCTCCACGACTCTAAATCACTGTAAATACTGAGGAGGTAAATCAATAAATATATACATTCAAGAACTTGTAAATTTGTAAATGAAGAAAACAAAATAAAACCCCATCAAGATTTATTTTGCCATTTTGCCATTTTTTGCGAAATTTTGCCTACTTGCTCAAAAAACTTTACGCTTAAGGCACCAACTTTATGATACAGTCAGTTATGAAAGGTACCCATTAGGAAGACAAGTGCCAGACATTATTACATGACTTAGGTTCTGCTACAGTTTTATTGATAACAAAATTACCATATTACTTACCTTATTTTTGCTCTATATGTTGTCTTGAGTTTCTAAATGTCTTCCTCCGATATTCTGAAATGGAGAGAAATATAAGCCTTGTATTTATTACCACGTATAACGACTAACTTTAGGAAATTATTGTTGACATGGTCTAAATACTTGGTGAAGCTGCTCCCTCTTACAGTACAGTGCTGGAGTGCTCACCGGAGTTTAATTAACTCATAAAGGTCGGTGGGTTAATTATCTGAGGATGTTGGTTTAACCTTTTGAGGACAATGATTGGACGCTATGAGGGCCAGGATTTAACCCCTTTCGTCTTCACTGGCGTAAGTGTGGAAGAAGGAGAGCAGATGAAGGAATGTCAAGGGCTACCCACAGATTAGGTTAGTTGAGGTCAGGTTAGGTTAGGTTAGGTTAGAAAAAACAAGCTAAAATCAGATGAGGCTAAGTTTGTGACACACTCGCAGAGACGTATTATCACTAGACAAATAACCAACATTCGTGTGGAAACCATAACAACAGACTAACAGAACATCAGATGGCAGAAAATTTAGCCCAAACTTCATGAATTTCAAAGTAAGACCAAACTTTTCGTCGGTCAAACTAAAGTCTGGACATGAAACTTGGCTAGAACGCTCCGATCCTTCACCCCACATCAAAGAAAGCAATGTAAATACCTCAATATTCTTACCTTTATGAAGTTTAAAACAGGAAGGGAAGGAAGGGAGGTTATGACGCTGGTTTTCAAGGACACACACACACACACACACACACACACACTACAAGGCACCCTGGACAGGCTACAGGCATGGACTACGGAGAACAAGGTCACCATCAACCAGACCAAAACCGTAGTCATGCACATCAATACCGCCACCACTCCAGTGCAAGCTCGAGCAGTCACAGTGGGTGCCCATCCTCTCCGGTTAGTGCAGTCTGCCAAACTCCTGGGTGTTACCTTAGACCACAAACTGGACTGGAAGGCCCATGTAAACAACACAATCAAGGCAGCCTCGTACCGACTCTACATGCTATGACGACTCAGGTCACCTGGGGCACCCACGCCTTTATTTTCCCCAAACTAACGTATGCGTCACCAGCCTGGTCGTCTTCTCTCAACTCTACCCAACAACGTCAGCTAGAGAAGGTACAGAAGAGAGCCTGCAGAATCATGCTCGGCGCAGACTACTCCAGCTACAACAACGCTCTCTCCACCCTGGAAATGCCATCCCTCAGTGACCTCCACCACCAAGCACTAGCAAGGTTTGGCAGTGGACTACTGCACCATCCTTGTCATCGCCGCCACCTGCCACCGGCAGTCCTCTCCACCTCTCGCAGTCTGCCACTACAACAAAATTCAGCCCATAAGAGCCCGCACTGATAGATATAAGAATAGCACCATCCCATCTATTGTTAAAATAATAAACAACTCCTGATTTATGTACTGAACAGCCCTGTAAATGTATTCAATGCATATCATTATGTCTAAATCAAATGTAAGTTTGTATAATTTCAGCCACCGGCTCTATTAATAAACCGTTTATTAATATTATTATTATTTACACACACACACACACACAGCTCCTTTAAAACAGATTCTTGCCTCTTCTACATTGATTAAAAATATCTCATCCAAGAATGTCCCGTAAATCATCCCCATTTCCCTGAGTCATTATATCTTGTTTCCACTAGAATTTTACCTTTTCCCTCTGCTGATGGAAATGTGTCTCTGGTTGTAATTGTCGACAGAGTGAAGTTTCTTTTCGACTCAAGGTGAGACAACGGTGCCAGGAGGAGACGATGGACAAGGTATACTATAATTTGTGAAGATATGCTAAAAAATAATAAAAAGATACAGTAAATAAAAAATAAAAAAAATAAATAACTTTTTCTGTTTGACTCTTCATTGTAACTGAGGCTGGAGGACTTAAGGAGGAACCCCTAATATACTCTAGTCGGATTACCTGAAGATTAGACACCCTAGTTTATCCCACCTGAAGATTAAACACCCCACTTCTAACCTCACCTAATACCAAGCCTAAACCACCCATGGTATCGATAAGGTTTTAATCTTCGGGGGAAACAAACTAGGGTGTCTAATCTTCATGTGATTCCTTTAGTTATATTCTTGATCAAAATAAACTTTCTTCACATATAAACTTTCCCTAATGTAAGCTAATAATATTCTCCTAGAAGTTTGTATTAATGTATACAGCTACAGAGACGAGCCATGAGTGAGGAAGTGGTGGCGTAGTAGAGGCGATGAGTCAGAAGGACATTCAACAAGGTATGGTGTATGTATGAGTATAACCTCCCCTGCGTGTGCTCCGGTGATTGATGGTGACCCCCATCCCTGACACTACCTCCCCACCATCACTACCACCACTGACACCACTACCACTGCCTCCACACCATCACTCCCACCACTACCACCATTACAATCACTACCAGCACTACAACCAACATTACAATCACTACCACCACTACCACCATTACAATCACTACCAGCACTACCACCAACATTACAATCACTACCAGCACTACCACCAACATCACAATCACTACCAGCACTACCACCATTACAATGACTACCAGCACTACCACCAACATTACAATCACTACCAGCACTACCACCCTACATTACTGTCAAACATGCTGGTAACATCACGTAACCACACACCTAAGCTGTTAATTTATGTCACAATGAAGCTATATGTAGCTTTGTATGTAATATTATCACACGCCAAGGTCTCACAAATGTGTAGTTTAATAATATGTATTTCGTGTTGACATTTATTTATACTTTAATACTGTGTCATGTAGCGTGTAAGTAATCCATATCTAATCACTTTCGTTTGGTAGTCACAAATCCTTGAACTAGTCACACGGTATCTAATCTAAATTCATTCAACAGAGAAATTAATTTTACTTTGTGTTGCATATTACATCTCAAAAATTCATGAAAATTTAATCAGCTGAGAGGATCCATTTTATAATTTTGCGATGCGATTTGTGATGGGTGAGTGGCTACAGTCCTCACCTTGGGTCCTTGGGGGTAGACCTGGATCACAACCTAAGCTCCTCTTGTCCACCCAGCTGTGAATGCGTCCCCAAAGTATACTACGAGTTCATGAAGGGGTCGAGTGCACTGTCTTCTTGTATATACCATAGGCTTAGTATTCAGTGTATCCTTACCGTCTAATGGGCCAACTTTCACCAATCACAAACCAGGGAAATAGACTGGATCACCTAACCTAACCCCTTTCAGGTAGCGTAAGGTCGTTTACTCATGAGGTGAAAATTAATAAGCTAGGGTGGATAATCTTCAGGTGATGCCAGAATGAGAGGCGAGTCTGCGTAATGGTAAGGAAGGATGGCTGACTAATGCACGTCGTTGAACAAGTTAAAAATGACGGAGCGGATAATGACGACACTACGATATGCATCAGGAAGGAAGTGGCACCATTACTGACAGCTATTGTCTAATGTATATGAAACTCTTGCCTACCTGGTGATAATTTTCCTCGTTGGTCAAGTTTGATTTAAAGTTTTAGCATTCGGTTATGTTATGTTATGCTAGGTTAGGTTAGGTTAAGTTAGGTTTTGTTAGGTTAGGGTGGTTAGGTTAGGTTAGGTTAGGTTTTGTTAGGTTAGGGTGGTTAACCTTAAGATGAAAAACTAACGCTGACAGCTTTGTCGAGTCGAGATCAGACATTTAAATGAGATTCAGACCTCCACCTGAAGTCTTATTTTTCCCGGGAAGAATTACGAAAGTTTTTGGTCCTTGAGCGAGACTGTTGAAAGGTCGAAGTCAAGGTTAAAGCATTTAACCTCTCTCAACTGGATAAAGTTCTTGACCGTGGTTTGAGGTCAAGGTTGACAGCGTAAAATATCACAGCCATAGGTCAGGTCAAGGTCAGCAGAACCTTGGTGGGATACTTGTTCTTTGTGGTATATTTATTTTTTAATTATTTATATTCTTGGGAGATTATTTGCACACACACACATACACATACACACACACACACACACACACACACACACACACACACACACACACACACACACACACACACACACACACACACACACACACACACACACACACAGTAGCGTTAATGAGAATACAACACACAATATATGATTCTACCCAAACGTTTATGAATATACATGAAGTACACATTAAGTATACATATATTAATAAGAACGCATTAACAAAGACTGAGATTAAGTGGAGTATACACATGAATACATTATGTGAACTATGACGTCATAATTATACTCGCTTTCATGTATACACGGCTTCATACATACATCTATACACCCATACACATTCATACACAGCTGGACCGACCCTCCATACACCCTCCTGCCTCCTCACCTGCTAAAAAATTGCATCTTTTCAGTATTTTACACTTAATATAATACAACCTTAATATATCGGCTGTCCTGTGTATAGCGATAACTTATATCGTTGAATATCTACAGCGGGTGTCTGTTATATAGAGAGAAACTATGTAAAGAAGTGACTTGTGTATAACGACCGATAACGATAAATTCTTTGTAATAACGTACGTATAGTAATCATCTGTATATAGCGAAACTACCCGCCTATAACGATAATTCCTCTATAACAACCACAGCATGTATAACAATTCCTTCTACAGCAACCCCTTTATAACAACCTTCCTCTATAACAAAAACATAACCCCTCTATAACAAGCTCTCTATAATACCACTCCCAACAACAACTTTATGACCCACAAGTAAGGGAATTATTGGTTGAGAGATAGGATTTTTTTTTCACCTGGCGTCCATTTAATTACTCCTATTTTTTTTGTCAAAAACTTTTATTGGAGACAAAATTACAGATGTTTACCTTTGATGATATTCACTAGAAAATAATTGACTGTCGGTAAATGGTGGTTAGAAACTGTGTTATGTGTGGGTAGTTATTGTCTTGGCGGGTATATTCGTGTATTGACAGTTCATAGCTTCTCATCTATACAAGAGTGCTGGCAGTTTCTAATATCTAAAAGGACGGAGAGTGCTGACAGCTTTGTGTAACTGTTCTTGCCGTAGAACAGTAAAGTTTCTTATTTCAGAGCACACACTCACACACACCTGTAATCAACCAGTGTATTCACTCCCAGTCAATAGAAGCCTTCCTTAACAAGATAGATTAAAGAAACTAAACTTCATTCCCTAGAAAGACGAAGAGTGCAGGGAGATATGATAGAAGTATTTAAGTGGGTGAAAGGCTTCAATAAAGGAGATATAGATAAAGTTCTTATAACATCCGAGCAGGATAGGACTCGTAACAACGGATTTAAGTTGGATAAGTTTAGATTTAGGAGGGAGATGTGAAGGAACTGGTTCACAAATAGGGTGGTGGACGAGTGGAACAAGCTTAGCAACTTTGTAGTAAGTGCTGGAACGCTAGAAAGTTTTAAAAGGAGGCTAGATAGATTCATGGATGATAGAGAGTGGTAGTAACTCTCGACAGGAGCTGCCATGCACAGGCCAACCGGCCTATCGCAGACTCATTATTTTCTTATGTTATGTTCTTATATTACCTTTTTTTGCACTATCACTATGTTGAAATGCCCTGTAGTATGACTTTCTCCCCACCTAGTTATTATATATCATATTTGTATCACTTGTGTTACTTGTATATTATTGGTCAATCAAGAGACCCATTCTCCAATTATGCAACTGTATATTTTCAGCCTTCCGGCTGCCATGCTCTTTCAATAAACCGTTAATTATTATTATTATTATTATTATTATTATTATTATTATTATTATTATTATTATTATTATTATTATTATTATTATTATTATTACACACACACACACGAGTATCTTTTCAGCATTAACTTAGCCACTTAACATGACATCAAAAGTTAATTACAAGAAGAAGAATGCTGGTGATGTTTGCCACTTGAACCTTTTAATAATTCATACCTTCATGATGTGTCGTGTCTAATAATTCATGACGAAGATTATAATAATTATTTACCTCTGAATACTTCTACGTGACTGGGTGTAGATTGACTGCCTAAGTGCTGCCAGTGAATTATTAAACCTTAGAATAGTCCCCATGGTGATGAGGACGATTCAGGTATTGCCAGCACGAGTGATCAACAGGTGTGTGCGTGTGTGTGTCAATCATAATCACAGATTAAAACAAAAACAATCCATACAACTTCTTATGGTCGCAGCCTGGAATGTCAGGACCCTTAGAGGCTGGATACTGGCACAAATGAGCGTCCTGAAAGAAGAACTGCCCTTGTGGCAAAAGAGCTGGCTAGGTATAACATCGACATGGCAGCAATGAGTGGCTCCTGGCTCCCAGACGAGGGTCGACTCACAGAACGGGGGTCTGGCTATACCTTCTTCTGGAAGTAAGCCTGCTGCCGAGAGAAACCGTATTTACAGAGTTGGCTTTGCCATATGCCAATGCTTCCTACAGAGGCAATCTGAAATGCCTAGTGTGATCAACGCGCGCCTCATGACGCTTAGAGTCCCACTGAATCACTCACGCCATGCCTTCTTCATAAGTGATTACGCCCCAGCACTGGATGCAGAGGATGACATCAAGGAGGTATTTTATGCCGACTTTGATAGAGTGCTAACCTCTATCCCCAAAGAGAATAAGGTTGTGCTCCTTGGTAACTTCAATGACAGAGTTGGCAGAGATGCTGACATTTAACATGGAATCATAGGGGGAAATGGACTAAGCAAGTGTAATCCCAACGGCCTACTCCTCGTCAGCAATTGTGCTGCACACAACCTCACTATCACCAATACCTTGTTTAGGCAGGCCGACAACTTCAAGGGTTCGTGGCAACACCCACGATCCAAACACTGGCATCTCATTGACTACGTCATTGTCAGAGAAAGAGATCACCAAGATGTCCTCATCACCCGAGCCATGCGTGGCTCAGACCACTGTGACACTGATCATCGGTTTGTCAGAGCCAAACTCTCATTTTACGTCGCCCCAAAACGGTGAAGGCAGAAAGCCTCCAGAAGAGGTTCTAAATCCCAGTGCCGAATGGGGTATTCTGGACACTGTTAGGACAAAAACCTGCAGAGAGACCCTCGGCCAGATCGAAAGAATACACCAGGACTGATTTGATAAAAATAAACCGGAAATCAATGTACTCATATATGATAAATGCACTACTTTAAGTGACTGGCGGAAGAACCCTCAGTCTCGGATTAAGACTGATACCTTCCGCAAGAAGAAAGCGGCGGCCCAGAGTGAACTTCGCATTCTACAGAACGAATGATTGAAAAATAAAGCATGTGAAAAAAAAACAAACTTGAAGATCAATACATGATGCGAGAATTTTTCAAATTCACTAAAACATTTTAAGGGCCAATCACTCATTGCCCAGTCCCCCTCCGCTCATCCGGCGGTAACTCCCTAATTAAAGACGAAGAAGGCATCCTTCAGTGCTGGAGAGAGACTCTCTATTCACTGCTCAATCGAAACACCGATGTGGATGTCCTGACTGCCCAGCGGGTCCCTCAGCATCCAGAGCTGATCCACATCAGCTATCCTCCATCCCTGGATGAGGTAGCTACTGCCATCAAACAGATGAAAAATAACAAAGCCTCAAGGTCTGATGGAATCCCAGCCGAGGTGTATTAAAGAGGAGGACCTCTGCTTACCAGCCGTCTCCACTCTCTCCTAGAGAAAATATGGGAAAAGGAGGAAATCCCGAAGCTCTTAAAGATGCCTCCATCTTCAATATTTATAAGAACAAGGGAGACTGGTCAGACTGTGGCAACTACCGTAGGATCTCGCCGCTGTAGTGTAGCTGGCAAGATTATCGCCCGAGTCTTCCTTAACAGACTTGTCCCTGAGGTGGAAAACATCCTCCCAGAATCTCAATGTGGCTTTAAACCATCAGTGGCACCAGTGACACGATCTTTGCTGCCTGCTATATACAGGAAAAGCGCAGAGAATAGCGTTGTGACCTATACATGATCTTCATCAACCTAAAGGCCTTCGACTCGATCAGCAGGGAAGCCCTCTGGCGGACCCTCAGCCATTTTGGTTATCGACCAAAATTCATCGCCATTGTAAGGCAACTCGATGATGGCATGAACGGCAGTGTCCTGTACAATGGCACCCAGTCTGAGTTCTTCCCCATCCAAACGGGGGTAAAAAAGGGATATGTACGAGCACCAACTCCCTTTTCCATTTTCCTCGCTGCCTTCCTTACTCGTGCCAGAGCCAATTTAGCCGGCAGTGTGGACATCCAGTACCAGATGAAGGGTCATTTTAACATAAGACGACTCCTGACAAAGTATCGGCAGCTTCCATTACTAAACTTCAGTATGCAGCTGACCTCACCTTCATCGCTAACACTGAACGTGACCTACAGGAGATCCTGAACACTTATACAGATGCGTATGTACACTTTGGCCTTGAGGTGAATGTACGGGTAACTCAGATTCTCTTTCAGCCTGCCCTTGCTCAACCATACCTCCATCATCCATCCAAATTAACGGTACTACCCTCTCTAATGTTACCCACTTTCAGTATCTTGGCTCTCACCTGTCCACCACAACGGACATCGATAAAGAGATTCAACATCGGATCAAATGTGCATCTCAAGCCTTTGGCAGACTCCATACCCGTGTATTCAGCTGTAGGGAGGTAAAATTATCTACAAAGTTGCACGTATATTGAGCAGTGGTCCTCCCCACCCTACTATATGGCAGCGAGACATGGGTCACAGACAGGAGGCACCTCAAGGCACTTGAAAACTTTTACCAATGTAGTCTACGTTCTATCCTCCGATTTCGCTGGGAAGACAAGAGAACAAATGTCAGTAGCTGACACCAACTGTAGGAGCATCGAGGCTACCATTATCCATGAACAACTACATTGGACTGACCATGTTACCCGCGACAGAAGACTGCCAAAGCAGATACTTTACAGTTACCTAACGAATAGTAAACGTCACGATAGCGGGCAACTGAACAAGGAATAAGGATAGTCTTAAGACAAACCAGAAAAAGTGACAAATCGACCCCTTCACCTGGGAGATGATCGATCCACACCGTAACGCTTGGAGGAAAACCACACGAGAAGGTGTCAATACTTTTGAGTTAGCCATTCTGCATACCGAGGCAGACACGCGCCAACGCCGGAAAGCTGCTGCCGCCGCACCTCCGGCACTAGATGTAGCTCTCCACACGTGCAACATCTGTGGACGGACCTATCGATCCCGTATCGGCCTCACGAGTCACCTCAGAGCTCACCAACGAAGGTGACATTCTTATTAACTTATATCCTTGTATCATAGCTGGATGATCGTCATACTCGATTCCGAGTAACAGTAAAGTAGTAATATTTTGTGCGTGTGTGACCATGTTATTATGAAATATTACTTCTATTACTAAGTCATTCCTACTGTATGTAAGTTCCCTTTAGTAGAACCTCATTATCATTCTCCTCCTTCATTGCTCACACTTCTTGGTTAAGGATTTATCTCCCCTCCCATCACATCATTCCATTAACCTAAAATCAACAGATGTTAATTTAAGACATATACACATCTCTTATTACACAGCTAAAGATATAGAGTATTTGTCTTTATATCTATACCCAGCAAACTTTTCGTACGTGTAGGTCACTCCGTCCACTCCGTCAGTAGCAGTTGCCTTCACAGCTCACTGGGTCATGTGTACCTCCCTCAGGCCACCCCAATATTGAAATAAAAGTTGTATGAATGAAAGATCTCAAAAACTGACCGACCGATCTTGATGACTCTTAACAGAAGGACTGAGACGGAGTAAACAAAAGACCTGATTGAAATTTCAGTTGAAGAAAGACGAAGAAAAAAATAAAAGAAGCTAACTATTTTTAACAGCTTCTTATTCTTCTCTTTATAAATCCTGAGAGTCAACATCTGAAGCCAATAAAGCGAAACATTGCAACATTTTCAACATTATGATCTCAACATATAAACATTTAATAGTTAGTTAAAATAGAGGGATAATAATGTACTTCTAAACTAAAGTGTTGTCCAGTGACAGAGATCAAGTTAATCCCGCGTCAAGAGGAAGCAATACTCTTGTTAAAAATGTTTGGTAATGAAGAGGCTTACCAAGAGTAGAGTCCTTTGATACAGTACACATTAATGCCTCTAGTGTTCATATTTTTGTACATTAATGCCTCTAGCCTTCATATTTTTGTACATTAATCCCTCTAGTCTTCATATTTTTGTACATTAATCCCTCTAGTCTTCATATTTTTGTACATTAATCCCTCTAGTCTTCATATTTTTGTACATTAATGCCTCAAGTCTTCATATTTTTGTACATTAATCCCTCTAGTCTTCATATTTTTGTACATTAATGCCTCTAGTATTCATATTTTGATCAACAACAGTCAGATTATATTAATGCAAAAATTTTATAATTCAGTAAACTTACAAAGATTAAACCTTCATTATTTTATACAATAATAAATATATTTTACATGTAAATCACTATGGAAAGTTTACTAATTAAAACCGCTATATCTACTGGGCATTTTAATATCATGGTATCAACTCTGCATGAGTGTTAATATATGTATGTATTGTCCTGTTGAATTACCAGCGTTAATTATTTATCATCATTGTATTTCATGTCATTATATACATGATTATATTTGGGCTTTAAACTATATTGTTGTGGTATGAGGCACTGATGTAGTCATGGAGTGTTCTCATCAGCAAATACATGAAATGGAAAAGTGTGTGTGTGTGTGTGTGTGTGTGTGTGTGTGTGTGTGTGTGTGTGTGTGTGTGTGTGTGGCCTAGCTGTTATGAACGATCATTATTAATTAATTTGTCAGAGTTAAGTCCATTGTACCATCAGTTCCACTGTACCATCAGGTCCACTGTACCATCAGTTCCACTGTACCACCAGGTCCATTGTACCATCAGTTCCACTGTACCATCAGGTCCACTGTACCATCAGTTCCACTGTACCACCAGGTCCATTGTACCATCAGTTCCACTGTACCACCAGGTCCATTGTACCACCAGGTCCACTGTATCACCAGGTCCATTGTACCAACAGTTCCACTGTACCACCAGGTCCACTGTACCACCAGGTCCACTGTACCACCAGGTCCATTGTACCACCAGGTCCACTGTACCGTTAGGTCCACTGTA
>NW_024722610.1:3337520-3362520 GCF_018991925.1 Homarus americanus | reverse complement strand
GTTTCTATTTATTTTTTCTATTCTCGTTTTCGTCTATCTTAGAGAGAGAGAGAGAGAGAGAGAGAGAGAGAGAGAGAGAGAGAGAGAGAGAGAGAGAGAGAGAGAGAGAGAGAGAGAGAGAGAGAGAGAGAGAGAGAGAGAGAGAGAGAGAGAGAGAGAGAGAGAGAGAGAGAGAGAGAGAGAGAGAGAGTTTTATAACGTAGGAGTAACCTCATATAAAATCTAACATGACCTTCTTGAGGCAGCAGGGAGGAGGAGGAGGAGGTGGGCCAAGGTTTGGGAAGGTATTGATAAATGATTCTCTGCCTTTTACGGTGTCGTATGTGGGACTCCAGGCGAGCCATTACCCTCACCTGTACATGATAAATGGGAACACCTAAGATTAGCCTCTGTAGCTTATATATCGCCTGATGATTAAACGCCTTAACGCTGACCTAACCTACCTGACATTGACCTAACCTAATTTAACAATGACCTAACCAAACCTAACGCTAACCGAACCTAATCCCCCTTCAGGTAGTGTTAGGTGGTTAATCATTAGGTGAAATAAGCTGTGTATTAATCTTCATTTGATCCGATACAGAGTCTTGGAAACTTCTCAGCTCCTTAAAACAACGAATGAAAAGAAATTAAATACATCTAAGAACTTAAATGTGTGTGTTTTAAAGTTCCCTGTAAATAACCATGAAAAGTTTACATTCGATAAACAGACGAAGGACTAGTTTGCTGAGATAAAACAACAGAACTATAGAATCCGCTTTGGGAAGGAATCTAAGGCTGCATTTAGTCACATGAGAGAATTGGATCCTCCCATTAATTGATATAAATCCTTGTAATAGAGTTTCACGTTAGTCATTTGTTTATAAGATTAATATTGTATCAACTTTAATGACGAATAGTGTAAATAATTGTGTTAATTTTAGATTTAGTAAATGAAATTGTTAAAAAGATTAACTTTATGGCGGGTACTGCCTGACTTATGCCCTTCGCCCCAGCACCACCCCGTGTATATACCACCATGGACTGACTGTGTGGCCAACTCTCCCGGTGCCTGTCAGTGCACGTCACTCCATGGTATAATTATTGTATATGCATTGTTTAAACTCTAGCGTCGGCTCACTCCTACTGTAATGCCCCAACTTGTGTGTAATCAGGAAACTGCTTGAATGTTTTCTTTTTTCTGTTTCACACGCACTACTACTACTTTGCTGTCATTCGGAATCGATTATTACGATCATCCAGCTATGATGCAATGATATGAGTTATTATGGATGTCAACTTCGTTGGTGAGCTCTGAGGTGACTCGAGAGGACGATACGGGATCGACAGGGCCGTCCACAGATGTTGCACGTGTGGAGGGCTACATCTAGTGCGGGAGGGGCGGTTTGTCTGCCTCAGTATGCAGTCGGGCCATCTCGAAAGTACTGATACCTTCTCGTGTGGTGCTCCTCCAAGCGTTAAGGTGTGGAGTGATCGTCTCTTTTTCAGGTGCGTCTAAAGACTATCCTTATACCTTTTCCGTTGCCCGCCAACGTTACATTTACTATTCGTTAGGTGACTGTAAAGTAGCTGCTTTGGCAGTCTACTGTCGTCCATGCGGGCAACATGGCCAGTACAGCGTAGTTGTTCATGGATAATGGTAGCCTCGATGCTCCTACAGTTAGTGTCAGTGAGAATACTGGCATTTGTTCTCTTGTCTTCTCAGCGAACTCGGAGGATGGAACGTACAGTACGTTGGTGAAAGTTTTCAAGTGCCTTGAGGTGCCTCTTGTGTGTGACCCATGTCTCGCTGCCATAAAGCAGGGTGGGGAGGACCACTGCTCGATATACGTGCAATTTTAAAGATAATTTCAGCTCCCTACGGCTGAAGACATGGGTACAGAGTCTGCCAAAGGCTTGAGATGCACATCTGATCCGATGTTGAATCTCTTCATCGATGCCCACTGTGGTTGACAGGTGGGAGCCAAGATACTGAAAGTGGGTAACATTAGAGAGGGTAGTATGGCTAAGCTGGATGGAAGGTGGAGGTGTGGTTCAACCAGGGCAGGCTGAAAGAGAATCTGAGTCTTACGTACATTCACCTCACGGCCAAAGTGTGGATATGCATCTGCGTAGGTGTTCAGGATCTCCTACAGGTCACTTTCAGCTTGAGCGACGAGTGTGAAGTCGTCTGCATATTGAAGTTCAGTGATGGAAGCGGCTGACACCTTTGTTCCTGCCTGGAGTCGTCTTATGTTGATAAGTCCCTTCATTCGTTACTGGATGTCCTCCCGCTGGCTAAATTGGGACTGACACGAGTAAAGGAGGCAGCCAAGAAAATGGAAAAAGAGAGTTGGTCCAGTACACACCCTTGTTTTACCCCCATTTGGATGGGGAAGAACTCAGACTGGGTACCATTGTGCAGGACACTGCCGTTCATGCCATCGTGGAGTTGCCTCACAATAACAATGAATTTTGGTGGGCAGCCAAAGCGATTTGAGGGTCAGCAAGAGGGCTTCCCTGTTGACAGAGTTGAAGGCCTTGGTAAGGTCAATGAAGGACATGTACAAGTCATGACGCTGTTCTCTGCACTTTTCTTGTATCTGGCGGGCAGCAAAGATCATGTCAGTGGTGCCACGTGATAGTCCAAGGCCACATTAAGATTCTAGGAGGAAGTTTTCTGCCCCAGAAAGAAGTCTGTTTAGGAGGACTTGGGCGACAATCTTGCCGGCAACGGAGAGTAGCGAGACCCCGCAGTAGTTGCCACAGTCTGACCGGTCTCCCTTGTTCTTATAAATATTGACGATGGAGGCGTCTTTAAGGGCTTGGAGGATTTCCACTTCTCCCATATATTCTCCAGGAGAGAGAGAAGTCGTCTTATAAGCAGAGGTCCTCCTGGTTTATACACCTCGGCTGGGATTCCATCAGGCCCTGTGGCTGTTATTTTTCATCTGCTTGATGGCAGTAGCTACCTCATCCAGAGATGGAGGATAGCTGAGGTGGGTCAGCTTTGGGTGCTGAGGAACCTGCTGGGTAGTCAGGACATCCACATCGGTGTTTTAGTTGAGCAGCGAATAGTAGTACTCTTTCCAGCACTGACGAATGCATTTCACACGTTATATTTTTCCACTATTCGTTCATTTCACACACACACACACACACACACACACACACACACACACACACACACACACACACACACACACAGACACACACACACACACACACGGCTGCAACTCTATTAATATACCGTTTATTATTATTATTATTATTATATTTATTATTACACACACCTCAATTCAGTGTTAGACTATCTATCTTGCATATTAAGAGTCCTGAGTCAAATTTGGAAACGAGTTGATAGGTGGGTCACTTGAGAATGAATTACATTGAGCGATGGTGGGTCATGGGTTATACAGTATGTTTGACCCGGCTGACCTAAGAGCGGGTCAAGATGGGTCAAAACTGAGATTTCGGGGGTCACAACCTTCCAGCCGAGTTTTAAAAAGTATTTTTTTTTAACACTGATAAAGTTTTACGGTCACAACGGTTAGGTTAGGTTGGTTAGATTTGGTTAGGTTAGCTATTAGGGTGGTTCATCATCATGTTAGGTTAGGTTAGGTTAGGTTAGCTATTAGGGTGTTTCATCAGCAAATTAGTTATGAAATCTGCTGGAAATTTATTGTCTCGTCTCTCGTTCCTGCCTCACCCAGCCCATACTCCGCTCCTCTACACACACTCAGACGGGGTTAAGGGAGGAACACAGAGTTACCTCGACCATACTGCCTCACAGGAAGAGCTGGCCAGGAAACTCACCACCGCCTTTATCACCACGCCTTACAGTAACTACCAGGTCTTAACAGGTCCTCAGTACTAGGTCTTAATTACTATGTCTTGAGTACCAGGTCTTAATTACCATATCTTAATTACCAGGTCTTAATAGGTCTTAATTACCAGGTCTTAAGTACCAGGGTTTTAACCGCTAGGACTTGACCACCATCGTTTAACCACAAGACCTTAACCAGCAAGACGTGACCCTAAGAGACAATGGGGACGAGAACACCGCCAGTTTCTGTCTCACTGGAAACTAAGGAAGACGAGACAGGAAACGTTAAGGACAGAGGAAACAGACAGGAAGAACAGGTGAAGGATAGAAGGAGGAGGTGTTGGTGTTAAGAGAAGGAGAGACGGTAGGATCTTGGCAACGTCAACACCATCTATGTATCGAAATCCACACTAAAACTCCTCGACCATAACACCGAAATTGACACTATGACTCTTCTTCTATATTATCTTAAGACCAAAATACAATGCCACCGCCATCTATGAATCGAAATCCACACTAAAACTCCTCAACCTTATCACTAAAATTCACATTATAACTCTTCTGTATTATCTTTACACCAAAAGACATCAACAACACCATCTATGAACAGAAATCCACACGAACACCTTAATTTGATTCACCACCCCACCAGGAGATGGCGTTAACCAACCTGTCGTCTCCACCTAAGCAAGTTTCGTTCCCTCCGGCACAACAGCACAAATAGACGTTTAATTTCAATCGGTGTTTCCTGAGAGGTGAATAAATTGAGTCTATTGGCTGTGGACCACAAACTGGCTGGCTAGTTTATTTACCTTTAACACTGTTATTGGCGAGTGTGACCCCAGGTGCGAGTGTTTCTGTAATGTTTACTGGTCTGTTTATGCTTTCTCGGCTATGTTTATTATTTAACTAAATATTCTGGTCCTCTTGTTGTGATTCTTACTTGAGTCCCCCCCACCCCAATCACTCTCTCTCTCTCTCTCTCTCTCTCTCTTCCATACACGAAAATACAATAAGAAAACTAAACAAAAGTTACACGGTAATGATTCTCTCTCTCTTATTTATTTTTGGCACCACAACAACGTTTTCTATAATGGTCAGGGCTTTTGTTGTTGTTTACAAGTTATATGAACACAATACGCGAAACTTGAAATAGGAAGTGTCGCCGCGCTGCCAGACGCTCAGGGGTAAACACGGGTAAAATAACATACATAACAAATAAGAGAGCGTTGCCGAAAGGAGAGTAACTAATATTCTAAGTGAGTCTGAGTTTACGTGCTTACCACACCATACCCACGTGCTTACCACACCATACCCACGTACTTACCGCCCCCCCCATCCACGTACGCACTTTATCACACCCATCACCCGCCCACGTACGCACCCACACGCAGTTAACGAGGCACGTATCTCCTCCCTACCTCCTGATTACCCGTAGTGACGTCTGAGTGCCGTAATTAAGCAATCAGGAGACACACTGGTGGGGTCGTTAGCTAGTGTACGACCCTGATTGTTGTCGTTGGGTCGTGTCCTCCAAACACCCGGTAATATTGATAGGATTTCCGCCATCACCCTCTCCTCTCCTCTTCTCTCTTCCTCTCTCTTCCTCTACTCTCCTCACTTATCTTGCTACCCCCTTTAATCTCCCTTTTCCTTAGTGGTTTAATATATCTCCCTTAATCTTCCTTACGTATCCCCTTAAATCCCTCACCCCTTTAATCGTTCTCCATTATCCCTTAAATCCCCTTCCCTTACCCCCTTAATCTTCCTCCTTTACCTTTTAAATCTTCCTCCCTCACCTCTTTAAATCATCCTACGTCAACCCTTTAATCTTTCTCCCTTACCCTCTTTAAATATTCCTCCCTAACCCCTTTAAATCTTTCTCCCCACCCTTTTAATCTTCGCCCTTATCCCCCTAAATTCCTCTTCTTCACCCCTTTAATCTTCCTCCCTCACCCCTTCAAATCATTCTCCGTCACCCCTTCAATCTTTCTCCCTTATCCCCGTAAATCTCTCTCCCTCACCACATTAATCTTCCCCCTTACCTCCCCCTTTAACCCCTAACATCATGTACCCCCCTCACGACCCTCCACCATAGGACCAAAAACACAATCAATAAATAAAAGAAAAGTCTTATGGGATGACAAACACCGTGAGAGGTGAAGGAACATAAAGAAATGGATCACCTGAAGATTAGCTTCCATCTTATTTCATCTTAAGATTAACTAACCTAACCTAACGTAGCATAACCAAACCTAACCTAACGTAGCATAACCAAGCCTAACCTAACGTAGCGTAACCAAGCCAAACCTAACGTAGCATAACCAAGCCTAACCTAACCCAAGGTCAATATAGACAGGTCGGACGGCGAGCAGGTGAGGGACGAGGCGGCGGTAGTGATGACGTCAGCTGATCCACCTTGCCTGTTTATCCTTGTCCTTGACAAGTTGACGCCAGTCTGACCCGGGCCATTTGTGTGTACACACACATTTTCACTGAACTGGCTTCAATGCTGCAGATATGCGGAGCAATTACTCAGTATATAGATGCAATAACACACACAAAAAAACACAGCAGGATCAAGCATTAAATATTTCCGCTTTCCAAAGGAAAAACAATTTACACAGCGGTGGGTTTATTACTGTTGCAGAACTGATGACATCAATGCAGATAGTGCAGTGGTGTGCTCAATACATTTTATGGAATGTGACTACAGAGATGACCTGAAATGTCGTCTCCTTGGAATTAATTTATGTGACCAAGTAAATGTTCTGCACAGAATGATTGAAGTGGTGACAACAATGAGAGGGCATAAGACAGATGCATGGAACATACGACCATCCAAATGCTGTGAATTTTAAGTTGATCCTCAAGAAATTACTTCTGAGAAATCTGATACAAATAATGATAATTTTGACTGCTTGCCAAGAAATATTGGTCTTAGGCAAACAAATGATAAAGGTACACCTTTCAATGACAGTAGAACTCTATATAACTAATCAATGTTTGAAAGACTTGGATATTGGCAATGAAGTAGAAAAAGAGTTAAGTGATGAGTTTGATGAAAACTTAGGAGAGTGTATAAACCCTGACAAAAACGCAGGAAAAGCAAAAGATTTAGTCATAGAAGAGGAAGCTCTTAGGTACGTTGGTGGCTATATTGTAAGAATGTTGTGCGTGAAATACACCTCACTTAGGCCAGAAAGTCACTGAGTGCACATCCATGACCAAAACATGGACAGAAGAAATAAACAAAGGTGAACTGTATGTTCCTTTTGACACTCTATTAACCACTATGAGTGACGTATTTAAGGCTGTACATGGGGACAGTCTTTAGGAGGGGAAAGACTGTTTCAAAACAACTGTGTCTGAGATAGAGAGTTGGTGTACCCCATGATGCTTTATCCTTCTGTGACAACATATCTGTGTTCTTTAAACTGAACAGTAGTATTACGATAAATAAGAAAAACTAAGAATTTAAGAAGTGAAAATAAAAAAACAAATATGAAAATATAAAAATGATAGTAGGAACAACAGATTGTCTTGGGGTTACAGTTGATGTAAATCATATATGTTATTTATTTATAACTTTTGTGTGTAAATAATATATAAGTTATCATGATATAGTTATTCCCCTTTTAGATACATACACACTAATACGGAAACATTTCAGAGGAGGAAGTTATAAACCGGATAAATTGCAGTGAAATAAGCGAATGCATTTCAGAAAATTAGTAAGAATATTCAAAGAATGCCAGCTGTCCTTCACTCCACCATAACCTTGACCTAACCTAACGTAGCGTAACCAAATCTCAAGCTACCCTAATTTAACGTAATGTAACGTAAATTAAAAGAAACCTCATCTAATATAATCTAACGTAATGTAACCGAAGCTAACGTAAACTTAACCCAACTCTTACCTAACCTACACTAACGTAACCTAACGTATATCTAACCTAACCTAACCTAACCTAACTTAACCTGTCCCCTCCTCTCAGTATTATTACAATGGTTAAGACTCAGGAGATATAATCTAGAGGCCTAATGTTCAAGTGATCCGAAAAAAAAATATAGATATATTTATTTACCTTTACGTCAGCTTAGTGGAGAATAACATCTAAGAAGTGACTTGTCGGGGTGCGCGAGTAGACCGGGCGGAGACGTCAAGGATCAGGGTTGTTTGGGGCAGCGGTTGTTAGTCGATAGTTTATAGATCACTTCACTTATATCTTGTACTCACACACACACACACACACACACAGCGTTGGTAGTGAAAAACAGTGGTATATATTATGTAAACTTGTCAATAATAACATAGTTCAGTAGTTCATACACTTACACTATGTATTTCGTACACTATTTATTTTCTGTTTCTGTTTGCATTCTAGACAAGTTTACCACCAGTCCCATTAGTATTTGTTCAGTATTTGGTAACGTGTGTGAAGCAGGGACCCCACATCCTTATTTAAACCGGAGTGTTATGGCGTCAGCGAAACCAAACTCTTCGTCGCTAAGTTATATATCCTTCTAAATATTCCTCTTCACTCCCTTCTTACTCGGAATCACTTCACATCAACACCATTATCAAGAAGAGACAACAGATGTTACTTCAACTCAATAACCGCTTAGGTCTTGATAAGTCACGAGTCTTAGATGTATACGTCCACTTTCCACCGAGTCTGGAGGGACACTGAGACTTGTACCAGGTGTCTCTTAAGTGGACTGAGAAACACACAGGTTGACATCTGGTGGCCACTTAATGAACTATAGAACAGCTGGGTATGTAAAAAATGACGAGAAAAGCAGGCTGACGGGTGAGGCCAGTCCTACCTCCCTCACTTGACTACAGCCAGGGTTAGGAGATTAATTCCTTCTCTTCCTCCTACCCCTCTCCTTCCCTTGTCCTAAGTACCTCCTCCTCCCACTCCCCTCTCACTCTTCCTTACCTCTATATCACTTCTCTCACCCCATTCCTTCATTTTCTCTCCCTCAGTACCGCTTACCTCTATTCTACCACACCCTAGCCTCTATCCCATCAGTTTTCTACCCACTTATTCTCTCTCTGTCTCAGGTCTATCTCTGTCAACTATCGTTTTGAATTATTCTACACTTCATCCCATCTATCCATCTATCAGAACATACCATTCCTTATCCTCCTCCTGCTTCAATCTTTGCTCTATCCTCCCCTCCCTCCCCTACTTCAATCGTTGCCCTATCTCCCTCCTACTCCAATCCTTTTAGCCGTATCCTACACCATCCTACCTAATTGATTCCCTTGATCGATACGTCTTAACAGCTGACTTCCGGAGCCTGGTCGAGTTAATCCATCTCCAGAGTTGAGCTAGTCGTCATCATCATCATCCAAAGGAAATTCCAATAGAGGTTGATGAATATTTTTACCTGGATGCTTGTGAGTGAGTCTTGGCTTCAATATATAATTTTTAAGTTACTCTGTATTTGTATTCCTAACAGGGTGGTGCATAAGTTTGAAGATTATATATTATTCTTGTTTTTTTTTTGTGTAACTCTGTATTTTTGTCTCGTACAGGGTGGTGCATAAGTCCTGGATTCTTAATGGTTCGTATGTTGAAATTTTCCTCGTAGCGTGAGATGTAAACATGTTTCTGAGAGGCTGTCAAGATTACGCTGAGACTTTACTTACAATATTAACTTACAGGATCTTTGTGAAATATGAGCCTGACTCATTAACGTTGTTGTTGTTGTTGTTATTATTATTATTATTATTATTATTATTATTATTATTATTATTATTATTATTATTATTATATGGAAATCACTAACATTATCATTATTACGTTCATTACCTTCATCATCATTACTTGTATCATCACAACCTTAATCACCACCCGTCATCATCATCATCATCATTCGATCATCAAAATACATATTACAACTGTATTTCCCAGGACAGCACCAGAGCAAGGGTGGTGGGTGGATGGGGTGGGGGTGGGGTAAAGGGGGATAGGATGGAAGGGTGGAGAGGGGAGATGGTGAGAGGGAAGGGTAGAACGGACGGGCGAGAGGAGAGAGGGTGAGTGGGAAGGGAGAGGGTCGGTCGTAAGCACACAGGAGACATCTTGATAGAATAAAGTCATTCATTTATAATAGTAAGACAACAGCACAAGTCTATTTACTCGACAAATACTTCCATCCATATTTCATGAAGGCCGTGAGTGTGTGTGTGTGTGTGTGTGTGTGTGTGTGTGTGTGTGTGTGTTTATCTCAGTGAGGTCAACATAGTCAGGGGCACACACCATGAATACCAACTGGCCTTTGTATCAGTCATTTGTGGGTGACTGGGAATTTGAAATGAGTTCTGTATAACTTTTTGGGGGAGAGGCGTTGAACCTTTTAGTTATTTATCTATTTTTTGTTTTGGAATTTCTAAATTTTCCTGGATTTATTGTTGCTGTTTGTTTAATATTTAATAATTTTTAGTAATAATTTTGGGAAACGTTTTTATTTTGGGTTTGTGTTTTGAGGTTTTTATATACGGTTTTTAATTAACTGAGTAAATAGGTTTTTAATATGCAATTTTTAGATGAAATAAAGTAGAAGTGAGATTCTGATGTTATTTTATTGAAGTAATATTAGGCTTTTTAATGTTAATTTTATTGGTTTAATTAAACTGAAATATAAGTGGGGGTTTTAATGTCGTGTTCCAGAATTAAAGCAGGTTTAAGCTTAAGTAAAATAAAAAAAAAATTACCTATTTCACCCAATCACTAGTAACCATTTTTTGCCTATTATTCCCTGATTTTTCATATCCAACAAATTCAGATTATCCCCCAATTTTTCTCATTAATGAAACAAAAATCACCAATTACAACTCCAATTTAATGTATATCGCTAATGATTTTCCTTCATTAATAACACTTGGTGGACGGGCGTGTACTCTCTAGTGTGCTATTAATGTGATAATTAAGATAATTACAATAATTACCATAATTTCAGTAATATCCAGCGAGTTTTCATTCAGTCACTTCCTATTGTGTTAGAAATGACTATAAACAATTGATCTGATGATTTCTTTTTTTTTCAATATATCACATGACTGTTTTATACGTGTAAGTGCGATGAATAGAGGCACATACCTACACAGAAATGACATACACACACACACACACACACACACACACACACACACACACACACACACACACACACACACACACACACACACACACTATTTTTCGGGGGATATAAGAAATACATCAACTGCCCTTATCTCTTCCCATCAAGTTCTTATTGTACATTATCCTTCACCCTTCCTTTATCATACAACCTGGTTCTTCTTCTCCCCTGTTCTTGTCTCCTTTGTCTTCTTTAAGTGTTTATTGGATTTTCTTATTCGCCTTCTTTCATTAGTGTTTTATCCATTATACTATCTCCTCTTTCGTCTTTCCCATTCCATCTCTCTCCCTCTCTCTCTCCCTCTCCTTCGCCTTGTTTACGTTATCGCGAGTTATTTTCTATTCTAAGATTCGCTTTTTGGACATGGGTAAACAACACATATAAACACACAAACACTGGAACACATATGTCAAAAAAAACAAACCTATCAATGTACACAGTAATACACATCCGTTAGAGTGCTTTGTTGTGTGTGTGTGTGTGTGTGTGTGTGTGTGTGTGTGTGTGTGTGTGTGTGTGTGTTTGTGTGGAGAATAAAACAAATATAACAACAGGTGACTTCTGTAATTACCACAAACACTTCACCTGCCTCTCATCCACGATTACCACAACGTCTCAATCTTTAAAACATCTTAGGTGAATATTGTTCCTCCACCAAACTCAACTTATCGAATTGACAGTCAAAATGGCGTCAATATTACCCTGAGACTCAACCGTAACTAGGTCCGTTTTCTGTAAGTCTCGATACAAGGGTTGGAAATAAACTTACGATCATATGAGAATTCTGGTTTCTCATATCGAGATAAGCCTCAACATCCTGAGATGAGAGACTCAGCTCATTTACCTGAGAGGTTGAATCTCCTTGGGAATTAATAATAGTTTCCGGGACAACCTCTCTCTCTCTCTCTCTGTCTGTATGTCTGTCTTCTGTTTATCTCTGTCTTCTGTTTCTGTCACTCTCTTTATTTTTGCCCTACACTTTCTCTTTGCTTGTTTGTTTGTTTTTCTCTCGGAACGTATTCTTAAGATATTTCAGAGATATTTTAAACACACACACACACACACACACACACTACTACTTTGCTGTCACTCGGACCGAGTATGACGATCATCCAGCTATGATGAAATTATATAAGTTATCAATATGTCACCTTCGTTGTTGAGCTCTGAGGTGACTAATGAAGCCGATACGGGATCAGCAGGGCCGTCCACAGAAGTTGCACATGTGGGGGATACGTCTAGTGCGGGCTGCAGCATCTTTCCAACGTTCGCGCTTGTCTGCCTTGGTATGCAGTCGGGCTAACTCGAAAGTATTGACACCTTCTCGTGTGGTGCTCCCCCATGCATTACGGTGTGGAGTAATCGTCTCCCAGATGAGTGGATCGATTTGGCACTTTTCGGGTTTCTCTAAAGACTATCTTTATACCTTTTCAGTTGTCCGCCAGCGTTACGTTTACTATTGGTTAGGTGACTGTAAAGTAGCTGCTTTAGGAGTCTACTGTCGTCCATGCGGGTAACATGGCCAACGTAGTTGTTCAGGGATAATGGTAGCCTCGATGCTCCTGCAGTTGGTGTCAACGACAATACTGGCATTTGTTCTCTTGTCTTCCCAGCGAACTCGAGGATGGACCGTAGACTACGTTGGTGAAAGTTTTCAAGTGCATTGAGGTGTAGGCCGTTGGGATTACACTTGCCTAGTCCATTTCTCCTTATGATTCCCGGCCAAATGTCAGCATCTCTGCCAACTCTGGCATTGAGGTCACCTAGGAGCACAACCTTATCTTCTCTGGGGATAGAGGTTACCATTCTGTCAAGGTTGACGTAAAAGGCTTCCTTGATTTCATCCTCTGCATCCAGTGTTGGGGCGTATGCACTGATGAAGAACGCATGACGTGGGTGACTCAATGGGACTCGGAGCGTTATGAGGCGCTCGATGATCCCAATTGGCATTTCAGTTAGCCTATGTAGGATGCGTTGCCGGATGGCAAAACCAACTCCATAAACGCAGTTTCTCTCCGCAGCAGGCTTACCCTTCCGGGAAGGTATCGCCAGACCCCCATTCTGTGAGTCGACCCTTGTCTGGGAGCCGGGACTAACTAGAGACCCTGCAATTGTGTGTAAATGAGGCAGAAAGTTAGATCAGCAACCTGGGACTTGGTCACAATTTATGTGATGCCATATGGCAGCAGGGTCTACCATCAAACAACACAATATGCTTTATCAACAACTCGTTGTCAACCAGTGTGTTCACTCCCAGCCAACCTTACTTTTGCACTGTCACTATGTTGAAATGGCCTAGGTGAATGGATATATGAACAATAGGGGTTGGCTGTGCAGATTCTTATGTTCTTATAACCTTCTTCCCACATTGTTATTATATATCACAGTTGTACCACTTATGCTACTTCTAATATACTATAGGACTAGCCATCTGTCTGTCTGTCTATCTGTCTGTTCTGGGCAGCCGAAACGGCACAATCGTTTTTCATCAAACTTGGTGGAAAATTCACAGAGTGGAACAAACCTGGTCCCATGTCGATGGTTTCTCTAGGAAGGCATTAATTAACCATTTTATTTACGGTGGAAAACGATGCAAGTCTACGGACTTGGCGCACCCTAATTAACCATGCAAGTCTACGGATTTGGCGCACCCTCATTCGCTGTACGCTGTCACGAGCGTTCAAACTTTCACAAGGGCACGAAGGGCCCGCGCTCACTTGTGTATATTATATGTGAAACAAGTGATCCATTCTCTAATTATGGAACTATATTTTCAGTCTTTTGGCTGCCATGCTCTTCCAATAAACCGTTATTATTGTTGTTGTTATTATTATTATTATTATTATTATTATTATTATTATTATTATTATTATTATTATTATTATTATTATTAAGCTCTCCACTAAGACGTCCACCACCTCGTTAAAAGCTACTTATTTATCAAAAGTCATATATGCTGTATATATTTTCCTTCTGGTGAGCTAACTACTGTCAACTCGAACAAGCGACTCGTAATTACCACCGGATTGTCACGTTTGGGCGACTAATGAGGGTCCTTAATTGCCCATTAGGCACAAGATGGGTCGACCAACTCCTGCCAGCCGCTGGTTAGGTTTGTCCTCGCTCGTTAGAGAGACTCTGTGAGGCTATCTTGGGCTCTGGTAGTCTGTGGGAGGTTATCTCCGGCTATCATAAATCATTTAATATACGCTTCTGAATTTCCACAACATAAGACTGATATTGAATTTGGACTCGAAAAATACTTACCCAGACGGTCTAAATAAGGACTCTCTCTCTCTCTCTCTCTCTCTCTCTCTCTCTCTCTCTCTCTCTCTCTCTCAAAAAGGATGCCAACTTGTTTATTTATATTCTAAACCCGCGACCTCACAGAGAAAATTAATTATACATAGGATAATTGTTCAATATTTCTTTTCGTACAGATTAATTCCGGAATGAAAAATGTTATTTGTACTTCATAAAATGCCTTAGTATCTTTGTTATGGTATTTGGTGAAGGTTTTGATGTAGAGGCGATGGTGTGTGTGTGTGTGTGTGTGTGTGTGTGTGTGTGTGTGTGTGTGTGTGTGTTTATTTATCTCTCTTTTCATATCCATCCTTCATATAATATTTACACAAACACTCACCTCAGACTCAGAAGGAACACACACACACACACACACACACACACACACACACACACACACACACACACACACACACACACACACACACACACGACTTATATATCAAAGATTCAACAGCAACGCTAATGGTAGCTTACTGGTCATCACATCTCCTCCCGTCCCTCACACAACAACAAATACAACATTTACAATACATACAACATACAACACATACAGAATATACAACATTCACATACAACATAAATAACACAATACACCCAACATTTACAACACAACAGAAACACCACACAACACAACACAACACGTGTTAAACCAGGAACACACAGAAGATAAGTTAGTGCATTAGTTATTGTGTATTACCATGTGTTGGCAGAATATTGTCAAGTTGTTAATTTCTCCTCCTGCCAAACACCTTACCTCTGAGACTGTCACTTGGAAGGTCTTATAAATGAGTTGCTATTTTATCTTATTATTATTATTATTATTATTATTATTATTATTATTATTATTATTATTATTATTATTATTATTGCTTTTATTTTTATCATTATTTTACTGTTATTTTATTATTATCATTATTATTGTTATTATTATTTTTTTTTACTTTTATTATTATTATTATTATTATTATTATTATTATTATTATTATTATTATTATTATTATTATTGATTTTATTGTTATCATTATTTTACTGTTATTTTATTATTATCATTATTTTTGTTATTATTATTTTTTATTACTTTTATTATTATTATCATTATTATTATTATTATTATTAAAACACACACACACACACACACACACACACACGGTCTTCAATACTTCTCTTACCCAGTTCTTAGAAATACTCCTTCAGTATTACTTATAATTACCGCTGGCAGGTGAGGGCAATTATTATCTTTATTTTTATTATTACGCTCATCATTGTTGTTGTTGTTATTATTGTTGTTGTTGCTATTATAATTGTTGTTGTTACTATTATTATTTTTATTATTATTATTATTATTATTATTATTATTATTATTATTATTATTATTATTGTGGTTCTTCTTCTTCTTCTTTGTTCTCCTTTTATCATTATTTGTGTTATCACGATCATTCTTGTAATCTAATTATCTCATGTTCCTTATGTGTTTATCTTCTGATCTGTGGGATTATATTAAGTTACGAGGAACTGGTAACACTTTTAAAGGTGTAGGTTAACTGGCAACACTGTAAAATGAAAGATGAATTGGCAACACATTAAAGGTTTAGATGAACTGGCAATACTGCAAAGTTTAAGGAATTTCCATAATTTTTTTTTTCTTAAAGTGTTTTACTTTCAGAGTTCACCAAAAAATTTTACTCCAGCGAGAGAAGAATAAAAATAAGAATAGGAATAGGAAGGGGAAGAGGAGGAAGGAAGAAAAGAAGAAGAAGAAGAAGAAAAAGAAAAAGAAGAATGAATAAAGAAGAATGAAGAATGAAGAAAGCAGAAGAATGAAGATATAAGAAAGAAGAAGAAAGAAGGAAGAAGGAAGAAAAAGAAGAATGAAGATATAAGAAAGAAGAAAGAAGAAGGAAGAAGGAAGAAAAATAAGAAGAATGAAGATATAAGAAAGAAGAAAGAAAAAGGAAGAGGGAAGAAGAAGAATGAAGATATAAGAAAGAAGAAAGAAGAAGGAAGAAGAAGAATGAAGATATAAGAAAGAAGAAAGAAGAAGGAAGAAAAAGAAAAAGAATGAAGATATAAGAAAGAAGAAGGAAGAAAAAGAAGAAGAAGAAAAACAAGAAGAATAAATACTTTAAAACCACAAAGACTCCAACATGACCATCTTGAGGACACTGTTATTACATCTTAACCTAAGTTTTCAGTACAATTTTCATATCTTCCAGAAGGTTTCATATCATGCTTCACTTACAAGCTTCACTTACACACCAAACAAACATTAAGCTTCACTTACACACCAAACAAACATATTAAGCTTCACTTACACACCAAACAAACATCTTAAGCTTCACTTACACACCAAACAAATATATTAAGCTTCACTTACACACCAAACAAACATATTAAGCTTCACTTACACACCAAACAAACATCTTAAGCTTCACTTACACACCAAACAAACATATTAAGCTTCACTTACACACCAAACATATTAAGCTTCACTTACACACCAAACAAACGTATGAAGCTTTACTTACACACCAAATAAACATCTTAAGCTTCACTTACACACCAAACAAATATATTAAGCTTCACTTACACACCAAACAAACATATTAAGCTTCACTTACACACCAAACAAACATATTAAGCTTCACTTACACACCAAACAAACATATTAAGCTTCACTTACACACCAAACAAACATATTAAGCTTCACTTACACACCAAACAAACATATTAAGCTTCACTTACACACCAAACAAACACTATTAAGCTTCACTTACACACCAAACATATTAAGCTTCACTTACACACCAAACAAACATATTGCTTCACTTACACACCAAACAAACATATTAAGCTTCACTTACACACCAAACAAACATATTAAGCTTCACTTACACACCAAACAAACATATTAAGCTTCACTTACACACCAAACAAACATATTAAGCTTCACTTACACACCAAACAAACATATTAAGCTTCACTTACACACCAAACAAACATATTAAGCTTCACTTACACACCAAACAAACATATTAAGCTTCACTTACACACCAAACAAACATATTAAGCTTCACTTACACACCAAACAAACATATTAAGTTTTACTTACACACCAAGCAAACATCTTAAGCTTAATTTATATACCAAGCAAACGTATGACGCTTTACTTACACACCAAACAAACATCTTACGCTTCACTTATACAACAAGCAAAAATTTTATGCTGGTGTTGAGTTATATAGTATAGCAATCATGACAGTCAACATCTTCACAGGTCTTATCATCCATGCACCCCCCGACACAGTTTGTATGACTTCCACGACAGTTTACAGAGGGATAATGGTGCATGGTGGTGTAAGTGTGTACACTGTTTCTTGGTGCTTTGTTGAGAGTCATGTTGTTCATAATCCGTCAATAAATAATAATGGTTGCCCCTCATGTTACGAAGTTGCATGATCCAGTGTCAAGGAATAGTCCGAGAAGACCAGACACCTCGACAACTGCACCATTACCCTGGAACATAATCCGCAAATCGATTAACATCCAGGTTTCTAATTACTGCTGGGTAGACAAAGGCAAATGGAGCAAAGAAACTTGCCCATAGCTTCACCCTGCCCGGGAATCGAACCTGTGACCGCTCGCTTCCAAGGCGAGCATGCTGACCACACACACACACATTACACGGTTCCAGAAACTCATTTATATGCACGAGTTAGTACAATAATAATGAGATAAACAACTCGAGCCGACAATTTCAGCCGTACTGTGACGCCTTGACACCAATTTTCCCTGAGTAAACCTCTTGTGTGTGTGTGTGTGTGTGTGTGTGTGTGTGTGTGTGTGTGTGTGTGTGTGTGTGTGTGTGTCAATTTATGATCATATGAAGATTAGGCATCACAGCTTATTTCACCTGATGACTACACAACCTATCGCTACCTGGGGGATTATGTTAGGTTATAGGTTAGGTTAGATCAGGTAGGTTAAATTTGGATGGGTAACTTAGTGTTTAAGGTGTTTAATCATCAGGTGAAATAAACAGGTATGCCTAATCTTCAGGTGATGCGTTTATAACATATAAAAACACTCGGTTACTTCACTTAGGAAAATAAATAGAACAATTCAACATTTATAAACACAATACCAAAACGATGAACTGCAACACTGATTCTACACTATTATTAATCATATTTAATTCCCATGTAATTATGACCACAAAGTCAGACTGCACCAGAAATAAATTCCACTAAACATATGATAATTAATTTTGAGTTAATAGTTTTTATTCACTTCTAAAACGACCGATTATATATAATTATATTTGAATTTGTGTCTTACGGGGTATATAATTCGTGATTAATTAGGGATTTGTTAGCGTATATAATGGACTTAGTTCCTTAGGGCTTTTAATTTTCAACCATGGAAGAATGAGGCATGTTATTATTTAACGCTTGTTAGTGAAAGAACCACGGAAGTAAGGAATTAACTAAATAGAAGTAGTCATGCAAAAAAAAATGAAACTACTTCACACAATAAATAAATAAAGCAAAAAAGAATAAACGTAAACAAGAAAACCAAACAAGGAAATAAAACTCGAAAACAATTCACTTCCGTAAATAAACAATTAAATTAGGAGCAAAAAAATAAGGAATAAAACTCACTTGAAAATAAAGAAAAAAACAGAAGCATACAAGACTACAGAATCAAACAAAGAAATAAAACTCTTTAAAAATCAAGTAAAGTAAAGGACAAACAAATAATATATAGATAATTTCATCAACACTCTTCTCCCTCCTTCTTCTTTATCTTCTTGTCTTAACTAGTGCCATAGTCGGAAAAAGGGAAGAGATAAGGATGGGGAGGAAGAGGGGGAATGGGAGAAAGAATGAAGGAAAGAGGAAGGACAAGGGGAAGGGGAAAGTGGAAGAAGGGCAAAATACTCTCTCACTCCCTTCAGATGGCTAAGCTAGGCATGGATATATAATTTTATTTTATTATTATTTTTTTTTTTGCCACCATGAAATAAAAAACAAATAAGGCGATTTCATGTGGCGAGAGAGAGGTGGAGGAGGTGAAGGGGGAGGGAGGGGGGAGGGGAGGGGAGGCATCTACCCACTCTCTTGCCTCCCCCCACCCCTGTGGATCTCCATGGAGAGGGGAACGTAAGGTGGAGATTGCATACCATATCAACACGGAAGAAGGGGTTGGGGAGGGGGGGGTAGTGTGGGAGGTCTTGTTTTCTTTCCTCATACAGCCAAACTGTGGAATGCTCTTCCTTCTTCTGTGTTTCCATACTTATACAATCTGCCTCAGTTTAAAAAGCTGGTTTTCGGCATCTTCGTGGTGTAAATTAACACAGTATAACCTTTTTCTTCTTTATTTTCAATTTCTTTCTGTTCTTTTTTTTCGCCCCCCAGGCCCCGTTGTGGGTCGTTTGACCTGTGTCCGGGTGGGCTAATTCCCGTAAGAATAAAAAAAAAATTCTTATAGGATTTTGCACACTCTTTCCTTATCACAGGTAGAAGGGGGAGTGAGGTAAAGTTGCTAGGCAGGTAGATGGAGAGTTACTTGATTGACAAACGACGTCCATAAGTTGATTTGTGGTTTGTTTAATGAATGAAGGAGGGATAGGCCCCCACCGTCTTGTTGGGGAATGGTGTCAATCTTCGTGGTTGTAAACTCGCATGATGATAATGATGATTAATGGTTTATTGAGAACAATAGACCGAAATTATATGAATTATGCATGGTGACATTAAGGTGTGGGTCATTTTATTTCCAGAGTGGTTAAGTGAGAGGCTGGTGTTACCACTGTCACACTCTAAAGAATGACTGGTTTAAAATTAAAGCATGTGAAACATAAAAAAAAATGCAGATCAGCACAAATTGCGCGAATTTTTCAATTCCACCAAAACATTTATGGGCCGATCACTCGTGGCGCAGACCCCCCCTCCGCTCATCCGATGGTAGCTTCACAATTAAAGGCGATGAAAGCCTCCTTCAGAGCTGGAAAGAGCACTACCATTCATTGCTCAACCGAAACACTGTTGTGGATATCCTGACTACCCAGCAGGTCCCTCAGCATCCAGAGTTGACCCACCTCAGCCATCCTTCATCCCTGGATGAGGAAGGTACCGCCATCAAACAAATGAAAAATAACAAAGCCTCAGGGCCTGATGGAATCCCAGCCGAGGTGTATAAAGCAGGAGGACCTCTGCTTACCAGCCGTCTCCACTCTCTCCTGGAGAATATATGGGAAGTAGAGGAAATCCCCCAAGCTCTTAAAGACGCCCCCCATCGTCAATATTTATAAGAACAAGGGGGACCGGTCAGACTGTGGCACCTACAGCGGGATCTCGCTGCTGTCCGTAGCTGGCAAGATTATTGCCCGAGTCCTCCTAAACAGACTTCTTCCTGAAGAGAAGAACTTCCTCCCAGAATCTCAAGTTGGCTTTAGACCATCACGTGGCACCACTGACATGATCTTTCCTGCCCGCCAGATACAGGAAAAGTGCAGAGAATAGCGTCGTGACCTGTACATTGCTTCCATCGACCTAACCAAGGCAGCTGCCCCCTTACTGAACTTCAGTATGCAGATGACCTCACCCTTGTCGCTCATACTGAACGCTACCTACAGGAGATCCTGTATGCACACTTCGGCCTTGAGGTGAATGTACGTAATACTCAGATTCTCTTTCAGCCTGCTCCTGGTTCAGCCACACCTCTACCATCCATCCAGCTTAACGGCACTAAACTCTCTAATGTTACCCACTTTCGGTATCTCGGCTCCCACCTGTTCACCACTGTGGACATCGATAGAGATTCAACATTGGATCAGATGTGCATCTCAAGTCTTTGGCAGACTCCGCACCAATGTCTTCAGCTGTAGGAAGCTGAAATTATTCACAAAGTTGCATGTATATCGAGCAGTGGTCCTCCCCACCCTGCTATATGGCAGTGAGGCCATATAGCATCGAGGCTACCATTATCCATGAACAACTACGTTGGACTGGCCATGTTACCCGAATGGACGACGGTAGACTGCCAAAGCAGTTACTTTACGGTCACCTAAGGAATGGTAAACGTAACACTGGCGGACAATGGAAAAGGTATAAGGATAGTCTTAAGACAAACCTGAAAAAGTGCCATTTCAACCCCTTCAGCTGGGAGACGATTACTCCACACCACAACACTTGGAGGAGCACCACACGAGAAAGTGTCAATACTTTCGAGTTTGCCCGACTGCATTCCGAGGCAGACAGGCACCAGCGCCGGAAAGACACTGCCACCGCCCCTCCCGCACTAGATGTAGCCCTCCATATATGTAACACCGGTGGACGGCCCTGTCGATCCTGTAAGTGCCTTTCGAGTCACCTCAGAATTCACCGAAGGTGACATCATTAATAACTCGTATCATTTTATCATAGCTGGATGATCAAACTCGATTTCGAGTGACAGCAAAGTAATTGTAGTAGTAAGTGTGTGTGTGTGTGTGTGTGTAATAATAATAATAATAATAATTTACGGTTTATTGAAAGAGCTTGGCAGCCAGAAGGCTGAAAATATACAGTTACATAGTTGGGGAATGGGTTACGAATTACAAATAATATACAAGTAATATAAGTGACACAAATAAGACATATAATAACTAGATGGGGATCAGCTCAAACTACAGTTCATTTCAACATAGTGACAGTGTAGGGAGCAGTGTTTACTGGGAGTGAATACACTGATTTATTACATGTTATTGATAATTTTTACAATGGTTGGGACTGGGCTGTTCTTATAGCGATCAGTTCGTGCACGTATGGGCTGGATGCGGTTGTGGTGTCGAACAGCAATTCTCGGACAAGGGATCTCAGGTGGAAGTAGGGCCGGTGTCGGGGATGGTGTAGAAGCTTCTTACCAAATTTGCGGATGAGGTCGTGGTGATGGTCAGTGAGAGTCGAAAGGGTCAGTGTGTTGAGCGCTTCTTGATATGTGGAGTAGGAAGGGGAGAGAATAATCTTGCATGCCCTCTTTTGCACTTTTTCTAGGTGTTTACGTTGTGTGGCATTTAGGGAGGAAGACCAGGTGGGGAGGCATAGGTGAGCTTGGGAAGTATGAATGTTGTGTAAACACTGAGGAGCTCGGTGCAGGAACTCCGAGGGACTTGAGTCGGCGGAGGAGGTGGAGACGGAAACTGGAGGATTTGACAACTTCACTGACGTGTGGTTTCCAATTTAGTTTGTTGTCTATGGTGACGCCGAGGAGCTTCGTGGAATCTACAACCTGGAGTGTGTTCGGACCTAAGTAATGGAAGGAGGTGGGACAATGTCGGAGGAGAGGTTGATGTGCATAACCATGGTCTTGGTATGGTTGATGGTGACATGGTTGTTGGTGGCCCAGTTTTGGAGACTGTTCAATAAATCCTGAAGGGCGGTATAGTTGGGAGCAGAATTGTTGACGCTGATCCCAATGGTGGAGTCGTCGACATATTTCCAGCGAGCAGGGTTTCTCTTAGGGCATCATTGATGAGCATAAGGAAGCAGAGTGGTCCCATCTTGGTGCCTTGGGGACGCCACAGGTGAGTGACTGAAAGGTGGAGACAGCCCTCGAAGCGTACAGCTTGGCGTCGGTCACTGAGGAAGTCTAAGCCATGGTATGAGACTTCTCCGAAGCCGAGGTCAATAGCTTTGTTTATGATTATATTGTGGTCGACTAGGTCGAACGCTTTAGTGAAATCAATGAAGGCGACAGCTACAGACGTTTTTCGTTTCTCGAGATGGCGGTATATGTAATCGAAAGCTGACAAGACAGTGAGTGGTGGAGGAAGTTTTCATGTTGCCAAATTGCTGAGGGTCTACGACTCCTGCAATATCAGCATAAGCCCAGTCGAACACAAAACTTTCACAGATTAGGCTGGGTATTGGGGTGATTGCAATAGGTCGTAGCTGATTTAGGATTGTGGGCTGGTTGACTTGGGCACTGGTGATACATAAGAGGTCTTCCAGTCAGCTGGGCATCTGGCTTGACTGAGAGAAGCATTGATGATGGAGCAGAGGGTTTAGCAAGCCGGGGAGAACTCCTTGAATAGTTTCATTGGTAAGTCAATGGGGGTGGTAGAGCGTGTAATGTGTGTGTGTGTGTGTGTGTGTGTGTGTGTGTGTGTGTGTGTGTGTGTGTTGGCGTGTGTGTGTGTTTGTTTGATTGTGTGTGTGTGTGTGTGTGTGTGTGTGTGTGTGTGTGTGTGTGTGTGTGTGTGTGTGTGTGTGTGTGTGTGTGTGTGTGTGTGTGTGTGTGTGTGTGTGTGTGTGATCTTCCTTCCTCTTCATTTATTCATTTACATCGTTCTTTCATCTCCTTACTTCCTTCTCTTCCTCCCAATGCCCTCATCCTCTTTTTGGCATTGCTTTATCTTTTTTCTCCTCCTGTCTTCCCTCTTCCCCTCTCGCTTTTCTCCTCTTCCTATTTTATTTTCCGTTTCCCTTCTTCCTCCTCCTCTTTTCCTCTTCTTGCTTTTTCTCTTTCTTCGCTTTCTCTTCTGATTCCTCTCTACTTTGTTCTTCCATCCTCCTTTCCACCATTATTATATCCGCTGTTCCTGCTCTATCCTCAATCTTTCTACCTTCTTCTCTCCCTTCTTCCTCCTTCCGTCTTTTCTCTTCCCATTTTACTTTAATTTAGCCTTCTGCAACATTTATAAAACAAACTTCACTCTTTACAACGCTCAAAACACAATTTTTAACCACTATGCAACAACACATTACGCACTCTGCAACATTTAGCATAAACACTACGGATTTGCTCCTTAACTAAAAGCGAGGTCGCAATATTGATGTCGTCACGGTGTACGTAAGGTCATGCTCTGGTTCCGGCTTCGTTTTGTTTATCTCTGGTGGTGAATAATGTGTGACCGTGTGAACGACCCAGAGAAGTCATCTTTTGAGTCAGGTTAAATATCTTTGTGATGTATTGATCGGTGAGGTTACTTAGTGCTTTCCGTCGACAGGCTGATGTGCTTTTAGGATTGATAGTGTGTGTATGTGTGTGTGTGTGTGTGTGTGTGTGTGTGTGTGTGTGTGTGTGTGTGTGTGTGTGTGTGTGTGTGTGTGTGTGTGCTTATTTATTTATTTCAATACATATAATATAAAAATATATATATATTTTTTTTTTACTTCGACTAATCATTTTCCTTTATGGTTCAACCTGACCAAAATAAATAAGTCAGAACCATTTTCATTGCTCATTATTATACATCCACGTTGTCCTTCCACACAGCAAAGTAACAAGACAATCGACCTAGTGCATCCATCGTCAACAACAAGTATATATCTAGAGCAGAATGCAGTATAGGGCTTTCTGGTTATGTACGTCTACCGTTGCTTCATGGAGTCTCTCTCTCTCTCTCTCTCCTCTCTCTCTTACTCTTCCGTGTATATCAACCAGCTAAATTCTTTAACAATTTTACCATTCTTTATCATTTGTATTTTTATACAGGGGGATCTATGCAACACTCTCTCAAATCTCTAAATCTCCTCTCGCTTTCATACACAACATACACATTCTTCTCATGCAGTCATACATAAGATACACATTCATCTCATGCAGTCATACATAAGATACACATTCTTCTCATGCAGTCATACATAAGATACACATTCTTCTCATGCAGTCATACATAAGATACACATTCTTCTCATGCAGTCATACATAAGATACACATTCTTCTCATGCAGTCATACATAAGATACACAT
>NW_024722610.1:3300020-3332520 GCF_018991925.1 Homarus americanus | reverse complement strand
ATTCTTTACCTTTTTATTACCCGGTAGTCTCCCTCTACTTCAAAGTCTTGCGTACTTATAAAATTGATTTCATATAATATAAATACAGGATGTGGTGCATTACTGGAGTGCTCTCAACTCTAGTGTGCGTAAAGATTTTTTGATAAGAAAAATCTTTTATTTCATGCTATATAAAGAACCCGCTTCTAAATTGCTTTATTACACCGGACTGGAAGGTCGTCTGGTTGAGAGACAGACTAGAAGGTCGTCTGGTTGAGCGGCAGACTAGAAGGTCGTCTGGTTGAGAGGCAGGCTGGAAGGTCGTCTGGTTGAGAGACAGACTAGAAGGTCGTCTGGTTGAGCGGCAGACTAGAAGGTCGTCTGGTTGAGAGGCAGGCTGGAAGGTTGTCTGGTTGAGAGGCAGGCTGGAAGGTCGTCTGGTTGAGAGGCAGGCTGGAAGGTCGTCTGGTTGAGAGGCAGACTGGAAGCTCTTCTGGGTCATCAAGGGTCTCAGGAGTGTTCAGTGTTCCAGGGCAAAAAACAGATTTAAAACTCAAGTGGCTAATTGAGGCTCCTGACAGTGCTCCAAGGTTCCAGTGGAGGAAACACACCTCATATCTGGAAGCCGTAATCATTCCAGAGAGAAAGTAGCGCTCTAGTTCTTGATTAACAACTTCCGGGGGAGAGGTAAAACTATTTTTCTGGATGGTAAGTGATGGTAGAGTCGGGCGAGAGCTCTTGTCTGAAGTCCTTGACCGTTCCAGTGTGATTTAAGCTGTTGTGTTGTAATCGTCGATGATACAGACCGATATAGAACTCTTGTCTTAGATCTGATGAAGGTAAAACTTTTCTTTCAAGGAGAATGTTTTTCTTGTATGGTCTCGAGTCATTTACCACATTAGGTTAAGTTGAAGATCGTACTGAGAAAGATATTTCAGGAAGACCTTTTGAAAAGTTTTTATTTTCTTGTGACTTTCAACTTTTTAGGTTGTGGAAGTTTATTCTTCATGTGTCTCTCTGTCTATGGGGACACATTTTTACTATGGTTCTACCTTTCTTTAATTTTCACTGTACCGCTTTCTTTCTTTTTCTTTCATTCATTTCACTACGATTCTTTTCATTGTTTTATTAGGATTATTTCTTTCATTGTTTTTCAAAGACATTTTTCAAACTAGAACCAATTTAATTATCAAACAGTTCATTCATATTTAATAGTAAGTAACGTATATGTACATGAAAATAAAATATTACCCAGCGAAAAAAAAGTTTACTTCAATCATATTCATTTCTGTGAGTTTGTGTTTTGAATCTGCCAAGTTCCTGTCCACCTATGCTTATGAAACTCACACATAATATGCACTTATATTTTATTAAGTTTGTTTACCGCCACTAACCCATTTAAGATTCTTCGCCTATGTCATGGTTTTGGGGTGGTTCGGTGGTAGAGAGTGATTATATTATATAAAGATAATAATATGTGTATTTATTTCACTGTAGAGTCCGATACCTTAAAACTGATTACTTAAGGAGATTATGGTGTATCTACGAGAAGTTCCCCCCACCACTCGACATTCCATGATTTATACTTGATAAATGATGATTTAATGAATTCATTTAATTTTCAACATTCATAAGTTACTGGTTATACTTGTCATAACCAAGCAGTCATTACCTTTAGTAATAATAAGATAGGATCTCAGATACGGGCAGATAATTGCACTTATTTATTTTCAAGCTTCCATACAATGATTTACATAATTTGCATGGATATATGATTTACTCACGTTCACGCTGTAATAAAATTAATCTTCAAAACAGGGAATTTCCAACTTGGGGACACATGTAATTACTGTCTGGTATGACTTAACAGAGCCTTAATTCTTCAGTGATACATTTACTGCCAGCCTGGATTGCTCTTGTTGCAACCAGGTTCATCACAAGAACTTCTTCCCACGGCCATAACAAAAAGAAAATTTTAGTCACCACACATAGTCTCGCGTCACTGACAGTCACTGGACGGTTGTCCAAGCAGAACTGGTAGCGTGACTGAAATTAACCATTAGGTGATAGACCAGCCTGGATTGCTTTTTCGCAACCAGGCTTCACACGTGATATTTCACGGGATAATAAACCAAGGTTAACACACTCTAGCCTGTCGATCACGGTCACGGTAGACGGGTTGTGCAGGAGAACCCTGTAAGCGTGAATTAATTAACCATTTACTGTAGGTTTGATAGGCCAGCCCGGATTGCTCTTGTCGCAACCAGGCATCCACACGTGATATTTCCACGATAACAAACCCGGTTAACACGCTTAGTCTCGTCGACGACGGTTCATAGGACGGTTGCGCAGACTCTGTGTGGTGTGGTGTCCCCTTTCAGGAGGAGAGGATGAGAAGACGTCTTAACTAACCCATGGCTCAGGGATACTACCGAAATGAGGCTTTTTGGTGTGAAGGATGAACAGTACAACACTGTTTCACTGCCCACCCCAAAGGCTGGCAACATACACTAATGGAAAAATACATGTCCCCAGTTCGCTCGGGCGTCTTATCTCTGGTAAAACAAACTTTGGAGTTGGTTGCGGGTGCTTAACGCAATCCATGACAGCCTACAACATATATGCTCGATGACCTACCCCCACCCGCACGCACGCACGCACGCACGCACGCACGCACGCACGCACGCACGCACACACACACACACACACACACACACACACACACACACACACACACACACACACACACACACACACACACACACACACACACACACACACACTACTATTACATGAGCACCGTCCTACTGCTACCTGAGAATGACCAATTATTCATAGATGGCTGTATACAACTCCTATTTTCCTTTATCATTAATTTACACTAGTAACTTACTGTTGCATGTATGTATATCATGTATTTCATTTTACAATTTCAGCATTTGGTGACTTAATATAGCCTACATACTGTAAATCTATATATACTATATATATATATGTACATCTATCACACATACACCGATATTAACAAATTCCTTTCTATATTTATAACAAGGACAAACTTTTCTCATATTCTTAACATCTACGAATGCAAGGTCACACTATGTTATCCCTGGTCAGCGAGTATCCACGAATATTCAATTTGGTGCCTCAAGAGCTTAGGAGAGGCACGGAACAAGTATTTTAGAATATAAAGGAAACTTGTTAACTATTTCCGTGTTAAAAATGATGAGATAGTTGACAATGTTAAGGTGGATCTAGAGATAGGCGGGTGTCGACGGGTGGATGGTTAGGTGGATGGATGGAGTAACGCATAGACGGATTGATGGATGAATGAATAGACAGATAGATGAAAGAATTAATAGACAAGAGAACTAAAATCTATGGACTATTTGATGAATGGATGGATGGATGGATGGATAGATAAAGAAAATTGGAATAGACGGTACAGATAAACTAATAACTTAAAGGATAGATTCTCAGGTGGATGGATAGATGAATAGATCCTTAACTTCACAAGCATTGCAAGTTGAGGAAGAAATGGATGGGTGGAACAGATAGATGGATGAGTGACAGAAAATGGATAGACACCAAATTAAGCCGACAGATTGGATAGATGAATGGATAGCTAGATGGGTAGATAGACAAATAGATGGATAGATTAACAGGTAGATAGACAAATAGATGGATAGATTAACAGGTAGATAGACGAGTAGATGGATAGATCAAGAAGCAGATAGACAAATAGATGGATAGATTAACAGGTAGATAGACGAGTAGATGGATAGATCAAGAAGCAGATAGACAAATAGATGGATAGATTAATAGGTAGATAGACAAAGATAAACATATTAACAGGTCGATAAATGGATATATATATATAGGCGGGTAAACAGATGATAGATGGAGATAAGAGACTAGTTGATGGATAGAGATAGAAAGGGGGGACACTTACCACCAAGTCAATAGAAAGGAAAGTGAAAATAATGGTTAAGAAAAAAATATGTTTCTCAGCTTTTGATTTCCCAGAGGCGTTCCCAGTGTGGTCGATCGCCTTGTCTCTATCTCATTTTCTTATTCTATCTCTTATTTATGTATTTATCTCTTGTCTTTCTCTCTCCTCGTCCTATTTTTATCTCAATTTTTCTTTCTCTATCTTTCTTTTTCTATATCTCTTCTTTTACTTTGAACTACTTTTTTAGTCTGTCTTTTCTCTCTTTCTGTATCTCCTATCGATATTCTCTCTCTCTCTCTCTTGTTCTCCATCCTCTTGTCATTCTTTCTCTCACTCTGTTCTCCTTTTTCATTATTCTTCATCTTTTTATTTGATTCTTTCTTGCCATATTCATTTACCCAGGTGTATACGTCGAGAGAGAGAGAGAGAGAGAAAAGAGAGAGAGAGAGAGAGAGAGAGAGAGAGAGAGAGAGAGAGAGAGAGAGAGAGAGAGAGAGAGAGAGAGAGAGAGAGAGAGAGAGAGAGAGAGAGAGAGAGAGAGAGAGAGAGAGAGACTCCTCATGGACCAGCAAATGAGATGAGGGGGGGAGGGGGGGGTAGATGGAGGGTGAGGGGAAGGTGGTAGCCGTGGAGGGAGGAGGAGGTAAGGTGGGGATGAGGAGACCATTATTGCTCGTTATGCCCTAACAAGCACCCGGGGGTAGTTCATAATGACTCAGATGGGGAGATGAGAGGTGAGTGGGGAGAGGGAGTGAGAGGTCTCTTGAGGAAGGTAGAGAGATCCCCTACTACTCTGGCCTGAGGGAACAAGGAGTTCTGAATGACTCCAACATGAGTTAAGACAACCAGTGAGTGGTGGTGGTGAGTGGTGTTGAGTGGTGTGAGTGGTGTTGAGTGGTGGGGTGGTGATGGTAGTGGTGGTGTTGAGTGGTTGTGGTGGACGTAGTGGTGGTGGTGTTGAGTGGTGGTGGTGGAGTGGTGGTGGTGGTGTTGAGTGGTGGTGAGTGGTGGAGTGGTGGTGAGTGGTGTTGAGTGGGTGGGGTGGTGATGGTGGTGGGGGGGTGGTGGATAGTGGTGGTGTTGGAGTGGTGGGGGTGGTGATGGTGGTGGGGGTGGTGATGGTAGTGGTGGTGTTGGTGATTGTGGTGACGTAGTGGTGGTGGTGTTGAGTGGTGGTGGTGTTGAGTGGTGGTGGTGGTGTTGAGGGTGGAGTGGTGGAGTGTGGTGAGTGGTGTTGGTGGTGGGGTGGTGATGGTAGTTGTGGTGTTGGAGGGTTGTTGGACGTAGTGGTGGTGGTGTGGAGGGTGGTGGTGTTGAGGGTGGTGGTGTTGGAGTGGTGGTGTGTTGGAGTGGTGAATGGTGTTGAGGGTGGTACTGAGAGGTGGTGGTGAGTGGTAGTGAGTGGTGAGTATGAGTTACTCGAGTGGTGTGATGGTGGTGGTGAGTAGTGGTGAATGGTGGTCTTTGTCAGTGTATGTGGTGAATGGGATGACTGGTGGTTATGAGATGAGTTTTGATGGGAAGTGATGATGGTGGTGAACGATGGAGATGAAAAGTACACACACACACACACACACACACACACACACACACACACACACACACACACACACACACACACACACACACACACACACACACACACACACACACACACACACACACACAAACACACACAGTTAAAAACCAAAATGGCATTGCTAGATTACAGAGACTATGTCCCAACTAGGATCCTCTCTCTACCTCCGTTAAAAAAATAAATAAAAAACCAATCTAAGACCATCAAAACATCAACATGGTCTCAAATCATGATCAATATACCACAGGAAATTCATCATTTTCGTGAATATCTCAGCGAAGGAAAATATTTTGAGTGATGGCGTTGAGAGTGAACTGAGCAGTCAGTCCGATACTTCCTCTTCCTCCTCCTCCTCCTGCATGCAACACCTGGACACTGTGTTAGGTAGCAAGTGTTACGTAGGCAGCAGCAAGGAACACCAGGAAGGATGTACAGGACACTCTTAGTATAAACTGTGAAACTAAGAGACGTAAAGGTATATAATTATCTGTCTCAATCCATTTACCTCTCTATCTATGTATCAACCTGTCTCATTTTATCTGTCTGTATTTATTTATCTTGATTGTCTTACTGTCTATCAATCGCTTTGTGTTTGTTTATCTATCTATCTATCTATCTATCTATCTATCTATCTATCTATCTATCTATCTATCTATCTATCTATCTATCTATCTATCTACAGTATCTATACATTCACCTTCATCTCTATATTTCTCTATCTGCCCCTCTGCATCATGAGAGAGAGAGAGAAGTTTCATAACAACCTAGAACAAACATCAACTTGAAGTATATATGTGACGTCAGCTGTTGAATCTTTTCCAGATTTTTGTGAATTTACTTAAGTTTCTCCAGGTTGTGTTGGCGCCAAGTTACGGCTCTCACCCTTCCCCCTTCCTCTTCCTCCCTTTCCCCCCCCTCCCTTCCCTTCCCTCCCCACCTCCCCCGGATAGTTGGGGTCACCTCCACTTCCGGGCGGTACAGGAGACATGTGTATGTATGTCTTCCAAGGCCCCGTAAAACCAACACACGGGTGAGTTTTGCAAGAATTCTTCAGCCGTAAATTCTGATATATGTGTATCTCACTTTTAAGACATTTCAGTGAAGAGATGTGTTTTTTCTTAGATGTTTTGAAGATGTTTGATACGTGGAAGATGTTGAAGATGTTTGATACTTGGGAGATGATGATGTTTGATACGTGGAAAATATTGATGATGTTTGATACGTGGAAAATATTGATGATGTTTGATACGTGGAAAATATTGATGATGTTTGACACGTGGAAAATATTGATGATGTTTGATACGTGGAAAATATTGATGATGTTTGACACGTGGAAAATATTGATGATGTTTGACGTGGAAAATATTGATGATGTTTGATACGTGGAAAATATTGATGATGTTTGACGTGGAAAATATTGATGATGTTTGACACGTGAAAATGATGATGTTTGACACGAGGAAAATATTGATGATGTTTGATACGTGGAAAATATTGATGATGTATGGAGTTGTTTGGAGTTGTTGATTAGTATACAAAAGTTTATACAGATAAATAAAACAATTTTTTTGTTTATTACCTGAAGAAGAGAAGAAAAGGTACGATAGTATTTCTGACGTAGATGTTTTCGCTGTTTATTTCACCAGGGAGGATGAAGTATATTCTTCGAAACACCGTTGGTCGTGTTTCTTACTGTACACACACACACACACACACACACACACACACACACACACACACACACACACACACACACACACACACACACACACACACACACACACACACAAGGCTGGGTCTTTGTACGTTCCTCTTGTGCTCAATGCTGTGTAGAGTAGATAGATAGATAGATAGATAGATAGATAGATAGATAGATGGATGGATAAGGATAGAGATAGATAGATAGATAGATAGATAGATAGATAGACAGAATTTCTACTTTGTGTTAGAATCCTAATCTCAGGTGAGTCAATTCTCTACCTGACCTATAATTAACAGGGTGACGTCTCAGTTGAAAATATCACTTGGTAATTTTTCTTCAGTTAGAGAAAAACAAAGGAATGAATAAAATAGTGATACAATTTTCGGGCTGGTTAGGTTAGGTCCGGTTAGGTCAGGATAGGTCAAGTAAAGAATGGGTTAGCTTAAGGTAGGTCAGTTCAGGTAAGGCTAAGGCTAAGTTAGGCAAGGTCAGGCCAGGTCAGGTTGGAAGTTAGGTTAAGTTAGAGTGTGTAAGATATTTTTATAAAGGAAAAAGGGATTACATGTAGCCTTGATAATGAAAATGAGAAAACAAAACTAAGATAAACAAATAAGAGTTAGAGATATCTAAAATAAGAAAGATAATGCATGAGATATAAGACAAATTGAAGGATATAAGCTGGAAAGGATAAAAGATGGAGGAAATTTGTTACAGAGACTATACTGACCGTGGGAGAGAGAATGATGCATGACTCTGTGTTGGGCAAGAGCATACGTCGACACAGGGGAAAGGGGAGGGGGGGCTGAGGCCAAGCAGTCGTCAAGGCAAAGGAGGAGGAAGAGGAGAATGACCTGCAACACCAGGACAAGGAGAAAGAGGAAGATGGGGAAGACCAGGGAGTAACCTGTAAGGATAGGTCAAGAGGAAGAGGAGGAAAATGAGAGCCAGTGGTGACCTGTAACACTAAGACGAGGAGTAGGGAGGAAAGACGAGGGCCAGTGGTGACCTGTAACACTAAGACCAGGAGTAGGGAGGGGAAAGACGAGGGCCAGTGAGTGACCTGTAACACTAAGACGAGGAGTAGGGAGGGGAAAGACGAGGGCCGGTGAGTGACCTGTCATCAATAAGTCCTTCCGTCTCAGGGATGGATGACGTCTATAATATGTGAACTAGATGGACTGAGCGCCGCCCCAACACTCAATCACATCCATCATATGAGATTTGTACACTGAAGGTAAAATATTTCCACACGCTAGGGAAGAAACACAACCACCTGGAAGCATTCATGGTGATGGTGGGTGACAATAACGAAAAGTCACCAGAAGACACCCCAATAGCAAACAATCTGATGACTAGTGAAGGTCACACACACACACACACACACACACACACACACACACACACACACACAAAAGATGTTAGTCCTGTCAGAGATGAGAATAAAGTCTCTTTGTTTATAAAAGAGAGTTATGTTACAAAGTAAAAGTTTAGAGTGGAATCAAGTGAATTTAGTAAACGGTGGGTGGCGTCAGCAGATTCATCAATCAACAGTGAGAAGGGAAGCTGATGTTGGAAGAGGAGAGAGAGGGACAAAGAGAAGGGTCAGCGATAGAGGAGTGAATGGTGGGTATAGGTTGTAGCTGAAAGGAAAGTCACTGATGAAAAGCAGACACAGGGAGCAGGAGATGACAAGAGATCCCCGGCAAACATTAGAGGTTAGCAGAGCAAGCGTCATCCTCACATACACTGAATGTTGACCCGTAGAAGAAAACTATTCACTCAGAACATCAAGGTTGAGTTAACATTCCGTACATAAGACCCAAACCCTACCTTAGGGGGAGGACTTTACCAACAGAACCTATCAAAGGAGTTTACTGACATCAAGGCTGACTACCACAGCTCTCAGGGAATGATGCAATAACTGATGATTAACAAACATCACAAGGTCGTTCGCTCGTGTAGCTGACCAGGCGTAACCAGAGAGAGAGAGAGAGAGAGAGATTCTCATAGATGATTGGTGAGAATGTGTTGTAAGATCTCAATAAGTTTCCTTCTTAGAAATTGGGTATATTAAAGATATTCCAGGATGAAGGATACAGAAATAGGGGCAGTAGATGTGTAGGATTAAGTAGGGTATCCTTCTTAGAAACATAGCATACAAAAGGATATTCCCAGGATGGATACTGACGAGACTCTTGTTGGTAAAGTTTTAAGGACAGAGGTTATAGGCTTCAGGGTACGCCATACCATCACGACTGTGAACCAATTAAACACCATCATTGAACCCAAGCTTTAATGTGTCCTGTACCGTGAGGTGGAACATTAGGTGAGGTGGTGGAACATGAGGTGAGGGGTGGTGGAACATGGTAAGGGGTGAGGTGGAACATGAGGTGGGGTGGTGGAACATGAGGTAAGGGGTGGTGGAACATGATGTGGGGTGGTGGAACATGAGGTGATAGGATGGTAGAACATATGGTGAGGGTGGTGGAACATGAGGTGAGGGTGGTGGAACATGAGGTAGGGGTGGTGGAACATGAGGTAAGGGGTGGTGGAACATGAGTTGATGGATGGTGGAACATGAGGTGAAGGGTGGTGGAACAGGAGATGGAGTCATTGGTGGATGTGTGTGTGTGTGTGTGTGTGTGTGTGTGTGTGTGTGTGTGTGTGGATTAAACTTTCTCCTCCTCCAATTCTTCCTCCTTCTCCTCTAACACTCTCCACTCTCTCAATCTCCTTCAACTCTTAGCTCAATACTTGGAACCCAGAAGGAGGAGGAGGAAGAGGAGGAGGAGATGAAAGAAGGTTGGGAAGGAAAGGAGGAAGAAGGGAAGGAATGATTTAGTCGTGTATTTAACTTCGTGGTGGAGGCTGGAATGTGGATTGGAGAGTCACGATTAGGAGTTTAAGATTAGGGACTGGGGCCGACGAGTTGGGATTGAAGGTGAAATTAGAAATAAAAAAACAATTGAAGAATGTAAAGATTAAGTGACTTGGGATAGAGATTGTTATGTATTGGGACTTTGAATATGAGAGAGTGGGATTGGAGAGAGAGAGAGAGAGAGAGAGAGAGCACCCCCTTTGTTTTCGTGTCTCAGCCACTGAAGAAAAACACTGTAAAGTTCTCAAAAATATCAATAACATAATAACACCTACACTGTATTTTACAGTTTGGGAAGTGAGAGCGGTCGAGTACAGTGTCAGGCATATCTTTCCTGTTCGTGTACCCAGAGCTTAGTTTAGTAACCCACCACAGTGTCTGGCGGCCTCAGTTGAGCTGGGGAGGATGCTACCACGTAAATTGTTGTGAGAGAGAGAGAGAGAGAGAGAGAGAGAGAGAGAGAGAGAGAGAGAGAGAGAGAGAGAGAGAGAGAGAGAGAGAGAGAACTAACCGTACTAAATAACCGTACTAAATATAACACAATAGAAACGCAGATAACATGTAACATTACATATATATATATAAAATAACAATAGTAATAATACACTTTTAGTTGAACCTTCTCCGACGTCCCGAAAAATTGAAGTTTTCCAAATCGTATCGCCTAAATAATGTTTACTTCACCGCGTGTTGGCTCAAGTTATATTGCCCGATTCATAAATAATGTGGAGTGGGGTGGTGGTGGAGTGGGATGGTGGTGAAGAGGGATGGTAGTGAGTGGGGTGATAGGTAGTGGGATATCAAACAAAATATTATGCGTTAATAACCTACTATAGACAACTAATCCAATCTAATTAATCAAATTTTATAAAAAACAAAAACAAAAACACGATTTACACCATGAACGAAAAAAAAATCGAAAAAAAAATAATGTTTGGGGAGATTTTTCGTCATTTTTCGTCATTTTTTTTGTCTTCCCCCCAAAAATTACCAGAATACGAGACAATTTTACGAGATGGTAACACTAAGGAAAAAACTGATGCATGTTTGGGCAAAAAGTTTTTTATTTGTCTTACTTTTCTGTTTTGTTTTGTTTATGGAAGTGTGAGGGTTGGCAAGACCGGGGGGAGGGGGGGAAGGAGGGGTGGTTAGATGGATACAAGAAATACTAGCCATTTTTTTTGTAATAGCCTTTGTTATATGGATAGGTCGTTCACTAGCTATGTTTATTATATGGGTATAATTTACCTATTAATCTCCTGAGTTATGGTTAGAAATCATCCATTACCTCTGACTATTGGCTAGGAAACACTCACTAGCTCGGAATTATAGCTAGGATTTATCCACTAGCCCTGACTATTGGTTAGGTAGAATCCACTAGCCCTGAATTATAGCTAGGAATCACTCACTAGCCCTGACTATTGACTAGGAATCACTCACTAGCCCTGACTATTGGCTAGGAATAACCCACTAGCCCTGAATTATAGCTAGGAATCACCCATTAGCCCTGAATTATAGCTAGGAATCACCCACTAGCCCTGAATTATAGCTAGGAATCACCCACTAGCCCTGAATTATAGCTAGGAATCACTCACTAGCCCTGAATTATAGCTAGGAATAACCCACTGACCTGGATTATAGCTAGGAATCACTCACTGGCCCTGGATTAGCTAGGAATCACCCACTAGCCTGGATATAGCTAGGAATCACCACTAGCCTGAGATTATAGCTAGGAATCACTCCTTAGCCCTGGATTATAGCTAGGAATCACCCACTAGCCCTGAATTATAGCTAGGAATCACTCACTAGCCCTGAATTATAGCTAGGAATCACTCACTAGCCCTGAATTATAGCTAGGAATCACCCACTAGCCCTGAATTATAGCTAGGAATCACCCACTAGCTCTGAATTATAGCTAGGAATCACCCACTAGCCCTGAATTATAGCTAGGAATCACCCACTAGCCCTGAATTATAGCTAGAAATCACCCACTAGCCCTGAATTATAGCTAGGAATCACCCACTAGCCCTGAATTATAGCTAAGAATCACCCACTAGCCCTGACTATTGGCTAGGACCGTGCGCTAGACCTGACCAAAAAGTTATTATAGTCAAAGGCTTTTAGGCTATGTTTCCCGAGAATACAGTAGAGTTGACGGATGGTAACAGTGGATGGAAGAAGAGGAGGAGGAGAAGGAGGAGGAGTAAGAGGAAGAGGAGGAGTAAGAGAAGGAGAGGGAGGAGGAGGAAGAGAAGGATATAGCGTTTTACATCAGGAAATGTAATGGTGTTTGCTGGGCGATTTTCCCTGACAAATGTTTAACTCGTCTGAAGTCTTATACACGTCTTTCTCTCTCATTATCTCTCTCTCTCTCTCTCTCTTTCTTTCTTTTTTACTCTTCATACAAAGACACAGACAGACACAAATTCTCTTTTTCTTTTCTCTGCCTGTTTCTATTATTATCTGTCTGTCTGTCTGTCTGCCTCTCCTCTCCATTATTATCCATCTCTCACTCATTATACTTCTCTCTCTCTTTCTTATTATCTTTCATTCTATTTTTTTATTCTCTCTATTTAATTCTCTCACTTCCTCATTCTCTCTTTTATTATTTTTCTTTTCCTTATTATTAAACTCTCTCTTTCTCTCCTCCTTATTTTCTTTCTCTCTCTTTCCATTATTCTCTCTCTCTCTCTCCTATACCTTCAACACAATAAGAGTCACAAGAAAGGACACCAAGAGTTTTAACCAACAAGAACAAATTAAAGACTACTCCAAGAGCCCTGAACACTTCCACCACAAAGCCCTCAATGGATGGACCACGCTGTCACTTGAGTGTAAGCTTTGAGTCCGGTCTGAGAATACTGCCTGAAATCTTAAGTAGGGAAGAAAAACTAAAGGTGAAAGAGGTTGGTAATTTAAGGAGTTGGTGGTGGTGAAGGGGATTGTGGTGGTGTGTTTGAGTAGTTGGGTGGTGGTGTAGGGGGGGGGGAGGTTGATTGTGGTTAAGGGGATGGTGGTGGTGTGGCTGAGTAGTTGGGTGGTGGTGTACGGGGGGTTGATTGTGGTTAAGGGATTGTGGTGGTGGCTTGAGTAGTTGGGTGATGGTGTACGGGGGAGGGAGGTTGATTGTGGTTAAGGGGATGGTGGTGATGATGGTGATTGGTTGTTGTTGGTATGGTTGGGTAGTGGTTGTAATGGTGAGGGGTTGTGGTGGTGGTGGTGGTGGTGGTGGTGGTGGTGGGGGGTGTTTTTAATGGTATTTGGTAGAGGAGAGAGAGAGAGAGAGAGAGAGAGGAGAGAGAGAGAGAGAGAGAGAGAGAGAGAGAGAGAGAGAGAGAGAGAGAGAGAGAGAGAGAGAGGAGTGCAGTTCTACCCCTAAACTATTAACTACTCTATCAATAACTCATGGCCCCGAGAGTTCCTGCTACTCTTGTCAATCAACACCACAAAAAACACTAATCTTTAACTTGGTCCAGAGTTTTTGTTTTATAACTTTCACGGGTTAGATCTTTTCACCTGAGAGAGAGAGAGAGAGAGAGAGAGAGAGAGAGAGAGAGAGAGAGAAAAAAAAAAAAAAAAAAAAAGAGAGAGAGACTGTAAAGTTTTCAGGACAGGAAAAACATAATAACAATACCGCACTTGTAATATCAACCTGGTACTGCTGTAATATCACCTGGTACTCTGTAATATCACTGGTACTGCTGTAATATCCCTGGTACTGCTGTAATATCCTGGTACTGCTGCATCACCTGTACTGCTGTAATATCACCTGGTACTGCTGTAATATCACCCGGTACTCTGTAATATCACCGGTACTGCTGTAATATCCCCTGGTACTGCTGTAATATCCCTGGTACTGCTGTAATATCACCTGGTACTGCTGTAATATCACCTGGTACTGCTGACATCACCTGGTACCGCTGTAATAACCTGTACTTCTGTAATATCACTGGTACTGTAATATCCCCGGTACCTGCTGTAATATCACTGGTACTCTGTAATATCACCGGTACTGCTGTAATATCACTTGGTACTGCTGTAATATCACCCGGTACTGCTGTAATATCACCTGGTACTTCTGTAATATCACTGGTACTGCTGTAATTTCCTGGTACTGCGGTAATATCCCTATACGCTGTAATATCACCTGGTACTGCTGTAATATCACCCGGTACTGCTGTAATATCACCTGGTACTGCTGTAATATCACCTGGTACTGCTGTAATATCACCTGGTACCGCTGTAATATCACCTGGTAATTTCTGTAATATCACTGGTACTTAATATCCCTGGTACTGCTGTAATATCCCTGGTACTGCTGTAATATCACCTGGTACTGCTGTAATATCACCCGGTACTGCTGTAATATCACCGGTACTGCTGTAATATCACCTGGCACTTTGAATATCACTGGTACGCTTAATATCCCTGGTACTGCTGTAATATCCCGGTACTGCTGTAATATCACCTGGTACTGCTGTAATATCACCTGGTACTGCTGTAATATCACCTGGTACTTCCGTAATATCACCGGTACTGCTGTAATATCCCTGTACTGCTGTAATATCCCTGGTACTGCTGTAATATCACCTGGTACCGCTGTAATATCACCTGGTACTTGTAATATCACCTGGTACTGCTGTAATATCACCTGGTACTGCTGTAATATCACCCGGTACCGCTGTAATATCACCTGGTACCGCTGTAATATCCCGGTACTGCTGTAATATCCCCGCTGTAACATCACCCGGTACTGCTGTGACCAATATCACCTGGTACTGCTGTAATATCACCTGGTACTGCTGTAATATCACTGGTACTGCCTAATATCACCGGTACTGCTGTAATATCACCCGGTACCGCTGTATCACTGGTACTGCTAATATCACCTGGTACCGCTGTAATATCACCGGTACTGCTGTAATATCACCTGGTACTCTGTAATATCACTGGTACTGCTGTAATATCCCTGGTACTGCTGTAATATCCCTGGTACCGCTGAATATCACCTGGTACTGCTGTAATATCACCTGGTACGGTTGTAATATCACCCGGTACTCGGAATATCACTGGTACTGCTGTAATATCCCTGGTACTGCTGTAATATCCCTGGTACTGCTGTAATATCACTCTGCACTGCTGCAATATCACCCGGTACTTCTGTAATACTGGTACTGCCTGTAATATCACCTGGTACGGTTGTAATATCACCTGGTACTGCTGTATATCACCTGGTACTGCTGTAATATCCCTGGTACCGCTGTAATATCCTGGTACTGCCTGTAATATCACCTGGTACTGCTGTAATATCACTGGTACTCTGTAATATCACCTGGTACTGCTGTAATATCACCTGGTACTGCTGTAATATCACCCGTTGTAATATCACCTGGTACTGCTGAATATCACCCGGTACCGCTGTATTACCCGGTACTGCTGTAATATCACTGGCACTGCTGTAATATCACCTGACGCAATATCACCGGTACTGCTGTAATATCACCTGTACTGCTGTAATATCACCTACTGCTGTAATATCACCTGGTACTGCCGTAATACCGTACCGCTGTAATACTCACTGGTACTGCACATCACCTGGTACTGCTGTAATATCACTGGTACTGCTGTAATATCACTGGTACTTCCACATCTGGTACCGCTGTAATATCACTGGTACTGCTGTAATATCACCGGTACTTCTGTAATATCACCTGGTACTGCTGTAATATCACCGGTACCGCTGTAATATCACCGTACTGCTGTAATATCACCGGCAATTTCTGTAATCTCACTGGTACTGCTGTAATATCACCTGGCACTGCTGTAATATCACTGGTACTGCTGTAATATCACCGGTACCTGCACATCACCCTGTACCGCTGTAATATCACCGGCAATATCACCGGTACTGCTGTAACACCGGTAATTACCAATATCACCGGCAACCGTAACATCACCTGGTACCGCTGTGATATCATCGTACCTAATAACACCGGTACTGCTGTAATATCACCGGTGCTCTGAACATCACCGGTACTGCTGCATTATCACCCGGTACTGCTGTAATATCACCTGGTACTGCTGTAATATCACCGGTACTGCTGAACATCACCCGGTACTGCCGTAATATCACCCGCATGGCTGTAATATCACCCGGTTCTGAATATCACCCGGTACTGCTGTAATATCACCTGGTACCGTAATATCACCCTGGTACGTTTTTAATATCACCTGGTACTTCTGTAATATCACCCGTCTCTGCTGTAATATCACCGGTCCTGGTGAACATCACCCGGTAATGTTGTATATCACCTGGTACGGTTGTAATATCACCTGGCACTTCTGAATATCACCTGGTACTGCTGCATATCCTGTACGTAATATCACCCGGTACTGCTGTAATATCACTGGTACTGCTGCAATATCACCGGTACCGCTGTAACACCGGGACCGCTGTAATATCACTGGTACTTCTGTAATGCTCGGTACTGCTGTAATATCACCTGGTACCGCTGTAATATCACTGGCACCGCTGTAATATCACTGGTACTTCCAATATCAACGGTACTCGCTGCAATATCACTGGTACTTCCTGTAATATCACCGTACTGCTGTAATATCACTGGTACTGCAACATCACCCGGTACTTCTGTAATATCACCTGGTACCGCCGTGATATCACTGGCACTTTGCACAACACTGGTACGCTGTACTATCACCGGTGCTCTGTAATATCACTGGTACTGCTGATATCACCCGGTACCACATCACCTGGTACCGCTGTAATATCACCGGCACTGCTGTAATATCACCCGGTACCGCTGTAATATCACCCGATACGGTTGTAATATCACCTGCACTTCAATATCACCTGGTACCGCTAATACCCGGCACTGCCGTAATATCACCCGGTACGCTGTAATATCACCTGGCTACGGTTTTAATACTCACCCGCAATATCACCATCTCGCTGTAATATCACTGGTCCTGCGTAACATCACCCGTACGGCTGTAATATCACCTGGTACCGCTGCAATATCACCGGTACCGCCAACACCGGCACCGCTGTAATATCACCGGTACCGCTGTAATATCACCTGGTTCTGCTGTAACATCACCTGGTACCCTGTAATATCACCTGGCACGGTTGTATCACCCGGTACTTTCGTAATATCACCCGGTTCTGCTGTAATATCACTGTACTGCTGTAACATCACCTGGTACTGCTGTACCATCACCCGGTACGGTTGTAATATCACCTGGTACTGCTGTAATATCACCCGGTACCGCTGTATCACCTGGTACTCTGTAATATCACCTGCACTCTGTATTCACCTGGCGCGTTGTACATCACCTGGCACGGTTGTAATATCACCTGGTACTGCTGTACATCACCCGGTACCCGTAATATCACCTGCACTTTAACATCACCCGGCACATCCGTAATATCACCTGCGTACGGTTGTAATATCACCCGGCACTCTGTAATATCACCCGGTACCGCTGTAAACCCGTACTCTGTAATATCACCCGGTACTGCAATATCACCTGGTACGGTTGTAACATCACCCGGTAATATCACCTGGTACGGCTGTAATATCACCATACTTCTGTATCAACGGTACTGCTGTAATATCACCTGGCAGTTGTAATTCATCACCGGTACGGTTGTAATATCACCTGGTAATCGCTGTAATATCACCTGGCACTGCTGTAATATCACCTGGTACCGTAATATCATGGTACTGTAAGATCACCTGGTACAGCTGTAATATCACCTGGTACGGTTGTAATATCACCGGCACTGCTGTAATATCACCTGGTACGGTGTATATCACCCGGCACTTCTGTAATATCACCTGGTACTGCTGTAAAAATCACTTCAAATGGTAATACAACGGTACTTCTGTAATACCGTACGAAGTAATATCACCTGGTACTGCTGTAATATCACCTGGCACGGTTGTAATATCACCCGGTACTCTGTACATCATTCGGTACTGCTGTAATATCACCTGGTACAGTTGTAATATCACCTGGCATCTGAACATCACCCAGCAGCAAAATATCACCCGGTACGGCTGTAATATCACCTGGTACGGCCGTAACATCACCCGGTACTGCTGTAATATCACCCGGTACCGCTGTAATATCACCTGGTACCTCTGTAATATCACCTGGTACTTCTGTAATATCACCCGGTACCGCTGTAATATCACCCGGTACCGCTGTATCACCCCGGTATGTTGTAATATCACCCGGTACTGCTGTATATCACCGGTACCGCTGCACATCACCCGACACTCTGTAATATCACCTGGTACCGCCAATATCACCCACCGCTGAATCACCCGGTACCGCTGAACACCGGCACTCTGAATATCACCCAGACGGAATATCACCCATAACTCTGTAATATCACCCGGTACCGCTGTAATATCACCTGGCAACCGCTGCATCACCTGGCACCGGTAATACCACCCATCACCGTAATATCACCTGGTACCGCTGTAATATCACCCCTGCACCACCCGGCACACTATCACCCGTACCGCTGTAACATCACCCGGTACCGCTGTACATCACCCGGTACCGCTGTAATATCACCCGGTACCGCTGCAATATCACCTGGTACTGCTGTAACATCACCCGGCACCGTAATATCACCTGGCATCCTGTAATAATTACCTGGCACCTGTAATACCTGGTACTGCTGTAATATCACCTGCCGTAATATCACCTGGTACTGCTGTAATATCACCTGACACTCTGTAACATCACCTGGTACCGCTGTAATATCACCGACACACACCCCACCACCACACCCACTGCTGTAATATCACCCGACACTCTGTAATATCACCTGGTACTGCTGTACATCACCTGGTACATCACCTGGTACTACCACATCACCCGGTACTGCTGTAATATCACCTGGTACCGCTGTAATATCACCCACTTCTGTAATTCATACCACTGTAATAACGGTACCGCCAACATCACCAGTAGCACCACACTCGGCACCGACCAACACTGACACCTAGTTCGAAGAGGAAGGAGGTGACAGGGTTCACGTTGGCACCAATTTAATGGCGCCATTCAATCAAATTGGCCGTTTGTAATTTGAACTCTGAAATTTAATATCAACATAAAACTATTACTGGAGGACAGGGCTTAAAATTTGTTTATTTTGGTTTGGTTTGGTTTGGTTAGGGTTAGTTAGGTTAGGTTAGGTTAGTCGACAGTGAAATATTTCTTTAAAGGAAGAAATATTACGAGGACAAATATATGATGTTATGGTCGGTTTTTCCTGGTAGACAGACAAAAACACGGAGAGAGAGAGAGAGAGAGAGAGAGAGAGAGAGAGAGAGAGAGAGAGAGAGAGAGAGAGAGAGAGAGAGAGAGAGAGAGAGAGAGAGAGAGGAGAGAGAGAGGAAATGACACACACGTTCACACAGACAGACAATTAGGAGAAACACTACTATTCATATCTTCAAAAAAAACACACACACACACACACACACACACACATCTTACCGTCCAGGTGTGTTCGACCAAAGAAACACTCACTGATCACATTTACATATCCTTTCATTAACATATTTTATACACCTTCTTACGTATTAATATAACCCTGTCTGCTCGCTCGTACTTATAGCACGAGGGTGAGACAGTCGCTACTCCTCGGTGGGTGGTAGCGGCAGGTAGTGACGGACTGACCACCTGCAGCAGCTCTTGAGGATGGAACCATACACCTGGTAGAAGATTTAATTCTAGTAAGGGTTTATGGCTGCTGTTGTTTCACGCACCATCACCCCTTGACATATATACACACATGTTATTATTACTATATAACATTAGTATTTGCGGGAGAGGAGGAAGGGTAAGGAGAATAATAAGGACAGGGCGGAAGAGTAAGGGAGAAGGAGGAAGAGGGAGATGGCGGAAGAGTAAGGGAGATGGCTGAAGAGTAAGGGAGTAAAGGGGATGAGGGAGATGGCGGAAACAAAAGAAAGAGTAAGGAAGACACAAGAGGAGAGAGAGTAAGGAGAACAGGAGGAGGAGCCAATAAAAGAAAGAGTAAGGAAGATGATGAAGAGGGAGGAGAGAGAGTAAGGAGGAGAGGGAGAGATTAAGGAGCATAAGGAGAGAACATCATTAGCAATGGTGGAAGGCTTTTATCTCCCTTTCCTGAGAGACAAGACCTTGAGAGGAAGTGGGGGAAGGGGGGAGGAGGAGGGGAGGTGAGAGGGGAGAGACTTTAATATTTATGTCTGTCTCTAATGTGTCTATTCCTTTCTGTCTCTCTTGTCTTTCTGTCTCTTTTGATGTCTCTTTGTCTATTTCTGGCTCTCTTTATCTGTGTCCAATTCTGTGTTTATTTCTGTGTATCTCTTTATATCTTTTCATATATATATCTGCCTCTTTTTCTCTATGTGTGTGTATGAGAGAGAGAGAGAGAGAGAGAGAGAGAGAGAGAGAGAGAGAGAGAGAGAGAGAGAGAGAGAGGAGAAAATATCAGAGTGTTGAACTAACACACCCTGATTTAATGCCATTTGAGTGTCAGACTAACAGAATATTTCATTCTTCTGATTCGGTCGAGGAATTTAATCTAGAATTTATCTCTTCAATGTTACTTCATATTTCATTTATTCTTTTCGTACTTGCAAACTTTTTTATTTATTTGACCGTTATGTTTATTATTTTCATTTGATGTCATCGTACCAAGGGTCAAATCATCGTACTCAAGGGTCAAATCATCGTACTCAAGGGGTCAAATCATCGTACTCAAGGGTTAAATCATCGTACTCAAGAGGTTAAATCATCGTACTCAAGAGGTTAAATAATCGTACCATGGGTCAAATCATCGTACCAAGGGGTCAAATCATCGTACTCAGAGTCAAATCATCGTACTCAAGAGGTTAAATCATCGTACTCAAGGGGGTCAAATCATCGTACTCAAGGGGGTCAAATCATCGTACTCAAGGGGGTCAAATCATCGTACTCAAGGGGTTAATCTCATTTCCTGTCGAAAAAATATTCTTTTTATTTCCCTTATACTTATTTATTACGATGTGTTATGGTTTGTATGATGATCTATCTATCTAACTATCTATCTATCTATCTATCTATCTATCTATCTATCATAGAATGAGACCTTGAATGATTATTTTACTTAAGAAATATTTATCTATCTTATATTTCTGTTGCTGTTGCTGAGGTCAAGTCTGTCTGTCTGTTTGTCTGTCTGTCTGTCTGTCTGTGCCAATATGCCAGCCTCTTCCTTTCTCTACAAATTCTTACTGTAGAGCCTGGATAGTCAACCGCCTGTCCTTTCTTCTCTCTCCTCTTCCTCCTCCACCTCCCTTTACACTATTAATCCTCCTCCTCCCTCCCTTCCTTCCCTTCCTCCCACCCCGCCTCCCTCCTCCGTACTATCATTATTCCTAGCACAAATATTGACATTGTCAATCTCCAACTTCCATCTTTCCCTCTCCTCCTCACCCTCCTCACCCCTCTCACCCCTCTCCACTTCTTCTTTCTCCTCCCTCCCTCGTCCTTCCACCTCCTTCCCACCCTCGGATCGTAAGGGGAGAGGGGGAAATTGAATGAGGGAGAGAGGAGGAGAAAGAGAAGGATGGTAAGAGGGAGGGACGGAGAGGAAGGAAGAGGAAGAAGGGAGAGAGAGAGAGAGAGAGAGAGAGAGAGAGAGAGAGAGAGAGAGAGAGAGAGAGAGAGAGAGAGAGAGAGAGAACGCTAACTTAATCCCTGAACACCAGACCAATAATTTTTTTCAATTATTCCAATGTCGTCGCCTCGTTGAAATAATACTTAAAATAAAAGTCAACTTAAATGAAATAAAGTTCCATCAACGCTTTTTTCATATTTCTTATTAGTTTAAATCACAAGATCCCTCCCCCTCATAATTCCCTAAAATTTCCTACCTTGAAGATTTCTCCCCTAGCTAGATATATAAGACCGTATCTAATTGGCTCACTAGAAGTTACGACAGTGGGGGAAAAATCAGTAGAATTTACGCTTGGCCACTTACCATTATGGCATGTGAGCTCAAATTATTGTGTGTGTGTGTGTATGTGTGTGTGTGTGTGTGTGTGTGTGTGTGTGTGTGAGTGCGCTTGTAGTATGTCTAGGCCAATTTTGATCTTCTGAATTGTCTTTGACAGCATAAAAATCACCGGATTTGGAAGGATATTTTGAGGACACACACACACACACACACACACACACACACTACAACTAATAATAACTTGCTGTCACTCGAATCGAGCATGACGATCATCCAGTTATGATACAGTATGGGCTATTAAGGATGTCACCTTCTGTTGGTGAGTTCTGAGGTGACTAAAGAGGCCGATACGGGACCGGCAGGGTCTATCACAGATGTTGCACATGTGGGGGCTACAGCTAGTGCGGGAGGGCGGCGGCGTCTTTCCGGCGTTGGCGCTTTTCTGCTTTGTTATGCAGTCGGGCTAACTCGAAAGTATTAACATCTTGTGTTGAACATCCACGCGTTACGGTGTGGAGTAATCGTCTCCCAGGTGAGAGGGGCTCTTCACACACACACACACACACACACACACACACACACACACACACACACACACACACACACACACACACACACACACACACACACAAGGCTCCAAACAGTATCGTGTCACCTTTGAACCGCTCAAATGACTCCTTAAAAGGAATTTATTAGAATATGAACGCTGAGAGAGAGAAGGAGGGGGCTGAATACTAGTGAGAATCTGGCCAGGTAAAGATTTTACGAGGCGTGTGTAGCGTCGAGGCGAAGTACACATATACTCTTACTGTGACAGACAGAGAAAGGCCCTGAAAAAATGTCCTACCGCCACAACAGTATCCACCACAACCACAACAAATAAAATTAACACCACCATCACCACAAGATATCACCACCACCATCACCACAGGATACCATCACCACAAGATATCACCACCACCACAACCACCAGGACAACAACTAAAACAACAAGAACATAACCATCAACACCACAACAACAAGCACCATCACCACCACCAGGGAAAAAAAACACCACCAGCACCACCAGCACTACAAAACAACAACTACCACTACCACAACAGCAATCACCATCACCAGGACAACAAAAGAAAACAACAAGAACAACAAACACCACCACACAGTTACTCAGACAATAAACCCAAAACTCCCTCAGATCTCATTTACCCAACACATTACATCTCTTGAAAACTCCCTTAGGACTGTTCATCCTCTCCACCCCTTAAGAGAATAAAAGAACCCTCCCTTAACCTCTTAATAGACCCCAAGGGAGCGTTTATACACCTTAACACCTCCTCCCTTTGACCCAAGATGACCTGTTCTGGATCCTCATAAAGTCATTACAGCTGTCGACCTCCTGATCTGTTCCACCAAGTCAATCATACTTAAAGCGAGGAATGCGATCGTAAGATGTTTGAGTGTGTGTCGTCTTGTGGGTAATGGATTTTCCCAGAGTTTGGTGAGAAAAAAAAAATTGGGGCTGTTATTGGTAGGTGTGAGGGAGTGAGGGAAGGGTGAGAAGGAGTGAAGGATGGATGTGAAGGAGCAAGATATGGGTGTGAGGGAATGAGCGGGTAGGGGAGGAGGGGTAGTGTTGAGAGAGAGAGAGAGAGAGAGAGAGAGAGAGAGAGAGAGAGAGAGAGAGAGAGAGAGAGAGAGAGAGAGAGAGAGAGAGAGGAGGAGAGAGAGAGAGAGAGAGAGAGAGAGAGAGAGAGAGAGTTCAGAAACCAATAACAAGTATACCAGGTAAGGGGTGGTAGAGGTGGGGGTAATACAGGAGGGTGGTAGAGAGGGGGTGGTAGGGGTGGGGTGGTAGTGGTGTGGTGGTAGGGGGCGAGAGAGGTATAGGCTCCCGGAAGGGCAGGCCGCTGCTCGCCCCTCGCAGCCAGATTCAATTATAATTTTTAATTCACTTACGCATTTTGGTCCTTTTTTGTTCACTCACCGTGAATATTTACGTTCACACACGTTCATTCACGGGTATATGAACACTAATATACACCAATCAACCCGTAAAATTCATATACTTTCATAGGCTCTCATTTTTTTTCGAATTTTAATAATTTGTTGTTGTCGTAATTATAGTATTATTTTCCTGCGGGTTTTCATATTTGTTCACGTGTTTTTCACCATATCTCATTTTATTCATTTTCTATGGACTAATAATTTGTATGAGTACTGTACGTGTGAAGTGATACGATCCCATAATTTTTTACGATTCTCATAAATTCGTTTTTTAAATCAAATATTTATTTTCTGTAAACTTAATTAGGTTTTATCGATAAAACTTGCGATTACAAGCCCGTAATAAGTAGTTGTCACTCAATTTAATGCTTAAGCGCGTCTCTACCTTTATTACCGACTCTTCCTTACTATATAAACGATGAAAATATGCGTAAACAGAGGATCCCCGACGGCGTTACCCAGGTCGACGAACACACGGTTGAATCCCCTTTAGAAGGATTCAAGTACCCTGAGTCTCGGAGAACAGACAACAAAAGGAGATCCAAGACAAACAACTAATGTAAACAAAGGCTCTGATGATCTTGATACGCTGGGGAATGTTTATTATATGATCTCGTGGACCTTACCATAGACGACGGGAAAGAGAGAGAAAACAGAAGAAATGAAAGAAAATCGGTTGCTGGTTTTAACGAAGGAAAATGTGCTTCCTTTGTGGGGTTATTGGTGTCAAGAGGACTCGGTTACTGGCAGTTGTAGTAGTGAGAAGCAGCACCGTCCATAAACAGTACAACTTAAGGCATAGTACTGAAGGGGGGTTAAATCGTCGTACTTATGGGATTAAGTTATCGTACTGAAGGAGTTAAGTTATTGTACTTTAGGGGTTTAGATCGTCTTACACACACACACTCTCTCTCTCCTCTCCTCTCTCTCTCTCTCTCTCTCTCTCTCTCTCTCTCTCTCTCTCTCTCTCTCTCCCCGTTATCTTTAGCGGTTATTGTCTGTTCCTTCTATATAATTTCTCTCAGTTATCGACGATGAGAAATAAGTGTTAGGTCACAGATAGCTGGAGAGAGAGAGAGAGAGAGAGAGATAATCAACCAAGGCAGTATAAAAAAACACAACCAAAAACTCCCTTAAAAAAAACATCAACACAGTAAGAGATAAGAAAGAGTTTAACAATACCTACAGTATCTCTTGGGCATCTAGATTAGTTTAATTATTCATATACCTGTACAATGACAGCACTTTACAGGCATATCACACATCGTCCATTTTCCCGTCCTTAAAGAGAAAAAAGTATTACTAATGTTACGTACCTACATAGTATATATTGTTACCCTCGAGTATTGGAAACTCTGAAGAAGTTGATATATTGAGGTGTGTGTGTGTGTGTGTGTGTGTGTGTGTGTGTGTGTGTGTGTGTGTGTGTGTGTGTTGTGACTGCTGAATGAATTATTATACTTGTGATTCATGAATTTTGTATAATTTAATAATACAGGAGAATGATACAGCCAAAAATTATCCTGATGGAATATTAAATGAAGAAGTACTATAGTTGGTTACAGCGACGGGAGACATATTATCATAAGCTGGAATGAGACAGATGAGGTACTTTGGTCGTATAATTAGGGAATGAGGGGATAATGGTTGAGATATTAATGGGTAAAGTTGAGGATAGGAAGGGCGAGGGAACAGACTAGGATGAACCATATACTTAAATCTATACTTATACTGAACCTAATACTTAAATCTGTACTTATACTGAACCATATACTTAAATCTGTACCTATACTGAACCTAATACTTAAATCTGTACTTATACTGAACCATATACTTAAATCTGTACTTTTGCTGAACCTAATACTTAAATCTGTACTTATATTGAACCATATACTTAAATCTATACTTATACTGAACCTAATACTTAAATCTGTACTTATACTGAACCATATACTTAAATCTGTACTTATACTGAACCTAATACTTAAATTTGTATTTATACTGAACCTAATACTTAAATCTGTACTTATACTGAACCATATACTTAAATCTGTACTTATACTGAACCTAATACTTAAATCTGTACTTATACTGAACCATATACTTAAATCTGTACCTATACTGAACCTAATACTTAAATATGTACTTATACTGAACCATATACTTAAATCTGTACCTATACTGAACCTAATACTTAAATCTGTACTTATACTGAGCCGTAAAACCTAAATCTGCACTTACACTGAACCTAATCCTTAAATCTGTACTTATACTGCAATTTCCCTCATGTTTAAAGTACTAAGAACACGAATCGACTGGATTTTTTTTAGTTTTTCATCTCTAGAGTAAAAATAATTAAAGGTCACAATGTTATCCGAAACCTTTCAAAGACTACTTAAACTTTCCTTGCAGATTTAGTCAGTGATACTTGATTAAGAAAGAAGAATTTTTCGTGTGGAGAAATATGAATTCTGAAATGACACACACACACACACACACACACACACACACACACACACACACACACACACACACACACACACACACACACACACACACACACACACACACACACACACACACACACACCATATTCTCGTCACAGTTTTATTATTTCAATTTAAACTAAAACTCCCACAATGAGGCTTTTGTTACTGACGAATTAGTCTGTGTATAATTGTTATCACTAAAAGACAAGTGAAAGGTCATCTTAAGGTCATGTTAAGCACAACAGCATGGGATGGAAAATTCAACCTCATGATGGTTATTAGAAAATGATGTCGGGGTAATGTTTCAAATTCTTTATATTTCGTTTCGACTCTGTTAGGGTCTTCTGGGTTGAGCCGACTTAATGATCACTATCTATGTACACTGTATACCTGCACTATCTATGTACACTGTATACCTGCACTATCTATGTACACTGTATACCTGCACTATCTATGTACACTGTATACCTACACTATCTATGTACACTGTTTGTAAGCCTACTGTATACTATGTACAGTACATTGTATACGTGCACTGTTTATGTACATTATTTGTATTTCTGCAATATCTATATACATTGTAAACCTGCACAGTGTACAGTACATACTGAAGTGATGTGAATTTGTATGATGATTTTACCAAATAAATATCTATCAGTATAAGAAAGACTGGCGGAAGAATGTCTATTGTAAACCCATACACCTCCAGGCCTTGAAACCCACTCAGGTACAAATAATGATCATGGATTCGCCGTCAGTTACCTTACGGAGGGATTAGAAGTGAATGAATAAACACATTACTTATTGTTATTGCAGTAAAATAAAAAATACTGTAATGGCTAAAAAAAAAATGTACAAAGAAAACATCAACAGAACAATCTAGCCATCATAGTGTTATATTCCCGAGTGAGAAAACAAAAGAGTGTAGCAATGCGCATTGTTTTGTTTTACTTGTGGGTCAGGTGTTAGAGAGAGAGAGAGAGAGGTTATTAACAACCTATATTCTCACAGGGTTGTCAGAAATCACCAAATGATTACAAATTTCCTGGACCAAATTCCCGAGTAGATATACCCCTCTCAGCGTGTGTGTGTGTGTGTGTGTGTGTGTGTGTGTGTGTGTGTTCGTGAGGTGATGCATTAAATCACAGGTCAGATGGCGTGTAGGCACGTAATTTGTTGGCGTGTGACTTACGGTGGCGTGGGGCGGTAGGTGTCTGAGGACCAGTGACCTTTAAGTAGCGTTGTTAATGTGTTACGTAGGCGTGTAGGTCATGTGTGGGTGGGGCGGATAGACGTATAGTGGATGGTTATGAGGGCGTATGGGTGTCTCGGTGTATGTATGTGCGTGTATGTTTGTGCATGTAATAATAATAATAATAATAATAATAATAATAATAATAATAATAATAATAATAATAATAATAATAATAATAATAATAATAAAAATAATAATAATAATAAAAATAATAATAATAATAATAATAATAATAATAATAATAAAAATAATAATAATAATAATTATTATTATTATTATTATTATTTTTAACGGTTTATTGAAAAAGTTCTGCAGCCCGAAGGCTGAAAATATACATTGGACAAAAATTACTTATTACATACACAGACATGGGGTGGGTGGGTCGTTTAACAAAAGCTTTTATTACTGAAAGAAGAAGGAACATGAATTGAACATACAAGTTATTATAGTTTACAGTTGATGGCCCGGGCCTGGACTGGTCATTGAGACACCAGGTGGTGTGGTGTTCACGTGGTGTAGTAACTCGTCCTCGGGTGTTGATATGAAGGACCTCACATGGTCATTGAGACACTAGGTGGTGTGGTGTTCACGTGGTGTAGTAACTCGTCCTCGGGTGTTGATATGAAGGACCTCACATGGTCATGGAGACACCGGGTGCTGTGGTGTTCACATGGTGCAGTAACTCGTCCTCAGGTGTTGATGTGAAGGACCTCACGTGGTCATAGAGACACCGGGTGGTGTGGTGTTCACGTGGTGTAGTAACTCGTCTTCGGGTGTTGATATGAAGGACCTTACGTGGTCATAGAGACACCGGGTGGTGTGGTGTTCACATGGTGCAGTAACTCGTCCTCAGGTGTTGATGTGAAGGACCTCACGTGTAGGCCCGTCCTTTAGGGGGGGTGAACAGGGGCGACCGCCCGGGGCCCATCGCGTGTGGGGGCCCCGCGGGGCCCAGCACTAGACCCAGTGACCTCGGACACATTACCTGTTGACTGGTTAATCTGACCTGACGGCTTACGCCACCATCGCAACCGTGACCTTACCATCCATAGCGACAGTCCCATGGGGGTTGGTGGGGCCCGGCAGTGGCTGAGTTGCCCCGGGCCCCGAACCTCCCTAGGGACGGCCCTGCTCACGTGGTCATGGGGACACCGGGTGGTGTGGGGTGGTGTCACAGTACCTCACTCTGCTGGGTGGTGTTGTGTTATCTCGTAGTCAGGCGCATAACAGGCCGGCCCGCTGTTGTTCCCAGGGTGGACTGATTAGCACCTCCTGGTCAGAAGATGGTGGTCAGTTCCCAGAGGTGCTTATCTCATTGGTGGGTCACGGTTCTCACTGGTACTGTCTAGTGCTGAATACACTGGCTTAAACACTGTTCATCACTGTTCAACACTGATCCCACTTCCTTCCGAAACGAAATTGTCACTTTTGATTATGTTGATATCCCGGTGGTGAGGATGGGGCGGGGAGAGGGACTTGGGGAATGGGCCGAACATGGCCAAGGGGGGCCGCTGCTCAGGAGCAGCGCCTGAATAGGTCTTGACCCTACGGTGGTCAAAGATGTGTGTGTGTGTGTGTGTGTGTGTGTGTGTGTGTGTGTGTGTGTGTGTGTGTGTGTGTGTGTAGAGTATTGATTATATATATAAATTTGATGATGAATAAATATATAACCATTATTTTATTTCTGGCTCACGGTATTAAGTATTGGTCAGTTTATTGCTCACGGGGAGTCTGGGTTAAACTACGATCACTACTGTTTATGTGTCTGTGTATTTACAACAAGAATATAAGTATAACTGTATGTAGAATTCTCACGTAATTTTAAACCACTAATCATGCTGTTGTTGTTGTGTTTGTGGGTCAGTGATACGTGATTATAGGCACCGAGATGTGTGAGAATAAAAATTAACCGACTAATTAACGGGCTCAATTGATTCACCTGACTCATCTCAATCACCTGACTTATCTCAATCACCTGACTCATCTTAATTATCTCAATCAACTGACCCACCTGACTCACTCGACTCATCTGAATTACTCTTATACAGTTTGGGAGACTTTTAACACACACACACACACACATATATATATATATATATATATATATTGGTTGTATTTTTGTTTAAACGCCTTTGATATATAGAAATTCATACAAGTTGTAATCTTATTTTTCCCGTTAAATCTTTAGTATGCAAAAATGATAAAAACTCGTGTTTTTTCCTTTCCATAAAGTCTTAAATAAAAAATAAAACAAGCAGTAATCATATTTTTTTAGGATAATCTCCAAGAACAAAGAATCATAAAAGTTTTGATCTAATATATTTTCGGAAAATCTTTTAAAATCATCATGAAAGCTGTGATATCATTCCAGGAAATCTCAAACTTTTTCACTTCATTCCCCCCATGAGGAACTCTCAACATCCTCGTGGCCCCCCCTCAGTTCTCTCCCAAGCCCCTCACAAATAATGATGAAAATAAACTGTTTTGGTAATCTTCCTTTATTTTAATCTTACACAGAGGGTGGAGAAATGCGTCTAGTGTGGCAGCATTATGTTAGTGTTAAGGTGCAAGCACTGCTTCCTCCCTCTCACTTTCAGCTGCCGCCGCTGGCTAGCCATCGTGGCGAACAGGGAAGCAGCTTGCATAAGTCTTCCCCTGCCTGTATACAGCCTCCTCACCATCAAGATTCCTGCTGTGCCTCCTCGTGGCAACACACGGTAACTGGGTGCCTCGTGGGCCCAGGCTAGATCAGTAGGGGATCTCGGAGTAGCAATGGGCCCCAGAGGGACGGCGCTTAGGCCCACTGGCATGTGGACACGTCATGGCTCCTACCAACCACCGCCCCACTGCCTTGCAGATTAATCTTGGCAGGTATAAGGCTATGGGACTAAACCCCGAACGAAATATCTGAGGCGGAGCCCGGCATCAGGCAGACATGTTTACAGAGCTCCAACAAGACCCCAACGGCGGTGTAGGTGGAAGAGGTGACCACCATGGAAACAATTCGACTACACCGGCGGACGAAGGCAATACCTGATGGACAGGCTACTAAGGCGAAACCCAACAAACTGGGCTATAGGCAGTCCATCGCGACTCTCCCTCTCCTCAGTCGTTGCAACACTTGCACCACTGGATCAGGAAAAGGGAGAGCCAAGATGTGTAGTTGCAACCTGCGCTCCTGCCTCACCACATAAATCAACTCAGGCGCAACCATCATGCAGTTCATCATACCTCTCATCATCATCAAAACCCCTATACCCCCAAAAGTCCTTCGTCAGCTAAACATGTACCTTTGGTACATATAGGATTTTTGGAGTATAATGAAGTGAAGTCGACTGTCCACAACACCCTAGTTAATGCCCAGGTGCTGAGGAGGGTATGTGTTATTAAGGCTGAAGGAAGGAACAGGAGTGAAGGAACCGCTATAGGAGAGACCTTGGAAAATCCAGAAACACATCTATTATTTATCATCAAAGACCATGATGTTTGCTTAGTGTCTATCCTTCATCCATTAGTAATCTCTCCTCCATTATTGTCTGGAGACCCCAATACTTTATTCAGTAATGCCTGATACAATATTGAACACAGGAGTTGCCTTGCCATCATCAGCTTAATGGTAAATGGAAAAAAAAATATATATATACATTTACTGTTCTCTCCATACCAGTTGATGGGATAAAATCTTCCTCACGTGGAGAAGATCTTGAGCTCCGAATATCCCTCACATGGAGAAGATTTTGAGGTCAGAATATTTTTCACATGGACATAATCTTGAGGTCAAAATATCCCTCACTTGAAGACGGTTTTAAGATCAAAATATTCCTCACCTGGAGAAAATACTTAAATATATTGCAGCAATATTCCCCCGGAAAGTATTATAATATCGCCATCCAGCACTAAAAAATTATTACAATATTCCAGTTATAATTTTTATACCTCTTATCGTGATGGCTTATATAGTTCACTGACTGACAAGTTAATTATATTGCTTGAGGGTAATTTCCCATAAAAACAATTGTCATTAAATATACTTAACTCTTTTAATAACTTTCCTATCTATCTACCTATCTATCTCTCTCTATCTATCTATCTATCTCTCCATCTCTCTCTCTCTCTCTATCTATGCGACTGTATTATACACTTATTGCAGAGAGAGACACTTCCTATTGACTCAAGACAATCATCTTCCAGAAATCCACCATTGTAAAAAAAATAAAAATCAATAAACATCTTCAATACCTTCAACAATCATGTACAGTTTTGCAATATCTGGCCAATATACCGCCAAGGTAAGAAAGCGCAGCAATATCTTTCCAATAATCTTTGCCTTCAGGATTTTTACTCGATCTCGTTGAAAATATACGAGACTGGAACTCTTTTTTTTTCTTCTTCCTTCCTTCCTTCCTTCCCTGTCAACACGACTGTGAATATCGTCGTAGGGCAATATCAGGCTAACGATGCTTTCAGGATAGGACTACATTTTTCACCTACTGGATGGGAATTCACGTAAGATATTGCAGTACATTGCAAAGGTTTGGGGCAGGCAATGCAACCCAAGGGTGGTCAGTGGAAGGAATGAGGTGTAGAGCACAACTAACCCTAAGATGGTCAATGGGCAGGTAGGTGTAAAGCAC